>NW_022631023.1:5159047-5403244 GCF_010015895.1 Lontra canadensis | reverse complement strand
TTCCCTTCCCTTCCCTTCCCTTCCCTTCCCTTCCCTTCCCTTCCCTTTCCATCTGCATCAGGCCCCAAGCATTCGAGAGTCTGAGCAGGTGAAGGTCGCGGGGGCTGGGGAGCCATGTGACTGCTCTTACCCCCTCCACATGCTTTGCAGCTCTGACCCATCCTGCTCAATACCACTGGGCCAGGAATTCAATTTACAACATGGCCCTCGTCTGCACAGAACACCAGGGCCTACGTGGAACTGACTTCTAAAAACGATTTTGCCTCTGCATTTTCTAGATAAGCAAACTGAGAACCAGAGAAGCTATGAACCTTCCTGAGAATCCCAGAGCAGTGAGACACATCCCCAAATCACTCTACTGGCTTCTGCCAGCTGCCTCACTGGAACCAGAATTACCTGAGGGTTGGGAGGGAGTCAGTCTTATCCCAGAGAAGGCTGGAGGGCACTGCCTGTCTGATGTAAGGCTGCCTTTCCCTTGTTCCCTAGCCAAGTGCTGATGGCAGGCATGGTTTTAGGCATAGAGGGGCTTAACAGCCCACCCAGAGCTCACCCTCAGTGGGGGTTTCTCAGGAGCTGTGTATCTGAAGGTGCCCACCCCTGGATGGCTGTGAGTCCCTTCTCCGCACCAAGGCCCTGACCATTCCCTATGGCATCCCTCCCTCCCCGTTAAACGACACTTCCTTATGTCACTCCAGTGTAGCCACGCTCTGCATCTTGTTCATCAAGCTGCCTGTGGACTGTGCCCCTCAGCCAGTGCCACGGAGGCTTTGCCGGGGCACCTCCCAGCCTCCTGCTGCTGGGTCTGGGGCTCTCTGAGCCCTGCTTTCCTAGTCTCAGGGCCACACCAAGCCATCAGTAGACCCTTGCTCAGTGGTAGTGAGCTCTGTGCCACCAAATCTAGTAGTCCCCCATTTCTCCATCACATTCTGGGGCCCCCTCCTCTGCTCTGGAAATCCTGGTGGAAGGAGTCACAGTGTCAGAACTTCGCCAGGGAATGCCTGACTCTGCCAAGTTAACAGAAAGTAACAATTCCTGAAATGTTAGTGCTTTCTTTTCAAACATTGTAATATTTTTCCAACAGAGGGAGGAATGCATAAATCACTTTCAGCTGGAGATATTAGTTTCAGAGATGATTGTGACAGTTATTTTTATGACCCATGCTCACAATCTCATATATTTCTTAGATGTACGTAATTTTCCATACCTTCTCATTTGTCAAAAAATAATATTGTTGTTTTTGTCATTGTTATTAAGGGGACTCAGGTTGTTCAAAGCCTGCAGGTTGCAACAATGTTTTAAATCTAAAAGAGAGGTTTTCTGGGTCCCCTCGAATGACAGCTCATCTCCCCCTTTGCAATCGGATGCAAGAGTCCCTCAGGGAGGAAAAGTATTTGGGGCTCTGAACCGTCATATGATGACTCCTAGTGCTGAAGGTGCTACTTACCTGCCGACATGGTTGGTGTCGAGGGTCCATCGCTGGGAGGGCCCCGTCCCACGCTCATGCAGTAATGCTAAAGAAACGTGTTTAGGGTACTGACATGAGCTTCAGGGAACTCCTTCCCTGCCCAGTGGCCCTATCCCTTACAGATTCCCTGAAGTGCTGTTAAATTGTGAATGCACTGAGGCAGGGGCAGACAAACCCACTGTGTCCTCGGCATCATCTGGACTCTCATGGGTTAGAAAAACATAGCCCCCCAAATAGTCCCTGAACATTGGGACATTCTAAACACACTACTCTTGTGGGCACCGGTAGCTGTCCAGCATAGAGGAAAATGGGTCCATTGATTTAGGTCACAGATGCATCCTTCTGGCAGGGCTTGCGAAGCCACTGTCCTCTCTTCCCGGATGGAGGTGTGGTTGGAGGGACCTAGGAGATCAGCTTTGTCTCTGGAAAGATTGACAGGAGTTTGCTTAGGGTCTGCAAAGGGAATGTCACATAACTAGTTGCACCTGAAATAAGGTGCAACTCATATATATTTATATTCTTTTCTTATCCTTCTCCTTATATCCTTATCATCGTTTGTCTGCATCTATCTTCTGTCTATTTATCTTTCTATCTACCTATCTTCTTTCTATCATCTGTCTATCTATCTATCTATCTATCTATCTATCATCTATTATCTGTCATCTACCTCTTCTCTATTATCTCTCTATTGATCATCTATTATCTACCTGTTATCTATCGTCTATCTATTGTCTACTATCTATATATTATCTATCTATCTATCTATATCTATCTATTATCTATCTATCTATCTATCTATCTATTTTCTTTCTACTATCTATATATTATCTATCCATCGTCTATCTATCTAATCTATCTATCTATCATCTATCTCTCTCTCTATTATCTATCTTTCACCTATCTTCTATCTAGGAGAGAAAGAACAGAGCAAGCAGGAAAGAACAAGCCTGCCTCACTTGAAATGATCCCATGTCCTCCACCCTTTCTGTGAGGGGTGCTGCCTGAATATTATCATCCAAAATCACTGAGAAAGGAAGTGAGTGAATGACGAACTCAGGCTGCCTGGTGTCAATGTCGGAGGTAGAGCTCTGTCCCTGCCTCAAGTGCCACAGACATTCCCATCCGGAGCTGGACGTGCCCAGTACACCGTTGGGCTCCAGATGCAAGTCCAGGTGGCAGTGAGGTCTTGACCCAAGTGCTATGGGGTCTTCCTTGAGCTAACTCTAGGGACATGTTGGGTGCTTCATCTGTAGACAAAGTAGTTTAAGTCTCAACTCTGGCTGCATCTTGGAATCATCTGAGAGGCTTTCATGAAAACAGGGATGTCTGGTGTTCCCCCAGGGCTGCTGGTCATGTGACTTGGTTTTGTTACCAGAAGCCCTGAGTCTGGAGAGGGGTACTGGGCCTGTATTTTTTTTAAAGATTTTATTTATTTATTTGAGAGAGAGAAAGAGAGAGCAAGCATAAGCAGGGTGGAGGGGTAGAGGCAGAGGGAGAAGCAGACTCACTGCTGAGCAGAGAGCCCTGTGCAAGACTGGATCCCAGGACCCTGAGATGACCAGAGCTAAAGGCAGTCTGCACCTGTATGTTCTTAAAAAAGATGCTTTGGCAATTGTGATGATTAACTTTCACCTGACTGAAGGAGTTGTAACAATGCTTCCCTTTTATAACTAGAGGATTTTATTTATTTATTTGTTTTTATGTTTGGCTAGAAGTTGATGTTGATGCCCAGTGAAAAGGGACACTGAGTCTGAGCTTTCACTTTGCTTTGGCTCCTATCTTATTTTCTATGATTGTTACAGTGTGAGTTAGTTAAATCCTCCCAGTTTAGCAAGCATATTGCTAAGTCTCCCTCACTGGAACAGAATGTAAGTCCTGGGGAAGATCAACCAAATCGTGAAGTTCAGATGGGGTCACCCATGGGTGACGATAGAAACAGCAGCCCTCATTTAGTCGGCAATCGTGTTGGCATCAGAAGTATATACAGGAACCCAGTGACTTTGACCCAGAGCTCTTGTGAATATCAGTTCCCCATTGAGTCAATATCTGTAGTTCTATTTAAATTGTCTCTATGAGGTTTTCAGGAAAAAGTCAAATCATAGCTAATATTTTTAACACCATGTGATACGTGGCCACGAGACGTGGAAAATCACATACAGAAGGTATCTGAGGGGTTGGGACTGTGTTCTTGAGTTTCACAGTTTCTTGCAAGTGTAGAGTTGGGGCAGGCAGAGGACAGCCAAATCCTGGGCTCTGATGGGGGTCAGGACAGACTCTCTTCTGCAAACCAGGCCCTGTGCTGTGGATGGTGAGTGCACGCGGTGTGGTGACTGGCGGCTGTCTGCCTTCCTGCTCTCAGCTCCGTGATGGCTTCACCTGTGTGTTTTCTCTTGTTACAGATGGGCAGAAGAAAGTTCAAGAAGAATTCGACATTGACATGGATGCGCCAGAGACAGAACGCGCAGCTGTGGCCATTCAATCTCAGTTCAGAAAATTCCAGAAGAAAAAGGCTGGGTCCCAGTCTTAGTGGGAATGCCCCTTAGTGGGAATGCCAGAAGACACCGAATTCAACCATCATCTGTCAAGAAATTAAAAGAACAGCACCCTAGAGAGAATCCATCTGCACACAATACACACATGCACACCTGTCCTGCAATGCATGTACAGAGACCCATGATATTTATTCCCCCATAGGAAGGTGTAGACAATTCAACTGTGGGTGGCTTAATCTCTGTTTATCTCTATTATCATTCCTCCTGCAGCTAACTCTTGATGTTGTAATAAAATGGAGTTACGATGCGTGATTCAAGTGTCTGCTTTGTCTCTCCCTTTAGAGTAACCCAGGAAGTGACCAGTGGATGATGTGACCAGTAGAAATGGCTGTGGGGCAGATGTCTTAAGAGGTAGAGCTGAAACACTGCTTCTGTGAGAAGCTTCCTGCTGGGAGCAAGAGATCTACTCTTTGTCATACCTGTCTCATTTGAAGAGTATTAACTGCCAACTGGCAATGCATTTTCCTCTTATGATGGGAGTAGAGCTCTGTATCCTGGGTGCCAAAAAGCCAGTCTTCCAGAGGAATTATGACTCACCCACGAGAACAAGAAAGGGGAGGGCACGTGTCCCTCAGATGTGCTCAGCAGGCACATCTCACAAATCCAAGGGGACGCCCCCACCGCTGAGGTCATTCTCTCTGCACCTGCATGGCTCCAGAGGGAAGGTGGTTCTCGAGTCCCTCCCCATCCCAACCTCCTTGAGCTCCTTACACTGTGATTTGCTACTTGCTAGACTCATTCGCCACAACCTGTAATCTGAGAAGTTGTATGGCTTCTCTCCCATTAAGAGAATATCCTCCCCTGAGAACCTTGCAGGTAAATTGTTTCACACACCCCAAAGGGGCTCCGCAGGCTAGGAGGAGGGATTGTCACATGGAAAGGATGCCTCACAGAGTAAAGAACAGGGGGCTAGGTCCTTGCTTTGGGGCCCCAGGTAGTAGGAGCCCCAAACCACTGAATCTTGTTGTTGTTTGAGCTTCGCTGTGTGAGAAGATGATATGGAAGTTGCATCTTGTCTTCAGCATCCTGAGGGGGTCTGTGAGAGCACAGTGTCCTACTGAGGGGCACCTGATCTCTTTCCTTCACCAGCTCCTTAACCAGGGGTCAAGGTGGAGCATGAAGAAAGTGGAAAGAGGAGAGAGAGGGCTCTGTGTGTGTGTATGGCTGTTCACCCCTGTACCTGGGAGCGCAGATGTAAAGTGTGGTGGAAGGGGGCCAGGGCCCGCCTGGGGTGGAGCCCATGCAGGATCCTCCAGCAGGTCCCCGTTTGGGGCCACAAGGGTTGGGACCGAAAAAATGCATCCATGGGAAGATTAACTGTTTCAAAAACTCTATCTGAAAATGTGTCTTATGTGTTTTCTGGGGAGATCCCTCCTACCGAACAATTATCTGAGGCTGTTAGAGACAGGGGGTGGGCTCCAGGTTTCCCTGATGGGTTTCTAATTAGAGAAGTATTCAGTAGTATTGCTTTGGTACCAGCAAACAGCCAGGGCTTCCTGGAGCTCCTGGCAGCTATGGACCCACTGCAAACAGGACAGCAGGTCAAGGGGACACTCCAGAGCAAGCCTCCTGAGACTGCAGGGCAAATGCCACGGAAGTTATATGGGCTTCTCAGTAGTCTTTATGGAGGTAAAGAGAGTAGGGAACATAATTCAGATGAGTTCCCTCTACGTCCCACCCTTCTGGTGCCCTCATTGTGCCTTCATTATCTGAATATTATCACATAAAGAGAGTGGGCCCCTTCCGGAGTGTGTCTGGACCTGATGGCTCGTGTGGGTTTCATCCTGCTCTGACTCACCTGGAAGCAAATCTGGTTTTATAGTGAGGATGCTCCCCCTAGAGGGACTCTCCTTGCAAAGTGGGATAATCTAACCAAGGTTCTTCCCCAATGTTCCAAAGGGATGGGAAACACTCTTCAGTAGTAATGGCCCGTTGATGCAGAAGGAGGAGAGGGGGGCATTATGTCATGTTTGGAGAGGCCCTCAACAGCCCCAATACACCTCCCTGATCCCAATCATGGAACAAGGGCATGTCTGACCTTTGAGCCATGGGAATGAAGTTTTTGTTTCCCAGGTAGATTCATAAGAGTGTCAAACTCTAGCTAACAGCAAAGGGAAGACTTTGAATCACCTCGCTCTGCATGGGAGTTGGTATGTTGAGTTTCTGGCCTCATGGAGGTAGAGGAAGGAGAAGGGGCTTATGGTACCAGGCTTGGAGGTCCTTTCTCTTCCCTTGGGCTGCAGTGTTCAACCCCAAGGAGGGAATGTCCCCAGAGTGTGCCCAAGGAGGGATGCGTACAGTGTCAGCAAGCTGGAGCATCATTAACTCAATTTCATTTCACACATATTTACTGAACTACCATGTGTATGTACCGGTGCTGTGGCCATCCTTGTCAAGATGCTGGCTGGCTGGAGGTGAAGAGGCCCAAATAAACAGATGATAAAATGGAGAGATTTGTGCTGGGGGCAGCTCATCTAGGCTTGGAGAATCACTCAAGTTTCCCTGAGAAACTGCCCTTCCAGCAAGGATGGGAAAGATGATGGGAGTCACTAGATAAATAGGGTGCGTGGTTGCAGGGGTTGGTGTAGAAGGCTCTGGGCAAGGTCCAGGAGAAGGAGATGCTCAGCTTTGCAGAGTCTCCCTATATTACCACATCCCAGCCTGGGGCATGTGGTTCTGTCACCCACACTTGGGCAGGTCAGGAGGCAGGACTCAAAGCTTGAGACTTGGAACTGGGTTGATCTTTGCCTTTGAGTCAGCCAGGTGGCTGCAGAGAAGTTACCCACAGGAGCAGCAGCTTTCCTTTTCATCAAGGTGATGATCAAGTGTACGTAGGTGGATGGGAAAATATTAGGAATTTAAGATGAGATAAAGTACTTGAGTGTCTGGCTGAGTGTAGGTGTCTGGTACATGAAAGGCAATAATGGCAGACCCATGTGGCAGAGTCCATCATTGGATCCAGTGGCAGCAAGCTTTTTCCTGAATCAACACAATGCGGAGTTTCCATGGGATTCAGCTTCTCTTGTTGACAGCCAGTTGGGCCAGTGGTGACACCTGACTGAAGAGGTGGGCTCAGCCAATCAGAATCCTTCTCTCATGAGTTTGGACTAATGGTCATGGTTATTGAGCTAGTTAACAGGAAAGAGATGTTGAGTTGGGGTCAAAGCTGTTATTGTGACCGATTAATCTGAAAAAAAGTCTTCACAAAAACGCAATCCCCCCCCACTTTTTTTTTTCCAGGAAGTGACAAAAGCCAATTTGGAGAGAGATGTAAGAGAGTGCCAAGAGGATTTAAGGGCCCAGGAGAGACAAAGGGTAGCTTAGGTTGAGTTAGTCATTTTGTTGAAATGAGCAGAAACGCATTCACATGAGCTAAAAACATAATTATTCAGGATTCACAGACATCTAAAAATAGAATATCCAAGACATCCGAGTAAAGAATAGAACACCATGGGCAGGCAGAATTACATTAAATTTATAAACAAACTGGAGTGTGGTGGGGGAAGAATTGACATGTTTATATTACTAACTTTACAGCATTTTATGACTTTCAGTGAAGTTTTATAGTTTTCTTCACAAAGGTCTTTCTATTCTATTTCTAGATATTTCATGGTTTTTGTTGTCCTTCTAAATAGAATCTTTGGAGGTGGGTATTAAGGAGGGCACGTATTGCATGGAACACTGGGTGTGGTGCATAAACAATGAATCTTGGAACACTGAAAAAATAGACTAAAGTTAAATAGAATCTTTGCCCAAAGCTTTTCTATTTGGTTTTGCTGTTACTCAGGAGAACTACCAATATCTGCATATTTAAGTCTATAACTACTCATCTTACTGAACTGCATAATATCTGATGGCTTTTCAGTGGATTCTTTGGAATTTCCCAGTAGACAGTCCTATCATCTGCAAAGAACAATAATTTATCTCTTTTCCCCCACATTTTTAGCTCCTTTATTTTTCCTAGTATTCCTTATACTTCACCTTGCACTTTGAGGGAGACTTGGGGGTTGTAGCAGCCTTCGGTGACAGTGACAGACCACCTCTTGAGGTATTGTTCTCACAGCTCATCTATTTTTGGGTTGACAGATTTTAACATCAGAGGGTCATGTATTTTCATGTCCTGTAGTTTTCTTGTCATACCTTTGAAGGAACAAATTTTATATATCTTGAAGACTAGTTTGGACAAATTAGTAGAATTATAAGGGAGGAGTAGGGAGGAGAGTTTAGGCTTGGTGCTTAGGGTGAGGATTCACATGGATGGCATGTTAGGAGATTTCACTTGATTCCAATTCAAAGCATGGATCATTGAGGTGGGGTCCCCTGGTTAGTCATAGATCATTGAGGTGGGGTCCCCTGGTTAGTCTGAGACATTTACAGTCTTAGCTTAGGTTTCTGTAGCAAAATACCACAGACTGGGGGGCAACAGATGTTTATTTCTCATACTTCTGGAGGCGGGAGGTCCAAGGTCAAGGTGTTGGCTAATTCGGTTCCTGGTGAGAGCCCTCCTCTTGGTTTGTAGGTGGTCTCCTTTTTGCTGACTCTTCACATGGTAAAGAGAAAGAGAGCTCTGGTGTCTCTTCTTCTTATAAGGGCCCCAATCCCACCATGGGCTTCCACCCTCATGGCCTCACCTAAACCCAATCACCTCCCAAAGGCCCCACCTCCTAATACCATCATATTGGCAGTTAAGACTTTACCATATGAATTCTGGGGGAGAGAGACATTTTAGTCCATGACACCTGCCTTTGCCGGCGCAGGGATGGCCAGTTCTCCTAGATGTCATTGACTGTAATGTGATCAGACTAACACATTGGACTTTATTCATGGCCTGGCTGATTTACTGCAGGGCTGCAATTTGCGGCCACTGCCCGACACTGTGTTGGCTATCTTCTCCTGATGGCTGTGACAGTGGGCTCCATTCAGTGCCACATTGCCCTTTTGGAAGTAGTTTGTTCTTTTGTTAACGGATGCTTAATTGAATAAGAATTAAGGGTGAAGGGCGCCTGGGTGGCTCAGTGGGTTAAGCCTCTGCCTTCAGCTCAGGTCATGATCTCAGGGTTCTGGGATCGAGTCCCACATCGGGCTCTCTGCTTGGCGGGGAGCCTGCCTCCTCCTCTCTCTCTCTCTGCTTGCCTCTCTGCCTACTTGTGATCTCTCTCTGTCAAATAAATAAAATCTTAAAAAAAAAAAAAGAATTAAGGGTGAATGAGATGCTACTATGCTTTCTGTGACCTCCTCAGGAGACAGGGGTCCATAGGGCAGGGATAATGATAGGTTTGGCAGGGCCCTGAATAAAATAACAAAACAACCAGAAGATTGTCAAAAGTAGAAGCACTAACCTTGTTCTCTCTCTCTGCTCCTTGCCCTGTAAAGCTGATCTGAATATGGAGATTTTAACCATTCCCCCACCAGCCACCCCCCCAACCCCCACTGCCCAGCTAATCATTCTCATTATTTCTGTGTACGTCTGCTGCTATAGGGTCTTTGCCACCTGAGTGTTTTAAAAGATGCCATCACATGAGTCATGATTGCTCACGAAGGTACGAGAAGTGCCTTTCTGTCAGAGGTTCTTGAGCTTTGGTTGGGGGTCTTTTTCCAACCCCAACAACTCAAGAACAACTTCCTAGCCCACCTGTAAAATGAATGTCAGAGCTTCCATTAGATGATTGTTTTGTCCAAAGCCAGGCTGAGTCCTTGACTGGTGAGATGGATTCCTGCATAGAAACACCCAGACACAGGTGAGACCATGGAGTGTTCCATGAGAACATGTTCAGTGAGGGGCCCGAGCTTCTCTGCTGAGTTTCCCAAATGTGACTGCACCATTTCCCTCTGGTGCGGCCATGGCCATCTGTGTCCCAGGCCTTTAACCAATCACTGTGGTTAAAGCAATCACAGGGCATGTATCCTGTCTGAGAAAGAAGGCTTTGGCTGACTTGTTAAGTGTTGACTTGTGGTTAGAGCTAATGGTGGGGTGAGAGTTAATGCCTTTCTACACCTGGATCACTTCAGCAGTCACTCCTCTGATTTCTCTACTCTGTACCCATTTTCCTCTTTCCAGTGCATTCCTTTGTGTCAGCCAATCATTTAAGAATGTAAATTGAATCATGTCATCTTTACCGTGCCTTCCCACTTCCAAACTTAAAATCCTTTGAGGTTTGAGGAGTTCTTTATAGATCCTGGATATCAATCTTTTGTCTGTACTGTCATTTGTAAATATCTTCTCCCATTCCGTGGGTTACCTCTTTGTTTTCGTGACTGTTTCCTTTGCTGTGCAGAAGCTTTTGATTTTGATGAAGTCCCAAAAGTTTATTTTGGCTTTTGTTTCCTTTGCCTTTGGAGACATATCTTGAAAGAAGTTGCTGTGGCTGATATCGAAGAGATTACTGCCTATGTTCTCCTCTAGGATTCTGATGGATTCCTGTCTCACGTTGAGGTCTTTTATCCATTTTGAGTTTATCTTTGTGTACAGTGTAAGAGAATGGTCAAGTTTCATTCTTCTACATATAGCTGCCCAGTTTTCCCAGCACCATTTATTGAAGAGACTGTCTTTTTTCCACTGTATATTTTTTCCTGTTTTGTTGAAGATTAACTGACCATAGAGTTGAGGGTCCATATCTGGGCTCTCTACTCTGTTCCACTGGTCTATGTGTCTGTTTTTATGCCAGTACCATGCTGTCTTGGTGATCACAGCTTTGTAGTAAAGCTTGAAATCAGGTAACGTGATGCCCCCAGTTTTATTTTTGTTTTTCAACATTTCCTTAGTGATTCGGGGTCTCTTCTGGTTCCATACAAATTTTAGGATTATTTGCTCCAGCTCTTTGAAGAATACCGGTGGAATTTTGATTGGAATGGCATTAAAAGTATAGATTGCTCTAGGCAGTATAGACATTTTAACAATGTTTATTCTTCCAATCCAAGAGCATGGAATCGTCTTCCATCTTTTTGTGTCTTCTTCAATTTCTTTCATGAGTGTTCTGTAGTTCCTCAAGTACAGATCCTTTACCTCTTTGGTTAGGTTTATTCCCAGGTATCTTATGGTTCTTGGTGCTATAGTAAGTGGAATCGATTCTCTAATTTCCTTTTCTGTATTTTCAGTGTTAGTGTATAAGAAAGCCACTGATTTCTGTACATTGACTTTGTATCCTTCTACGTTACTGAATTGCTGTATGAGTTCTAGTAGTTTGGGGGTGGAGTCTTTTGGGTTTTCCATATAAAGAATCATGTCATCTGTGAAAAGAGAGAGTTTGACTTCTTCATTGCCAATTTGGATACCTTTTATTTTTCTTTGCTTTCTGATTGCTGTTGCTAGGACTTCTAATACTATGTTGAACAAGAGTGGTAAGAGTGGGCATCCTTGTCATGTTCCTGATCTCAACGGGAAGGCTGCAAGCTTTGTCCCATTGAGGATGATATTTGCTGTGGGTTTTTCATAGATAGATTTGATGAAGTTCAGGAATGTTCCCTCTATCCCTATACACACACAAAACAGATAATCATATCAAAAAATGGGCAGAAGATATGAACAGACACTTCTCCAATGAAGACATACAAATGGCTATCAGATACATGAAAAAATGTTCATCATCACTAGCCATCAGGGAGATTAAAATTAAAACCACATTGAGATATCACCTTACACCACTTAGAATGGCCAAAATTAGCAAGACAGGAAACAACATGTGTTGGAGGGGATGTGGAGAAAGGGAACCCTCTTACACTGTTGGTGGGAATGCAAGTTGGTGCAGCCTCTTTGGAGAACAGTGTGGAGATTCCTCAAGAAATTAAAAATAGAACTTCCCTATGACCCTGCAATTACACTACTGGGTATTTACTCCAAAGATACAGATGTAGTGAAAAGACGGGCCATCTATACCCCAATGTTTATAGCAGCAGTGGCCACAGCCACCAAACTGTGGAAAGAACCAAGATGCCCTTCAACAGACGAATGGATAAGGAAGATGTGGTCCATATACACTATGGAGTATTATGCCTCCATCAGAAAGGATGAATACCCAACTTTTGTAGCAACATGGACGGGACTGGAAGAGATTATGCTGAGTGAAATAAGTCAAGCAGAGAGAGTCAAGTATCATATGGTTTCACTTATTTGTGGCGCATAACAAATAGCATGGAGGACATGGGGAGTTAGGAGAAGGGAGTTGAGGGAAATTGGAAGGGGAGGTGAACAATGAGAGACTATGGACTCTGAAAAACAATCTGAAGGGTTTGAAGAGGTGGGGGGGGTGGGAGGTTGGGGGAACCAGGTGGTGGGTATTAGAGAAGGCACAGACTGCATGGAGCACTGGGTGTGGTACAAAAACAATGAATACTGTTATGCTGAAAATAAATTAAAAAAAAAATGAAAAAATATCCTTTGAGGTTTTCACTGTGTCTCAGGATAAAGCCAATTTCTTTGACATGACCTTTGACAAACTGCATGGTGCCCTTTCTCTTCAGTTTCTGGGAGTATCTCTTCCTCAAGCACACTTTTCCCCCACCATAGTTCCTTTGAGCCTGCTCCTCTGTCATTGCATCCTTTAGTTCTGGGCTGTCAAGCTACTTTCTGGAGCAGTTGAGATAAAACTACCTATGAGGAAAGATAAATCCCCAAATCCTGGATGCTGGGCCCTGTAGAAGTTTATTTCTCACTGCAGAGCCTGAAGCAAGTGTTCTGAGTCATGACCAATCTCCATGTGGAAGATGGCTTCAAAGGTTTGTAATGGACAAGCCCTATAGGTGATCAGTTCCAATGGCCAGAATGCAGGCACATGCACCTTTCCTCTCCTCTCCTCTCCTCTCCTCTCCCTTCCCTTCCTTTCCCTTCCCTTCCCTTTCCATTTTTTTTTTCTTTTAGAGAGTATGCATGAAAAGAGAAAGGGCAGAGGGAGAGAGAGACACTTAAGTAGGTTTCATGCCCAGTGCAGAGATTGATTTGGGCTTGATCTAAGGATCTGAGATCATGACCAGAGCCAAAATGAAGAGTTGGTTGCTTAGCTGACTAAACCACCCAGGTGCCTCAAGGCCACATCTATTTTTAAGGGAAGCTATGTGCTCAGGAGGTAGAGGAAACAGGTTTTGGTGGACACACAGCAGTTTTCTGGCACAAGCACTCCTGTCCTATCCCCACCTCACACTTGAGGTCCTGTTCTTGATGACACTTACTACAGCTTTAATCTCACATATGTTTATGTGATTCTCTGATTAAGGCTGGCCTCCTCTGATCAGCTCTATTAGGACAGGAATAATCATTTTATGAGCAGTTAAGTTGTTCAGCAAATACTTACCTTGAGAATTAGTGAATACATAGGTGTCCAAGTTTGTTGCATGTGCTTTACAGAAAATGTCTCTCCCAACGTATTTGAGGACAGAAGGACATAAAGAAATCTTGTGCTTTCATTTAGTAAACAGTCCAGAAAGACCATGATTTGGTCAGAGTTCAAAGTCAGCCTATAGTCTTTGGCTTTTCATTTTCTTTCTAAGGAGGGTCTTAGAAAGCCAGCCCTGTTATAGATTTTCTTGTCACCCCAGTTTATGATGGGTAGGTATCCAATGGAATCCAGTGCAGATGAACACTGATGCATGGGTACATTTCCAGTCCACCTCTCTTATGGAAAGGAAAAAAAAATCAAACAAATCCCCAAGCTTGTGGTGGCCTCAAGGACAACAGTGTTCTGAATACTGCAAGTCCAGGATTATACTTACATACTTTTTTCATGTCATTCCTTCCATATAGAACAGAGCCCCAGCTTTCCACACACGCATCCTGGGAAAGAAGGCCTCCTTGGACTAAGGTCAGTGTAGCCAGGCTTTGACCTCAACTCAGTTACTATTATTAGTGTTACACTGTAAGAACTGTAACTCTCTCCTGCCTCAGTCTATTCCTCTATAAAGTGGGTATAATAAGCCCCCAGGATGGTAGGAGGGGAATGGGGTCTTTTCCATGTGTCAGCCTGAAGCAGGATGCTGAGCACCTAATGTGTATTAATTCATGTGATTGTAGCAACCTTAGAAAATAGGTACTTTATCCCCAATTTGTAGATGAAGATATTAAGTCTGAGAGAGCATAAGGCAGTGCTCAAGGTTGTGCAGGTAGTGAGGGGTGAGATGGAATTTCTCATCTGGGTCTGACTTTTAAATGTGGCTTTTAACACCTAAATCACCCAGTGTGAGGTACTGAATACCAATGTACCTTACAACCAGTGAAATTTCTTAGCCACATAGGGCATCATTCAAATTCTGCAGCCCTCAGAGACCCCTGTGGTGCCTCCCTCATCCATTCAGGTCTTCAGGGGGTCCTCTTGACTTTGAATTCTGACAGTGGTGGTGGAAGATAGAACAATGGCCCTCAAAGGTGCCCATGTTCCAGTACCCAGAACCTGTGACTACATTACCTTAGGCAAAACAGACTCTGCTGTGATGTGATTAAATCACGGATCTTGAGATAGGGAGGTTATGCTGGGTGTCTGGTGGCTCAGTGTCATCATGGAGTTCTCATAAAAGGAAGACAAGAAGGTTGTTTCAGAAAAGATAAGGCTACTGAGCTAGATTGGAGAGACAGCCTTGGAAGGTGGAAGAGAGCCGGGGAGCCAACCAGTGTGGGTGGCCTCTAGAAACTAGAAAAGGTGAGGAAGAAGTTCCTTCCTGGGGCCTCCAGAAAGAACTCAGCCCAGCCAAAATCTTGACTTTACTCCATAAAACTCATTTTGGACTTTGGACTTGCACAACCATTACTGCAAATTTGTGTTGTTTAAGCTACTAGATTTTGGGAATTTGTTGCAGTATGATAGGAAACGAATACAGTGGTATTTTCTTATACCTTAACACTCTGTGTGGTCTTGTAAATTTAGCTTTTACCCATGTGTTCAGTATTATCAGCCTATCTGTGAAGATAGCGTGGGGGAGACCAGTTTATACCTCTCCATAAGGATGCTGTGGACACAAAAGAGGGATTGTGAAAAAGTCTCGGGTCCAAAACCATAGCCCAGTGGTAAGGCCATTGAGAAGGCCAGCAAACCAGTATGTCACCAAGCCCTGTCTCTGGGAATAGAAGCTGCACACACAGCTTCATCACCCTGCAGTCTCTGTGGGGCTCTCAGACAGGGGGGTGTTGATGGTTGAAGGGAGCCAGCAGTACTATGAGGTCTGTAGCTGCTGGGACTAGACCACTGTTGCTGAACTCAACACATGGCAGTGCCCTGCCTTGGAGGTGGGCCAGCACTGGCTGTCACTGCCTGTTCTTTCAGGGTTCAGGTATAGCTCAGGCTCTTTTGTGTATTTTGTTGGCAACAAGCCAGCAGGCTCTGCAGCACCAGGGCCCTGAGCCAAGCTGATGAACATAGTGGCCACAGGAGTGGCTTTGCCACTGCAGTGCTGTGAGCAGAGAGGGAGCAGTGCAGGCTCTGCACAACTTGTAATATTCCTCCTGTGTTCCCATCCTCCCACAGAAATGGAGCTCTGAGCAAAGAAAGATGCACATCTCCACCATACTCCCAGTGTAGATTAACAGTGGGGCGAGACAACTTTATTAATTTGATAACCTCCTAGGTGGGCATTCAATGGTGTGGGACCTTCATGGAGCTGTTCACAGAGTTGCTGGCTTGGTTTTTATGACTGTCTGGGTCTAAATGAACAAAGGCATTCTCCCGTTCCCCAGGGGAATTGCCAGGATCTCCTTCCACCTCTGACTTACTCACTATAGCCCCTTATTTGCTTCATGCTCATAAATCAAAGAGCATTCAGTGCTGCAAACCACTGTAGAGGTCTCATCCACCCTGCATTTTATAAAAAAATAAAGCAAAGCTTGGAGCAATGGAGTGGCTTATCTGGGGCCTCAAGGCCAGACCCTGGCCCAGAGTCCTTCAGGGACAGTGTGTCCTTGCAAGTTTAGACCACAAAGAGAGCTGATGCAGCCCATCCCAACTTCCCATCAGACACATGAAGCTGTACTTGACCACATCCTGACCCCTAAAGACCCCTTGCTGGCCAGGCTATATACAACCTTCTGCTAACATTTCCTAGAAGTAGAAGTAGAAGGAAGACCAGAAGCAAACAAATAGTGGGCTACCCCATAGCTATTTTAGTACAAATCTTGGGAGAGTGGAGAGGAGGAGGTATGGCAGTCAGGATAAGCCCAGCTGCTTTCACCAAACACCCCAAATAATAGTGGTTCCAATAAGAAGGCTGTCTCATGTGGGGCAGTCTGCATCAAGCTTTCCTGGGCTGTGTGGTACCTCCAGGTGTCAAGAACAGTGTTTCTACCCACTTGTTCCACCATCCTCAGGTCCTTCCCTTTCCCTTCTAGTCACTGTGGGTCCACATTCCAGTACTTGGAAGGGCACATGGGGATGGAAACCTGGGAGGATGGATACGGAGGGATAGCACATGGTCTGTGCCACATGGGTCATCTTGTGGCCTAAACTATGGAGATGGGCATATGTATGGCCCAAGTTTTCCAGAAAGTTGTCACCTGTCTACTCTTCTCAGCAAGCGTGGTTTGGGGATGTGACTGATGTGGCATAGCATATGTTCTTATCGCCTGCCCAGAACTCTCCAGTTAATGTGACAGCCTCCTCTTCTGAGCCTCTGTGACTCCCCTGGGGCTTCTCCTGGCCTGCATGCAGGGCAACAAGGGAGTGACAGGGTGTTCCTGCCACTCAGTGCAGTCCCCAGCTGATGCCTGATGGGGGTTGGAGGACAACTATACCAGTTTCCTCACTCCTTGGGTGAGCTCATTCCAAGGCTGTTCTCTAAGCACAGAGCAACCTTGGTTGGCTTTGCTCCTTCCCGTGTCATGTCCTCACTTCCCTCCCCATGCTCCCTCAGATAACCTCCCAAATAAACCACTTACATTTCAATCCTTGCCTCAAAGTTTATTGGGGGAAACCAACCCTACACATATGGTGAGGAAGACGTGTGGGCATTTTAAGCTAAAACTCCAGGTTCTAAGGATTCTGGGCCATATGTTTTGTTTATATCCTATTTTTCACAACCTCTTTTTATTAAGAAATCAGCCTCTTAAGATGAAAACAGGCAAGAATTGATTTAGTTTTTATCTATCAAGAGTAATTTTGTTACTTTACTTGAAGAAAAAGCTTGCCTTCAGGGAGAAGGAAGGTGGAGTGGGATAGTGTAACCAATCTGCTTTGTTTTTGGCTCTGGATGAGTCCCGTAGATACAACAATGAAGGAAACATGGCCTCTCTGTCCCCCCGAAGGCTGCCTCCAGTGGGAGATTGAAAATGTAAGAATTTAAGGAAGCAAGTAAGGCTGAGCATGCAAATGTGTCACATTAGTATGAGGGAGAGAGTGTGTGCTCATGCAATGGAGGGGTCTCCATGGCCAGGGTGAGGGGCAGAAGCTTCTTGGACTGGAAAGATGGAAAGAGGAGAGAGGAGAGCCCAACATTGGGGTTACAATGTCTGTGACAAGACCACATGTTCTTGCATCAACTTCAACTATTTGATCAAAGGAACTTCAGTCATGAAAACCTCCCTCTGGTTCCTTGGGCATTGCATATTAACTTACTCTTGGCTTTTCCAGCTTAGCTGAACTTGCATTTCAGGTCACCTCAGGGACACTACTACCTTCATTGATTTGTTATGACTTGGTGCTCAGGTCCCTGGGATATGCTAACATCTTGGTTCTGCTTCAGCATCTCGGGTTAAAATAAGGACGATATTCTCTACATAGGCACCTCCATACTTTCTCCTGGTGGTGTTACTCTCTGCCCACTCTCTCTGTTCCTCACAGAGGTTCACTCACATATTCTTTGTTGAAGCGCTCTTGGGCCCTTACCCTCCAGACCATTTTCAAGAAGGTTCTTGCTTCCCAAGAACAATTCCTTGTGTGTGGTCCAGTCTTAGTTTCCTCAAGGCCCTTTGCCTGAGCGGTGATGCTCACCAGGAGGCTCCTCGATGCCTCATGACAGCACATCTCTGATGCACACAAACACTCAATGATCCTGGTTGCAGAGAGGCTTGAGCTGGTAGCCTGCACAGAGCTGAGCCTTTCTCCTGGCACCTATGTTATTCTAGAACTATGAAAAGCTACTCCAGTTAAAATCAGTTTAGTTTGGGATGAGACCGATTGCAATGTGGCCCCTCAAGATCTTCTGAGTCCTGTCTCTCTACTTTTTCTGTAGTTTCTAAGCCTCAGACTCTGACCTTCCAGTTTTCTTAAAGGGCAAACTAACAAACTGAGTTGTCTCCCAGAAAGATAATATCATCTTTATCTTGCTTTAAACTAGATGCCTGACCTGGATTGAACCAGTCCTGGGTATGCCTCTTGGCTTCCTTTGGGACCGCACTGATTCTCAATGTGAGGTCTCCCTAGGAAATCGTGTCAGTGTGCCTCTGTGGGGTTTGTGGACTTTAAAACCTGGCTTTGTATTAAGTGGTCTGACTTGGTGTCTGAGCTGAAAGTGACTCAAGTAGGTTTAGGGATAAGGACCCAGCAGGAGGTTGTGTGTTTCTGTTGTGTGAGTCATTCTATCCTGGGCCCAGATTCACATGAAAGATCCAGAACTTGATATGCCATCATGGATGAGGAGGTAGACTGCCTTCCTCCTCTTCTTCCCACCTTTTTGGCATTCAGGTCACTCTTCCTTTCTGTCTCTCTCGAGTCCCACTTTAGATCCCTTAATAATAGTAGCTATTACTCAGGATAATTAATGCTTAATAATTAAAACCACATCTCAATGGTTTGATACACAAGAAATGGGTATCTCATTCCTATGAGGTCTCATGAGCAGCTCTCCACCCAGGGGGCCACTCACAGACTCAGGCTCCATCTCTTGGTGACTCTGCTCTCTTGGATCATTTGCTTCTGAGAGAAAGAGCCTGAGGGATTATATGGTGTATTGATTTTTTAAGGCTTCCATAGAAAATTGCTGCAAACTAGGGGTTGATGACAACAGACGTTTATTATCTCACAGTTCTGGAGGCCAAAGCCCAAAGTCAAGGTATTGACAGGGTTGGTTCCTTCAGGGGACACTGAGGGAGAATCTGTTCCATGCCTCTCTCCTAGTGTATTGTGCTTCTGGAAACCCTTGATTTTCCGTCTTGTAGACACACAGCTTCAGTCTCTGCCTTCACTTGGACCTCTTCTATATGTATCTCTCCCTCTCTCTCTCTGTTTCCTTTTAAAAAGACACCTGTCATTTGGTTTAGGGCCTCCTCTAAACCAAAGATTAGCTCATCTTATGGTCCTTGACTTAATTACATCCATAACTACCCCCCTCCTTTTTCCCAAATAAGGTCACCTTCACAGGTTCTAGGATTAGGACTTGGATATATCTTTCGGAGGACCACTACTCAACCTAGCATACGCTGTTTGTTTTATTGTCATTCCTAGAGGGGCACACAAATCTACCTATATTCCACTGGCCAGAACTAATCACACAGCACAGCCCTAGTTGTGGGGGAGGCTGGGAAGATAGTCTTCTAGTGTATCCAGAGAGAAGAAATGGAGGACGGAGGCACCTGGCCAGTTTCTGGCACCAGCAAACACTCAAGGGGTATTTACTCTGTGTCACATGCCCTGCTAAGGACTTTGTAATGATAATTTCATTTTAATCAATTTTTTATCCTCACAAGAAACCTTTGCAGTAGATAGGTAGATACTCTCAGTTATCCAACTTCCAGATCAGTAAACAGAGGCAGAGAGCCCTTTGAATGATTTCCCAAGGCTATTTGTGGGTGGTGGAAGCACTATTTTTGTCTAAGCAGACTGTTTTCAAAGGCTGTCCCTTTGGCTCCTGCATGACATGGCTCCTAACTACACTGACCCCTGGCTATTTGTCCCTGTGAAACAGTTGTTATCCTTCCTTGCATGTCCTCAAGCCTGTTCTCTGATCTTCTTTTACTCATCACTGGGGACCGACCTAGCTGGAGCCAAATGCTTTTTGGGTGTTGCCTTTCCTAGGAAATGCTCATCTCTTCACCCTGGGATGTCTCTCAGCCTTCTTTCCCTCACAGTGACTTGTTCAAGGACATTTCAATGGACACCAATATAGCAGCCAAAGTAGTTACCTGCCAGCCCAGTAACAGGATGGAACCTACTGGCAGGAAGGACAATGCAGATGTCCCAGAATGACTGAGGTAAATGCTGACAAGTTCATCTTCCAGAGAAGAGGAACTGGCAAGTAGAGCCTCATGAGCAGCTTGCAAGCACAATTATTGACTTTTGAGCTAGAGGATACTGTCCATTTATTTCTGTTTTGGCTGCCTGCAGGACGGCATTTTGGTAGCTCTCACATAACCTACATCAAGCTGCAGAACGTCAATTGGCTGCTTGTTTGAAGTGGATCCAAACTACCTTGTCTGAATAGAGAACACAGCATATTTGTAAGCAGGAAGGCCTTGGATTCACGGCGTGTAGGGAGGAAGGGATCAGGGTTACTTTCCTTCTCCCTGCTGCCCCTTCTGTTCTGGAAAATTTTCTGCTGGCTCACAGAAGTCCAAGGAAGAAAAGATGCTAGTGTAATTTTGGATTTCATTACTGATTATTGATCCAGGTCTGGCTTGTACACATAGCAGAAAACAATATTTCTGTGAAGAAATAAAGTCCAGGAGGGGAGTGAGGTTGGAGGAAGGGTAATAAGAAGGAAGAAAGGAATCAGAGAAAGGGGGAGAGGCAGGAAGGGAAGAAAAAAGATACACATAAGCAGGAAGAAAGATTTCCCTTGAGTTTGGTTTTAGGATAAGAAAATGTTTCTTACCATGTCCTTGGCAAGTGCATAGTCAGGGTACATCCATGCCCACTAAAAGTTCTGTGAGTTCTCTGTCAGTGTCTGCAGATGCACTAGGCTTTATTACAGGAGCTGGAGACCTGTGACCCATCTGTGGATGTGGGGTATACCTGAAGTCATGAGCTGACGGCAGTTCACCTTATACCTGCTATGTAAGAGGCATTGTACCAACTCCTCAGGGACACAGAGTGAATGATGCAATTAGTTCTCACAGTTTGCAGTGGTTAGGCACACTGCTAAGGCATGACCATCTGTCTGCAAGGAACTTGCTTTTTAGTGGAGGTGATGGAAATACTTACAAAAAAGATAAAATGCCTTCGACATTTTTTTGTAAGTATTTACAAACAAGATAAAATGGCTTTGACATTTTTTGGTAAGTATTTACAAACAAGATAAAATGCCTTTGACATTTTTTTGTAAGTATTTACAAACAAGATAAAATGCCTTCGACATTTTTTTGTAAGTATTTACAAACAAGATAAAATGGCTTCGACATTTTTTTGTAAGTATTTACAAACAAGATAAAATGGCTTCAACAAGTACCCCCACTTCTTACCATGCCAGTTGTCACCACCACCATCACTACCACTATCAACACTACCACCACTGTTACCATCACTACCATCAGTATCACCACCGTCAACACCAACACCAGTGCCACTCTGCTATCACCATTACTACCATCATTACTATCAATACTACCACCACCACCACCATTACTATTACCACCACTATTACTACTACCACCATCACATTACCACCATCAATTCCAGCACCATCAATACCAGCACCAATACCACCTCTACTATCACCATTAACACCATCAACACCATCACTACCACCACCACCATCACCACCACCATCACCATCATCACTACCATTACCATCATCACGACCATCACTGTCAATGTCATAACCACCACCACCAATGACCACTACCATCTCCACCACTATCACCACCATCACCATCACTATCACCACCACCACCACTATTGCAGATCCACCATTACATCACTATCCTCATGATGCCTCTACTACTGCCATTACCACTGACAGGAGTTTCAAGTGCACATGCTATACCAGGTGTTGTTCTGAGTATTCTCACATCTTATCTATCTCATTTAACCTTGACATTGACCCTGTGAGGTGGGCACTATGATAAGTCCATTTTGAAGATATCTTTAAAACCACTAGTTGTGTTCCAGATTTCAGGAATTTTAGCCCATCTACACTTTTGAACTTTTTTGAAATTAATTCTTGAATCATAGTATGCAGGTCATGGCTTAGGTTTTGTTTTTTAATTTCTTTTTGTTTTTTAATTTTAGGTTTTTTAATTTCTTTTCAGTGTTCCAGAATTCATTGTTTATGTACCACACACAGTGCTCCATGCAATACATGCCCTCCATAATACCCACCACCAGGCTCACCCAGCCTCCTACCCCCTCCCCTCCAAAACCCTCAGTTTGTTTCTCAGAGACCAGGCTTTGTTTTCTTAATCATGTTCACCATGAGTCTTGTAGTCTTTTAGTTAATTATGAATAGTAGACCATGGTTTTCAAAAAAAAGCACATTTAGCTGTAGACGGAAGAGTTTCTAGCAAAGTGCTAAAGCATACAAATGTTTAGTGTTGTATAACTCCTTAAAACTTAGGCAGCAACAGCCATTGCTTTGATAACTGTCCTTCACTCTTATGTCTCTTGCTCTTGATGAAATTATATAGGATAAATAAAATTAGGTGTTTAGAAATTTAACCTATGGTGGAACAGAAAAGTGAAGATGGTTTTTGAAACAAAATGTTCTGATGTGAGTGCCAAATTCCTCTGTAACCTCCATTAATTCCTTCTACCTCTCCACAGCTACCATCATTTTTTTACTTCACTCTTCAGTCATGCCTTGACCAGTGTCTCTAATGTCTCTACTTTACTTTCTTTTTAGTCTCTTCCTGGATCACAGCCATTTCTCAGGCTACACATTCCCTTCCCCTCTTCATGTGCTGTCTGTAGATTTTAGTTAAATTTAACCTTTAAAAATGTTGTATAGTTCTACAGGTCTTATAAAAAAACAGCAATGCTCTGCCTTACCCTTCCCATCTCTATGTCCTATTTCCCAAAGGAAATTCTTTCAACTTCTTCAGATGTTTCTTTGAGCATTTACCTCCATATTTCTAAAACAAGCTTACACAGCTCTTACTATTTCAGTTTCAGGTATTATATATGAAGTTCCTAAATAAAACACAAGTATTTACCTCCCTCCCAATCTTTTTCTTCTATTCTCTCAATATAATTATATTTCAATTGGGTTTGGCATTTTCATTATTATGTTAATAATATAATATATAGAGGAGAAGGGAGTTGAGGGAAATTGGAAGGGGAAGTGAACCATGAGAGACTATGGACTCTGAAAAACAATCTGAGGGGTTTGAAGGGGCAGGGAGTGGGGGGTTGGGAGAACCAGGTGGTGGGTATTAGAGAGGGCACGGATTGCGTGTGGTGCAAAAACAATACTGTTATGCTGAAAAGAAATAAAAAATTAAAAAATAATACAATATGTATGTTATATATTATAACAATATATTATATAACATATAATATAGCTATATATTATATATGTAATATAAGATATATTAAGTTACTATAATCTTTAGCTGAATAATTTAATGTACCATCCATTGTATTTTCTTTCCTGAGTTCATAATTGTCTATCTTTTTCTGCTTATGTTTTATGTTCTTACCACTATTGTAATCCCAAAATTTCCACCCAAAGTGTATATGTCCTCAGTCCATCCAAATACCTCAAGTAATCTGTAGCTTCCTTCATTCTTGACATATTTTTCAATCCTCTTGCTTCATTAGGACGACAGCACAACTTTCACCCTAGAGTGTCCATCTATCCCTCAGGGGGTCACTTAATATGTCTCCTAAGTTAAAGTTCCAAACTTTTGGGTCTTATATGGTCCTCTTTCTTGGTTAACTCCTTCATGTTGATGGGACATATCTTTGGATTCCTACTAAGGAAGAATACCTGGAAGACATATTTTTTTGAGATTGTGTATTTAAGAAAAATTATAGTGTTATGTTAGTCACCATACAATACATCATTAGTTTTTAATGTGGTATGCCAAGATTCATTGTTTACATATAACAACCAGTGCTCCATATAATACATGTCCTCCTTAATGTCTATCATCAGGCAACCACCACTCCCCCAAGAAACCCTAGTTTGTTTCTCAGAGTCCACAGTCTCTCACGATTTGTCTTTCCTTGATTTTCCCCCTTCACTTTTCCCTTTCTTCTCCTAAAGTCCTCCATGCCATTCCTTATGTTCCACAAGTAAATGAAACCGTATAATAATTAACTTTCTCTGCTTGACATTTTTCACTCAGTATAATCTCCTCCAGTCCCATCCATGCTGATGCAAAAGTTGGGTATTCATCCTTTCTGATGGCTGAGTAATATTCCATTATATATGGACCATATCTTCTTTTTTTTTTCATGCACTCGACAAATATTTATTAATGCATACTATGTGCCAACTACTATTCCAAGGTTGGAGATAGAGCAATAAATAAATCAGAAAGAGGTTCTGGCCTATTGTAGCTTACATTACAGGAGAGTGTATCTACCTTTACTATATTTAGTAAAGGACACTACTATGATGGCAAATACGTGGGCTTTACAGCAATCACTTGTTCATCCTGAAATCTTTTCTTAGATTTCACAGTTTTCGCTGTAAAATGAGGAAACTTATATGAGGGCCACTCAAAGGGTTAATTACAAAGCATTAGATATACATTTACCAGATATGCAAGAATTTATTTTTCCTAGCAGCATTTTTTTTTAATTTATTTTCAGCGTAACAGTACTCATTGTTTTTACACCACACCCAGTGCTCCATGCAATCCGTGCCCGCTCCAATACCCACCACCTGGTTCCCCCAACCTCCCACCCCCTGCCCCTTCAAAACCCTCAGATTGTTTTTCAGAGTCCATAGTCTCTCATGGCATATCTTCTTTATTCATCTGTTTAAGGACATCTTGGCTTGAAGATGTGTTTTTCTTAACTTTTACAATTGAGTGGCAGTTTGGCTAGGTATAAAAATCTAGGCTGTGAATAATTATTTTCAGATTTCTTATATTTCTCATTATATTCAGATTTCTTATATTTTCAGATTTCTTATAAATGCATTTTCCCCAGCTTTACTAATGCATAATTTATATATAATAACATTTATTCTTGAAAAGTATAATTTTTTTTATTTTGGTAATTATATATAATTATGTAACCACAGCTACAATCAAGATATAGAATAGTTCTCACTCTAAAGATTACCCCTCTATAATCAGTCCTCAGGAAACTCCTTCTCAGTTTTGTGTCACAATAGTTTTGTCTTTTCCAAAATTTCATATAAATGGAATTGTACAGTTTATAGACTTTCATATTTATCCTTTTTCACTTAGCATGATATTTTTGAGAGTATATTGTTTTTGTATTAATGTGTTATCCCTTTTTTATGGCTGAGAAGTATCCCACAATATATATGTACTGCAATTTGTCCCTTCACCAGTTGATGGACATTTTGTTTGTATCAGTTTTAGGATTTTATTAATCATTCTGCAACAAACATTTGCATGCAAACCTTTGTGTGCACATATGTTTCTATTTCATTTCTTTCTCTGTGAGTGGGTGAGATTTCTGGGTCATATGGTAGGTTTGTTTGTAGTTTGCTAAGAAATGGCTAAACTGTTTTCCAAAGTGGCTGTGCTATTTACATCCCCACCAGCAATGTATGGGAATTTGGCTAATCTCACATCTTTGTCAACACTTGGTATTGTTTCTTAAGGTTTTTTAAAGATGTTTTTCATTATATTACTGTCTCTACTGTTGCTGAAGGGAAATCACATACCATTTTGATTTTCAATCTTTTATCTGTGCCCTGGTATTTTTTGTTATGTATTAAGCTTTTATTTTTATTCCAGTATAGTTGATATTCAGTGTTATATTAGTTTCAGGTGCACAAGATAGTGATTCAACTCTCCCATACAACACCTGGTGCACATCACAATAACTGCAGTCCTTAATCCCCATCACCTCTTTCACCCATCCCCTACCCAACCTCCCCTCTGTTGACCATCAGTTTGTTCTCTGTAGTTAAGAGTCTCTTTCTTGTTTTTTTCCCTCTCTCTCTCTGTCTCTTTTTTCCTTTGCTCACTTGTTTTGTTTCTTATTTTCCATATATGAGTGAAATCATAGCATCTGTCTTTCTCTGACGGACTTATTTTGCTTAGAATAACATTCTCTAGCTCCCTCCATGTCGTTGCAATCGGCAAGATTTGCTCTGGAAACTTTAAGGTCCTTCTCTATATCCCAGTTTTTTGAAAATTTACAGTGATGTGCTTTGAGATACGTGTCTTTCATCCTTCTGTACCAGTTGTTTAAGGCAGACTTTCCAACTGGAGCCTCATGTCCTTTAGCTCCTGGAAATTTTCCTAAATTATTATTCCCTTCTGTTTCTCTCTGAACACATTTTTTAAAAGCCTCTATTGTGTGAGAATTGGCTTTCTAGAACAAGTCCTTCCATTTTATTTACTTTTCTTTCCTACTTTCCATTTCTCTATCACTTTGTCTTACTAGCTAAAAGATTTTTTCAATTTTGTCTTTCAGTATTTCTATTGTGCTCTCCATTTTGATCTCATATTTTTAGTTTCCAAGAGTTACTTTTTTGTTGTTTGAATATAATTGTTTTATAATCACACTCTATTGTTGATTTATTGAAACAGCATCTACCCATATCTATCAGGATATTAATTGCAGCTTCTCCCCCCAGAGATAGATTATTATCCTTGCATCATCCTTATTTCCTTTTTGCTCTTTGTTTTGGAATTTGTCTTTTCTTTTCCTGCTAGATCATGATTCTCAACAGGGCAGGTGTGGGCAGTGGAGGAAGAGGAGGGACAGGAGAGGAAGAAGAAGAGGAGGAGGATTTTATTCTCAGGCATATTTGGCAATATCTAGAGATATTTTCAGTTGTCACAGCTGGAGTGGGTGCTACCCCTCTAATGAGTAGAGGCCAAGGATGTTGCTAAACATTTTACAGGATGACCACCCCCCACCCTGAGGCAAAGAATTATTCAGCCCCAAATGTTAATGGTGCAGAGATTGAGAGCCCAGTGCTGCTGAATGCTTTTGTCAAATGCCTGGTGGTCCTTGGCTGTCAGTTCATATTTAAAGTCCAGTGCAGCCCAAACTATCTATTGGCAGAGCTTGTTGACTGATGGATCCCACATAGAGAAATGTGGGTGGGTATTTTCATTGTTGTGTAGGTCATTGGCAGAGCTGAAGAGAAATCCTTAACTCTCCCGAGTATGAATGTGTAGGAGGCAGAGGAAGGATGGCAACCCATGTGCTCCCAGCTGAGGAGGGAGAGAGTCCCAGGGGTCTCAGGACTGAGTGTGTGAACTTATTTAATTCTTGTCTTTCTATCTATTCCCTGACCTCAGCTCTGTATACCTTGCCTCTGTCTCAGTCTCTTCAGAGAATAAATCTCAACCTTCTGCTGGGTCAAGGAGGATAACTAAGACATAACACCTTTACATGGACTTTCCATCCATCTCTTGCTTTTGGTGATAACTGGATCCCCCATTGCTCCCCTGAGCTCTAACCTCAGCCCAGCCTCCCTGGGGTTCATCTGCTCTTTCAGAGTTGCCTCTGCTGCTTTTCCACAGCAGCTGCCATGCACCCTGGGAGTACTTCCTAAACATCCACCTCACTGCCAGCTGTTCTCTAAATTCTTGGTGGCTCATCCCACGTCCCACATGACTTCTCAGACTGAAGCCATTCCAATGTGAACCCCTGACTCCATTCCCCTTAGGGACAACATTTCTAAGCTGCACCATATCTCTCACTCCTGTTTATGAAGAAATATCTATTTCCTTGAAAAGGCACACCATCAACCCTATATGGGATCAACTCCTCTGGTCTCTTAGGAAAGGGGCCCCACACTTTCACTTTTTTCTTGAATCCTTAGTTTCTCTCTCCTCATAGCCTCCCTTTTCCCTGAGATGACATAGTTAGGTGTTTAAAAATGACCCTGGTGTTTCCTAAGACTTCTCTCCTTCCCTTAATGACCAAATTTCTTTTTATAAGTTGTCTGCACTACTTAAAAACACTTAGCCAACTGGTATGTGCTGACCGGCCCTCACTTCTGTCCCTCCACATCACTGGGGATAGTTTTGCCTTGCACCTTATGAGATAACCCCATGCTTCTCCTCCCTCTTGTCACTGCTCCTTCTTCTTTTTGCTGATTTCTTCTGTCTCCTCTACTGAGTCTTCCTCTTGCATTAGTACTAACCAAATACTCAGAGCAACCCCAGGATAAATTTATTTATACCCATGGCTTCTCTCAGTTGAGTTTCAAATCTCCATCACCAGCTTCTTGGTTTTAAATGCTCAGACTCTATATAAAGCACATCTGAGAGAAGTAACCCTTTGATTTTAGATTATGTTGGGGGAAGAAAGATGGTAGCCCAAAATGTTGCTGTAATGGCTTGATCCATATGGCAGTATACAGTGGGCCATCAACCTGCTGGGCTCATCCCATCAAGGGTGGAAGCAGCCTCCCACCTCAGCTAAAAAGCCAGTATTTTTGCTCTTCTTCCACACTAAATCCTTATTTACCCTGTCTTAATTTGGGACCTTTTTTACGCCTAAACTATTCACATCTGTTTCCCAAATTACTCTGAAATTACTATTTATAGTACATCTGTAGCTTGACCAAAGAAATATGTTCAATTCAAAATGAAAGCATAATTTTGTTTATTCTGTGACTTGGAGCACAAAGTAGTAAGGCAAACCTCCTCTGAAACCCACACTCACTCACACACTCATTATGCTGACCCTGGATTGAGTCTTGTGGCTTAGGTTGTTGGCCCTGGCTCACACTGTAATCACCTGGGGAGCTCTTGAAGCATGACATTGTTCAATGTAATTGATCCACCCCAGATCAATTACGGGCCTTGGGCATCAGTCCTCTTACAAAGCTTGTTCATGTGATTCCAATGTGCTGCCAGAGCTGGGAACCATGGTTTCAGCTGTTTGTTTTTTTTTTTCTTTGCCCAGCTTTTATTCTTTTTTTTTTGGCCAACACTCAAATCTTACTGTAGTGGCTCTCAAACTTGAGTGGATGTAAGACTTTCCTGGAGAACTTATTAAGCAAGATTTCTGAGTCTTGCCCTCAGAGTTTCTGATTCAGAAGATCTGGCTAGGCCTAAGAATTTCCATTTCTGACAAACTCCCAAGTGATGAGGATGCTGGCCTGAGGATCACACTTTGAGAACCATTGCCTTACTCCGCCCAAGAACATGAGTCTTTTGGAGTCTGCTCCTCAACATCAGGCTGATCCATAGTCTCCATGTTGGCATTAACAGTCCCACATCTTGGAAAATCCCTCAGTCTCAGGAAAACTGAAACGGGGGTTACCAAAAAGATATGTCCCCATCCTAGCCCCCAGAACCTGTGACTATGCTCTTATTTGGGGGAAAAAAAAAAAGGGTCTTTGTAGATGTAATTAAAAAGAGTCTTGGGATGAGGAGATCATACTGGATTATCTGGGTGGGCCCCAAATCAATGACAAGTGTCTAAAATAATGAGGTGGAGGGAAATCACAGAGAGAAGAGAAGGACATGTGGCCACAGAGGCCTAGATTGGAGAAATCAGCCACAAACCGTGGAATTTCCTGGGACTACCAGAAGCTGGAAGAAGCAAGGAAAGGATTCTTCTATAGAACTTTCTATGGAGGGAGAAAGTGTGGATCTGTTGGCTCCTTGATTTTGGACTTCTCTGAAACTGTGAGGGAATACATTTCTCCTGTTCTTAAGCTACCAAATTCATGGTAAGTTATGATAATAGCTGCAGGACATTGATAGAGTCGCCTTAACCACCATTCCTCTGCTGGGGGTGTTTCTTGTCTCTTGTGCCCATAAAAAGTGAGCTATTCTGGAAAATACATTGCCTCCACAAAGACTGGCTGATTGACTAATGAGTCTGTTAAAATGCTTCCCAGAAAGAACAGGCTAGAAGCCAATGGATTGCAGCTAATCTGATATATTAAAAAGTTCTGAAGATTATCTCTAGTAGGTCATTAAGCAGCAAATGAAGTAAATAGAAAATCTAATAATACTAAATGTGCTACTTTGTTATGCAAGATATGGCAGCCCAACAATTGTGGGCATCCTGTCAGAAATGTTCTGGAGCAATTGTGCCTGGAAACAAAAAAGAGAAGCATGTGGAGAGCCTGGAGAGTGCCAGCGTGTCCTCGACCAGTGGGAAAGTCCTTCCAGCCTACAGTCAGGGATTGAAGGGTTTTCTGTGTTCAGGGAAGGTATTGGCACCTTTGCATCATTAGGCCACATACAGACAGAGCCCAAGTGAGAGGTCTGGGCCACTCTGAGGGGCGTGACTTGTCAACTACATGTCACTTGTTAGGGCTTTCTTCACAGTGTTTGGAAGAGGAAGGTTAAGATACCTCTAGAAAGCTCCAGGAAGGGCAGGTTTTCTTGCAACAGTCTTTGGATCCCATGCCCTGGGCTGGTTCTATCCTGGAAAATTGGTGTGGGTCTCTGTGGGGTCCACTGGCTTCTTCTGAGGGGTCTCTGGCTTCTACATCCTTACTGAGGTCTGAGTCATGGTTTTCCCGATACTCACCTTCTGGACTGCCCTGTGAATGTACCACTGTGTAAACTCACTTGTCCAGGTTGCCCATACTGGTATATGTCTGGCATATACTGAGATATGTTATGCTTTTTCTGTTTATTTTTTTGAAGATGTCCATCCATCGTCTCATGTACATTCTTCTGCATGCTGTGATTACTAATCATTTAAGGACAATAATCAGGCCATCTACTTTTTCTTACTTTCAAAACACCCAGATTTGGCACCAGCACACAGTGGGATTGTATCTGACATATATGCATTCATAATCCCCACTATTTTTTTTTAAATTATTTCTGTACATTGACTTTGTATCCTGCCACATTACTGAATTGCTGTATGAGTTCTAGTAGTTTGAGGGTGGAGTCTTTTGGGTTTTCCATATAAAGTATCATGTCATCTGTGAAGAGAGAGAGTTTTACTTCTTCATTGCCATTTCTCTTTGTTTTTACTGAATCTGGTTCAGCTGTGAATTGAATGGGGCCCCCTGGATGGGCCTCAAAAGGTGGCTAAATGTTCTAGAACACAAGGGTAAAGGATCAACACAGCAGGTGGGCGAGAGGATGATAGAGCCAGAGGCAGAGCTCAGTACCCAGCATCTTTGCAAACTTTCAGTGACTACGTATTGAATGAATGCTGCCTGAGGGAATTAAGAGTGCCTAACATATTGTAACAGAATACTTTGTGGGTGTTTTTGCATCCAGAGAGAATCTGTTTGGAAACTCTGCAATGCCTTTTCTTATGGGACTGACTTCTTTTCTAAGACCACAGAGGAGAAACTCTCAGTTACATTTAGCGTCATGTTCAGCCCAAGACATAATCAGCCCAAAGGCCCAAAATGTGTTTGAAAGCTGGTGTTCTAGCCTAAAAAAATCAGATGAATGTCCATTCTAATCTCCAGTGTTTGCATTGTACATTGTGCAGGGAGGAAGGTCACCAGTCTTTAGGGAAGATGTGTCATGTGTATTTTATTACTTTATTTCCAGCTCCTTCTAAATCTGGGGCTCAGGGTCCTCCTGCACTGCCTTCAAACATACTGGCCCAGAGCACAACTGTAAGGAGCTGTATTAAAATAGTGATTTTTAAAAAGGAAGTGATGAGCATAGTTTGTAACATGGAAAGATGTAAGATCTCATACTTAGCTCTCCCAGATAACTTTATAGCTAGTGTTGCAGCATGAACTCACAGAAAATATAAAGTGCTTCTTGCTAAAAATAGGAGCAATTTGTCCAGATACAAAAGGCTAGTCTGACAGGCTTTGCAACATTTTTTTTTCTTTTTTTTATCAAGAAAGAATTGTTAGTAAGCTACAATGCTGTGGGTTTTAATTCATAGGTTTGCTATTGAAGTTTTTAATTTGGGAAGGCTGACTTTAAAAAAATGCTTGGCTTGCAAAGCTATTAGTAATTTTAGGTGATGTTTTCTTTGGGATTTATTTACTGATTTCATTGAGAGTTTACAGTATGGGGAAGAGAAGGTGACTATTTTTGAATGTGGTTGAAGCTATGCTATAGAAAGGTTCTAAACTGGAGAAATAAGATAGAACAAACTATCTCCTGTCAATAGGAAATAATTATTTCAAATACCAACAATCTTGTATTAGTCACCTTGCAAAAAAATTAGAACAAGTTTTATTTCAGTTTCTTGTAGATTTTAACTGGAATTATTACAGCACTTTATCACGAAGTCCCAAATCCAAAGTGAATTTTGTAAAACGAACTTCTTGTGCTAAAAAAGAAAATGTGTATCCAAGGATAGTCAGGCTTCCTCCTGGCCATGTTTTCTTAGCTATTGTTCTGTACTTCTGAGATACTCTTACGAGCTAACTAGTGCCTTTGAATCTTGGAAACACAAACCAATGTCATGTACATGAAATTAAACTCAGAAAAAAGTTTCATCCTGGTTTGAGCACTCTCGATAAACATTGAAAAATAGATTTTTTAAAATAAGTTCTGACCTTGAGAAGTTATAGTATGTGATAGGATAAAGCCAAAGAGAAATAGCATCTAAAAATCATGTGAACCTGCTAACTCTATCCTGGATTTTATTTTATTTTATTTTATTTCTTTTCTTTTCTTTTCTTTTCTTTTCTTACTTTTTTTTTCAGCATAACAGTATTCCTTGTTTTTGCACCACACCCAGTGCTCCATGCAATCCGTGCCCTCTCTAATACCCACCACCTGGTTCCCCCAACCTCCCACCCCCTGCCCCTTCAAACCCCTCAGATTGTTTTTCAGAGTCCATAGTCCTTCATGGTTCACCTCTCCTTCCAATTTCCCCCAACTGTCCTGGATTTTAAAAGTACGTGTGGGCACTCACTTTATTTTATTTTATGTTTTTATTTTATTTTTTATTTTTACTGTGTTATGTTAGTCACCATACAGTACATCATTAGTTTTTGATGCAGTGTTCCAAGATTCATTGTTTGCCTATAACACCCAATGCTCCATGCGGCCCATGTCCTCCTTAATACCCACCACCAGTCTCACCCATCCCTTCACCCCCTCCCTTTTAAAACTCTCTGTTTGATTCTCAGAGTCCATAGTCTCTCATGGACTTCAAAGACCTTCCTGGTATGAAACTAAGTTTCATGAAAAAAAGTGGCATTTCCGAGTGTCTCAGAGTTAAGTTTGCCTGAGGAGGAAGACATTCCCGTGTATGTGTAATTAAGTCAGAAGGCCCCATTTGGAAAGACATTTACCATACTTTCCACTCATTACCTGACTGTCCAAATGCCATCCCTAGAATACTTGCACACTGAGTTTGCACAGACTGCCACCCATGGGTGTAGACCACCATCGGGTGAACACATAACATGTTTAACTGCCAGGTCCAGGTCAGGGGGATGTTGTGAGGCCATGGGTGGTGCTGCACAAGTATTCTTGTTGCATTTTCCAGGTCACCCTTCCTCGAAGTCATTCCCAAAACTTGCTTCTATCAATGTTGATGTTTATGGAGAAGCTGAGCTATCAAGCTGTGTTGGATGTTCTTACTTGCTTTGTTTTTTGAAACGTGTTGACCTGATGTTTTCCACCTTGAATTTCAAGAGCCAGGTGGAATTCTTTTTTTCAGAAGTTCAAATTCCCCAAGTGTGTATGTTACCTTTAGCTGGGGCTCAAAAAGAAAATAAGAAAGCATTTATAAAAGGGAGACTTTTCAAAGAATGTTATTTCTATACTTTTATTTTTGACAGGTTGAGTAGACATTTAAAGAGACTCTTTCATGTCAGCAAGGGAGCTTACAGAATAAAACTTTTCTTAAAAATTAGAACTTTTGTAAAAATCCCAGAAATAAACCACAACAATTTCACTTAGGGCAGGAAACAGAGGAGCAGAGATGAAGTATAGGACAAAGTGTATGGGTCTGACCTGGGTTCTTTCCTCAGTTTGAGAGAAATCAGTAATTTTTGGCTTTCGTCTTTTATCTTTTGATATCAACAATCTTTATTTTCATTTCATTTCAGAAACTGTCATTTATGGATCTTTTTCTGGATCTTACAACCTGAAGGAGGGCAAATTCTTCACCATGGCTACCACCTTTGGTCTTTCCCACTGCCTCCCTCAGAAGATTCTTTTTCTGTTTATCAAACCAGTAGTCCTGTAACTAGTAGACTGGTTCTTCCCATTCCACCAGCAATATCTCCCCCAAATCCTGTGCTCAGTCTGGGTTAGATGACCAGCCATTCCAACTTTTCTCTCACTAATGTTGTCAGTTTCAGTATCTGCTTGAATTTCCTCATCATGTGGTTTTTGCTCAACATGGATTAAATTCTTATGCATACATGCATGTGTGTGTGTGTGTGTGTGTGTGTGTGTGCCTATGAACATGTATGTGTTTTTATACCCTTGATGTTGAACTTTTAGATGCTACTGGAGAAAGAAACTCAATACCACAAAATTGTCTTATGTAATCCTAGCTGAAGTCGATGGTTACCTGGTGTTTCTTATCATTTATTTTATTTTTATTTTTTTGAGATTTATTTACTTTTTTTATAGAGAGAGAAAGAGAGGGAGTGGTGCTTGAATGAGGGGAGGGGCAGAGGGAGAAGGAGAGAATGTCAAGCAGACTCCCCACTGACAGTGGAGCCCCACGTAGGGCTCAGTGTCATGACCATGAGATCATGACCTGAGCCAAAACCAAGAGTCAGACACTCAATGGACTGAGCCACCCAGGCGCCCCTTATCATTTATTTTGGTTAATTCCTTAGAGGATTGCTTACAGTGTCTTCAAGTCTCAGACTGACTCCTTAAACTTCATTCTCTGATGGTGAACTATGTCCTGCCCTGCTGAGAAGATAGGGCTGTATAAACTCTCCCTTACTCTTGGCTTCTCAGACCTGCATATCAGAATTATATTTCATCTATTGGTCTCTTCTCTTTTGCTAATATGCCAGAATATGGAATAAATCTCCCTCTTTTTCACTGCTGGAAAATCCTCAGCCATTATTTCTTTGAGATGACTTCTGCTCAATTTCCCCTCTTCCTTCCCCTCTTTGGGACACAAGTACAGGTATGGTGGACTTTCTGAGAGTAGCCACGTGTCATTTAGGTTCTTAATGGTTTTTCCTACTATTTTTTTTTCTTTCCACAATTTGGGTGGGTTCTAGCTCTTCTTCCAATGTGTTAACACTTGTTCTGTGTGTCCAGTCTGCCATTAAACCTATACACTATTATCACAACTTCAGACATTATGCTTTTTTCAATTTTAGATGTTCATTGATTATTGATGAACTTAAATTCTCCTACAAAATTCTCCACCTTTTGGTCTATATTATTATTATTTTCTTCATTTAAAGAAAAATATTAATCAAGTTAAATCCTTGTTTTCTCTCTCTAGTGTGTAGCTTATCTGTGTTTCTATTTCTATTGAATGTTTTTTCTATTGATTATTGGTCATTCAATCTCCCCTCTTTGCATATCTAATTTTTAAATTCATACTGTATTATAAAAAAATAGTACATACTACACTTGATGTTATCTTCCACCCAAAAGACTTATTCTTTCTTTTTGGGGCAGGGAGGATGAGGGGTTGATAACTTTACATGGTCAAGATTGAGTCAATTGGGTGTTGAGTGGCAATTGTAGTTAAGATTCAGTTTATACCTGATTCATTACTGTTTCAGGCTTTGACTGAGAACATAATTGTTCTTTTTCTCAGCCTTGAAAAACAAGAAAGTTCAATTCTGCCCTTCAGAGATTTTCAACTTAGTTCTTTAACTTCACACACATACACACACACACATGTATATATAATATATAATAACAAGTATAGTTATATATGTCATTTATACATAACATTTATAATATATATTATATAATTATAATATACAATTATATGTTTATGATTATATTATAATCATATAATATATAATATTATAAATGTATGTATTAAATAGTATTATATATGATTATAATATTATATATCATATATACTATTATTTTTTTTCTAAGTTTTTATTTAAATTCCAGTTAGTTAACATAGAGTGTAATATTTGCTTTAAGTGTAGAATTTACCAATTCATCACTTATATATGACACCCTGTGCTCATCACAAGTGCCCTCCTTAATCCCCAACACATATTTAACCAATTCCCCTGCCCACCTCCCCTCCTGTAACCCTCAGTTTATTTGTTATGATTAAGAGTCTGTTACTTGGTTTTGCTCTTTTCTCCCTCCTATGTTCATTGATTTTTTTTCTTTGAATTCCACATATAAGTGAAATGATATGGTATTTGTTTTTCTCTGACTGCCTTAATTTTACTTAATTTTGCCATCCATGTCACTGCAAATGGCAAGATTTCATTCTTTTTTATGGCTAAGTAATATTCTACTATATTATATTCTTTACCCATTCATCAATTGATGGATATTTGGGCTGTTTCCATAACTTGACTATTGTTGATAATGCTGCTATAAACATTGGGATGCATGTATCCCTTTGGATCAGTATTTTTGTATGCTTTGGGTAAATACCTAGTGCAATTTCTGGATCACAGGGTAGTTCTATCATATATATTATTTATCTTTTTCTGCAAAACACATCACCTCAGACATAGAAACTTAAAACAACAAACATTGTTACTTCAGTTTCTGTGAGACAAGAGTTTGGGAGCAGGTTAGCTGGGCAGTTTGGCTGAGGGTCTCTCATGAAGTTGCAGTCAAGGTGTTGGCTGGGGCTGCCATCAGAATGAAGACTGGATCAGAGCTGGAAGATTCACCTGCACTTCACTTCACTTCACTTCACTTGGCTGCTATGCCCTTTCCTCCTGTTTGGATGTTGACCCGAAGCCTCATTTCCCCACCATGTGACCTCTCTATGGGGCACTTATGTGTTGTTATGACATGTCAGGGTGTTTTCCCCAGAATGAATGATTCAACAGAAAGAGGAAGGTGTAAGTCACATATCTTTATGACCTAGCCTCAAAAGCCATTCTCCCTCACACCTACCACATTCTATTCCTTAGAAATGAGTCTCTAAACAGAGTCCACACTCAAGGAGAGGAAATTATCTCTACTGAAGGGAAGGGTATTGAAGCATTTGTGAACACACCTTAAACCACCACACCTCCACAAGCATCTTTAGAAACTTGGCACATATATTGAGAGATGATCCGCCTTGTGTTTGAGGCAGACTCTCTGAAACTCTTTGCTTTTTTAGCATCAAGAGAATGCAACAGAATTTGTTTTGTTGTCTAGAGTGTGTGGCCTGAATTCTCCCACATGGTCCAAAACTCAGAGAATGTCCTGAGGCCCCTCTCCATTCCCATTTGTCACCCCAGTCTGGTGCACTGCTGGAAGCTCAGCTGTTTCTCTTTCTCCTGATGGAAACCCTCTGTGGATCCTGACCACCAGCAGCCACCAGGAATGGGAAGTGCTCTGGGGGAATAGTGGATGGCCATCGTCACATCATCTCTGAGTGACTCCTCTGTGTTTGGAATCTTAGTTCATTAGTCCCTCAAATTGCTTCCACAGTTCTCAGATGCTTTACAAACATAATTTTGTAATTTCTTCACTTTTTTGTGGTTGCTGCAGTAGTAGCATTGGCCTGCCACGACTGCTACAACCCACCCTGAGGCAGAAGCTTTAGAAGAAAAAGTCTCCATTTGTTTTCTTGTTTCTGTGTCCTCTGGGGTCTTGCTTCATGAAGTATATGCTCTCTCCCTGGAATTTCTCTTTGCTTCTGTTCTTTACAGATAAGCAGCTTTATGTCTTTGCTCTCTTGAGTGAATCTAGTGTTTGCAACCCTGACATCTCTTTGAAACCAACCTCCAACTCCCCTTCTGCTCTAGTGTTGGAGTTCCTTTGCTTCATCTCCCATTTGGGTCCTTACCTTCTGGTTTCTCAAAGCCCCCATAAAGTCCTGTAGTGACCCGACCCCTCCAGTGACCTTGTGACAAAGTCCAGAGGCTTCTTCTCAGTTGGCCCCACACCCAAACATGCAGCAGTGCCTACTGTTAAAAACCGCTGCTCTGGGGCACCTGGGTGGCTCAGTGGGTTAAAGCCTCTGCCTTCAGCTCAGGTCATGATTCCAGGGTCCTGTGATCGAGCCCTGAGTCAGGCTCTCTGCTCCCTGGGGAGCCTACTTCCCTTCCTCTCTCTCTGCCTACCTCTCTGCCTACTTGCGATCTCTCTCTCTGTCAAATAAATAAATAAAATCTTGAAAAAAACCCCCACTGTTCTTTGGCACTTCCCTTGACGCACTCTGTTTTGGTACATCTTCTTCCCCCTGCTATGCTCTTTTCTCTCATTGTTGGATGTTCCCTCTGAATTTCACTAAAACCCAGAGCTTTCCATTCCATTTCTATTCAAGTGATCCCCAATTTCACTTCTGTCAACTCTTACCTTTCCCATGGGACACAAACCAGATTTCAAGTGCTTATCAGACATCTCCGTACGACTAGCCCATTATTACCCTAAATACAGTATTTTGACTTGAAATTTTATTTTCAAAATCTCTGTTTATTCTTCAAGACTCAGCACATGCTTCCCTTCCATCTACATCCTTCTGGGTCCCACAGGCTACATGGTGTGGGGTGAGCAGATTTGTCTGTGCTGCCCATGAGACTCTGGCATGGCATTCACACTCCATTCTGCATCACCTGCTAGCTGTCTGTCTTGCCTCCTTAGAGCACTGGTTCTCAACTTGGGGGGGGGGGCAGTCACATTATTCCCCTGCCCCCTAAGGAATGTGACAATGTATGAAGATGTTGTATGTGTGACTCTTCGGACACTGCTATTGGCATCTATGGAGTAAGGGGAAGGGGTGTGCTGAGTGTCTTCCAGTACACAAACCAGCCTCACAGCAAAGAAACCCAGTGTCTACAGCTGAGAAGCCACTCAACAATATCAGCCTTTTAGAAAATAGTGACAGGCTTTCCTATCTGTGAACCCACAGTGCTTGACTCACTGTGTGCACTCAATATACATCTATGAAATGTTGGAAAGAAATGAAACTCATTAAATACACTCTGATGAAGTGAATTGGGGGAAATTGGAGAGGGGGAGATGAACCGTGAGAGACTGTGGACTCTGAGAAGCCAACCGAGGGTTTTAGAAAGGAGAGGGGTAGGGGGCTGGGTGAGCCTGGTGGTAGGTATTAAGGAGGGCACATATTGCACAGAGCACTGGGTGTGGTGCACAAACAATGGATCTTGAAACATTGAAAAAATAAAATTAAATTAAAAAAATACACTTTGCTGCTTTATCTTCTTTTCTAGGTTCTATAATACCTTATTCTCTTTTTGTTTTCTAAATTTTTTTTCTTTTTGTTTACTAAAATCTTATACACGGTTCAACTCGAATATTAGGAGCAGTCCACGGGATCTGTCATGGCCTCTGCAGGACTCCTCTCTCTTCCGCGTGCTCCCAAAGCAATGCACTGGGAACATTTATCCCTTTTCTGGAGAAGCACCTGTATTTGCTTCCGTTGTCACCTCCCTCAGTGATTCCTAAGTCCTCTGGGAGCAGGGTTGGCTAACCGGTCTTTTTAGAGTGCTCCCAGCACAGTGCCTCCAGAGAGTGGGGCTGTGTTTCATCCTGAATAAACTGACTCATGCTGCCAAATGGCCCTCAGTCTCTTTCAATCCGGGAGTCCTTCCTGGATACCATGCACATCCCCTAAAATGATGCAGAAACCAATGGATTATTTGAACCTCCTGATCAGTGTCCTCTGTTTTCTGATAATAAGTGCCTAATTTGGGGCACTTGTGTGGCTCAGTCAGTTAAGCATCTGCCTTTGGCACAGATCGTGGTTCTACGATCCTGGGACCCAGCCCTGCCTCAGGCTCTCTGCTCAGTGGGGAGCCTACTTCTCCTTCTCTCTCTCCCCCACTCATGTTCTTGCTCAATCTTCTCTCTCTCTTTAATAAATAAAAAAAAATCTTTAAAAAAGGTCTAATTGGGAACTGGTAAGTCGGTGATGCCCTATAGTATTTATTAAATAAATTCCAACAGAAGGACTTTTAAAAACATCTTGTTTAACAACAGCATCACTGGAATTAATACATTGCCTTTCTGTAATGATGGACAGTTTGTATTTTAGTATATAAATATCAGTATGTTTGCAGGAAGAAAATAAAGCATATCACTGAACAGTCACACCTGGCTTACAGCCCTGAAGGTAGCAGGATATTGCCACCCCACAATATGCCACTTTGGTATAGGGATTATTATGAACTAAAGACAGAACAGATATAAGAAAAGCTTTCTGCCCTTTCCCAGTTGTCTGAAAGGAAGACATAGATTTGTAAAGATGTCCCCTCCTGCACTTGCTATGAGGAAGGACAGAAGTTAATTCCTGGAGACAACTCTGGACATTTACTGACCCTATGATGGCCCCAGAGGAATCTACATAGCAAGCTTTACCAGATAGCCCTATTTTTCATTGGTTTCTCCATATATTTACCTTCCCAGAATTTGCCACCTCTAGAAGCTGATGTCCTTTTCCTATATCTTATCGTTTCTCTGAGAATGTGTTGTTCTCTTGTTAAAATGTTATAGATGCCCAAGTTCTAATGATCCCTTTGAGTTCCTCATTGCTGGGTACCCTTATGTGTACATACATGGCATGTATTAAAAAGTTTCTGTCTGTTTTTCTTCTGTTAATTTTTTTTTGTCAGTCTAATTTACAGCATTCCAGGAACCCAAGATGGGCAGAGGAAAAGGTGCCCTATTGTACCTCCAAACCATCATGAATAAGTTTGGAGATAAGGCTGCTTATTTAAAAAGACCTATGGGCTGGCATGAGGCATAGAGCAGGGAGCAGCATGCTCTTTCAAAGACAGACCCATCCTTCTTGCTGTTGCCAAATTCTTGCTCTTTGATGGTGGGTTTGAATTTCTGAAATTGTTTAAAATCATTCAGAATTGAGAACAGAGAGCAAAGAGAGCCATGATCCCTCTCTAACTCACCCTCAAGTTAGAAATGGGGCTTAAATAAAACACTGAAGCCTGAATTTCTGGAGCCACTTATAAACAAGTTCAGAAAGCCATTCCAACGTTGCTTTATACATTCTAGCATCACCGAACAGCTTCTGGTGACTCCAAGTAGCTACTCAGAGTCTCAAACTCATGTCGATATGTAAACACAGTTGGTGGAAATCCAAGCTCTTACAGGACTCGGGAAAACAGTATGGAGGTTCCTCAAGAAGTTGGAAATAGAGCTACCCTAGGACCCAGAAATTGCATTGCTGGGTATTTATCCCAAAGATACTGATGTAGTGAAACGAAGAGGCACCTGAGGCCTAATATTCATAGCAGCAATGTCCACAATAGCCAAACTGTGGAAGGAGCAGAGATGTGCTTCAACAGATGAATGGATAAGGAAGATGTGATATTACACACACACACACACCCACACACACACCACACTGGACTATTACTCAGCCATCAGAAACTATGAATACGTACCATTTGCATTGATGTGAAGGGAACTGGAGGGTATTACACTAAGTGAAATCAGTTGATCAGAGAAAGACAGTTATATGGTTTCACTCCTGTGTAGAATATAAGAAATAGTACAGAGGATCATAGGGGAAGGGAGGGAAAACTGAATGGGAAGAAATCAGAGAGGGAGACAAACCATGAGAGACTCTTGACTTTGTGAAACAAACAGGATTCTGGAAGGGGAGGTGGGTGTGAGGAATTGGGTAACTGGGCATTGGGTGTTATATGCAACTGGATGTTGCACTAGGTGTTATACACAATTGATGAATCATTGAACACTGCATCTGAAATGAATTATTATATGTTGGCTAATTGAATTTAAATTAAAAAAACCAAATTCTGTCATGATCTCATTATCTGTTAATCATACCTTCTTTTGAAAGTGTGTTTAAAGACCTTGTGAAGAGATGATGGGTCCTACTTTATTAGAAAAGACTAGAATATTCAGAAGACTGGGGAAAAAGAACATTCAACATTCTTCTCCTGAATGACTCCTTGAAATACTTTTATTACTTTAAGTCATGGTGTCTCTGTTCTGCCTCTGGCTAGGAAACTTCCAGGCATCTTAGATTAGGTTTTCTGTGCTTCCAACACAAGCATATCATTGGGGAGCTAAATTACATTTAGAAGTTGCATTTTTATTTTGATGATATATAGTTGATTGACTTCGCACTCAATTTAATAGAGTAATCATCTTGCTCCCGAGTGGCTATGACATGCTCAGTGCCTGAGGCCACGAGCCAGAACCTAGATCTGTTATAAGAAAGTCATCAAGTTTTTTCACAGAGCAAAGAAAGAGAATAGATTCTCTGCTCCACACCCTCCAGCCCCACCAGCTGTTTTGAACTCATTTTCACTGGGATTCCAAAATTAATGAATTGTCTTTTCCAAAACAATAATATGTTGGTACAAATTGATGTGTCCCAAGTGGACAAAACAGGTGTTTGTTTTGCCTTTGGGTAGGCATGGGGTGTAATGTTGCATACTTGGTTTCATCTTCGTTTTCAAAATACACACACACCCACGCGCGCGCGCGCGCACACACACACACACACACGGCAAATTGTGATGAAAAATTCTAGAACATCTAATTCCACAGTGCTGGGGTTGGATTACAGTATATTTTATAGTTCTGTCTTGACTTAAAATTTACAGCTCATATTTTGTGTTTTATTTTTCAAAACAATCACTGGGGGTGGGGAGGGAGTAACTCACTAGAGATGAGAACATGACCAGCTTGGGCTTCAGGGTCAGTCTTTGACTCAGGTCATCCACCCACTTCATTATAAGGGTGTTTCTCAAACTCAAATACTGGACAGACCCCCGTATGATACTTGTACAGGAGAATCCTTCTTATAAGAAATGCACAAGTGAAATACTTCTATCTTGGTGATCACCTGGTCTAATAACATCATAAATCCAGAGGCTAGCATGAACATCTGGGCTCTTGGACTATGCTCATGTCTTGAAGGTTAATGTCAAAGTGAGAACACACAACGGACAAGATACATAGGATTATAACATTTGAGTGTGCCCTGTGAATCTGGGGACTCCAAGACTAAAAAAACATCATGACTTATGACCAAAAGAATTTTTTTTAACTTTCTTGAGTGAGGATGTAGAATTTACATTTGAATATGCAAGCTTTGGCAGAGAGTGCGAGCCTCAGTTCTCAAACTCAAGCATGGAAACAATGCAGCCCTGTTTCCATATGTTTATCCTAAGCCCATGAAGATGGTGGTAGTGGAAGGTCCTAGTTCATTAGACATAATCACTGCCAGGTCAGGGTTTCCTCTGGTGATTCAGGGTCTTCTCTTCTCTCTAAAGTGGTGAGTCTATTTCAAGGGTGGTGGGTTTAGGAAGTTCCACAGGATAGGAGGAAAGGGGCATCTTGGTTTTGGGTGTCATGGTCTACTCTTGTGAGCATCTGAGATCTCCATGTTCCATTTGGTTGGAGGTCACTGGTCCACCTACATCTTTCTACAGGGAGCCTTGGCAGGTGTTTTTGTCCTCTGCTTTGTCATTACCTGAGTGATCCTCAGCAAGGGTGGTATGATAGTTAATTTTGTGTCTAATTGACTGGGCTAAGGGTTGCCCAGATAGCTGGTAAAACATTATTTCTGGGTGTGTCTATGACGGTGTTTCCAGAAGAGACTAACATTTGAGTCAGTAGACTGAGTATAAAGATCTGCTTTCTCTAAGGTGGGGGGCACCACACAATCCACTGACAGCCTAAATAGAATAAATAGAGCAAAGGACAAATTCTGCCTCTTTTTGGGACATTCATTTTCTCTCATCCTTAGACATCAGCTCCCCTGGTTCTGTGGTCTTTGGACTCTGGGGTTTCCACCTGTGACCCCCGCCCTATCTGGTTGAGACTTGAACTGAATTATTCCACCTACTTTCCTGGGTCCCTGGCTTGCAGACAACAGATTGTGGGACTTTTTAGCCCTCATAACCACAGAAGCCAATTCCCATAATACATCTGTTCTTATATATATCTCTATTTATCTTATTCTCTGGAGAACCTGGCTATTATAGATGGGACACTCTCATCTTATGCAGAGGTTTGTGGGCCTATCCCAGCTCTCACTTCTTCTGCAATACGTTACCTGGGATGGGCAAAAAGCTGCAGATGTTGGTCCCTAGAAGAAGCAAGGCACAGGACACCTCTGCTCCTAGGTCCCTAAGCTTCTCCAGGTGGGGAATGACATTTGTCATTCTCCCCTTGTGTAGATCGGGGTTCTTCAAAGAAACAGAACCAATAAGATCTTCCATAGATAGAAGAGTAGATAGCTAGATAGATAGAGATTTATTTGAAGGAATTGGTTCATGTCATTGCATAATTGTGAGGACTACGAAGTCTGAAATCTGTAGATTAGGTCAACAAACTGGAATTCAAGTGAGTTGATATTAGAGTCCTCAGTTCAAGTCACACAGGGAAGCAGGCTGAAATTTCAGGCAAAATTCCTAGGCTGCAGACTCAATTTTGATTTCCTTCCTCTCTGGGAAAGCCACAATATTTGCCTGGAAGGCCTTCAACTGATTAGATGAGGCCCACCCACATTGTTATTGGCTTTATTCAAAGTTTATGATTTAAATGACATTCATATCTACAAAATATCATCACAGGAACATCTAGGCTGGTGTTTGACTGCAGAACTATGCACCATGGTCCAGCCAAGTTCATACATAACATTAACTGTGATACTCTTTCTTGCGTGACTTGGCTCTATAGAACAGACCAGCCTGGGTCTGGAGTATCTTTTCAGGACAGCCACTGACCTCAAATTCTCAGGCATCCTTTCTTGCATGCCTTCTCTCCAGCCTGGGGACATTTAAAAATTCTCGCATGGGGCAGGAAAAACTGGCTCTCACCTTATCCTATGTTCTTCCAAATCTGTTGTTTATGGTGTAAAATGTGCTTCCTTGGGTCCTTTAGGATTGTGGTCTATGTCACTCAAGTGGCTCTTTATATCAACTATAGTTTCTTCAGTGACTTGGAGAGGCTGATTTTAGACTCAAAAGTTGAGTTGACACCTGGGTTCTGTTGTGCTATCACAGAGGGAGCAGATCACAAAACAAAGGACTCTGTGATGTTGCAGCTGCTGCCTGGTCCCAGGGGGAGCAACACAGGGCACAGGCAGAGTCTCTGGGGTTGGGAACCCTGGAGCCAGGCCATCAGCACAGCCACGGCTGCATTTCTACCACATCCGTCTGATGGCCCACATTGTTGATGAGACCGCATGTGTGTTCTCTGCCCCTGGACCACAGCCTTCTCTGTGGCTGCCTCTGCTGGTCATTCATCCTGCATCTACCCTGCAGTTAGGTTTCACCAAAAAGAAGCTGAGTGGAATGGAAAAAGGCTTCCAATTTTTCTCTCATACTTGATGACTGTCTGAGCGAGGCCAGGGAGAAGAGCAAGGATGCATGTCTGTAAAAGAGAACCGGAATCTCTTCATCCTCTCTGGCTGGCACTGTTCTTTAAAGTAGTTGAACATTTCCACAACCATGGAGACCCAGGGCTTCCTGAATTTGCACCTCTCTCCACAAAGCCCTTTCCTGTGGTTAGAGAATAAGGCCAAACCCATCTTTTTGGTCACTCAAGTCAGTTATTCTAGTTGGATTTTGGGAAGTAAGACAGACATAGAAGGAAGATCTAACTGCATCATTTAGAGCTAGTCCTCTGTGTCCTTGAACACGTTTCTAGTTTCTAGCAAGAAAAAGTTGGCTCTGCGAAATATGGCATATCTTTTAATTGCTGGTGAAGACCTACATAAATCTAAGGCTGTGTGTCTTTGAACAAAGACATACTATGGTACATGACTAGCACAGAGGAGGCTCTCAGTATTATCTGTGCAATAAATAAATGAACACATGTTAGTAATATAGAAGCTCATATAAAATGTAAACTAGTCACTGAGCTGCAGGAAGGACAATTGTCCATGTGACTTAAACTATTTGGCATTTTTGACCCAGATATTCCCATGCTCATTTCCCATTCTGAGGGCCTTTTTGTCCGTGAATCAATTGTCAAGACCTCTGGGCTGAACCAGAGAGGAATTCACTGGAAGCTTCCAGGAATGAAGGGAAGCCTGGAGAGTCCAGCTCAGAGAAGACAGGGACTAAGGTAGACTCAGCAGCAGTGCTGGAGTCCAGGGGGCTCCAGTCTGGATGTCCATGTTGATGCTGTCACCACTCCTGGATACCTAATGCCAGTCCTGACATGCCTTAGGGGCTGAGGCCGCCCTGGACATCTGTCTTCATCATCTTGCAGCCACCATGACCACTTACCTCCTCCATCCCAGAAGATCTCTGGGTCACCTGCCCGGATGCAAGGCTCAGGCAGGAGCTTCTTGGTGGTCAAATGGAAATCAGTAGCAGTCAGGGTGACATGCACAGCATTGCTGTCCACCAAGATTCACACAATGTGGAGATTCCAGTGTCCAGAATCCTGGTGAGCAAAACCCCCAGTGATGCTCACTGCCGTGTTGCAGCTGACTCGTGAGCACATGTGGTCTTACAGGAATGAAAGTGGTGTGGTATTAAGGAAGCAACCTTATGTTTCTATGAAGCCACTTAGCAGAGTTGGGTTCATGATAGACATTGTTTATTATGACTGATTTATTATTCATCATTAGTAGCAATAGGCATTTGCCCAGATTTTTTAAATAGTGGGTAATAACTAATGGTCCGTGGGCTGGCTGGCTGTGAAATTGTGCAGCAGGGGAATTTTGTCTCATACACCCCCTTTTCTGCATTTTCCACTCTCCCACTCACCTCCTTCCCATTCCCACTCTCTTTCCATGCTGTCTGATCCCCTTCCTCCATGACGCAGGGTCTTGTTCTTTGCTGGTGGTCAACTAATGTTTGTTAAGGAGTTTACACTGAGAAGGGCTTACATGTGGAGCTATTTGTATTCATACCATGAGCTTGCAAAGATCTTGCAGTTTGCAAGGCCCAGAGAATGCATCTTTAGTGGTGACACTTACTGCCACAGGAATAAGGAGAATGCAGTAAGTAAGCACATGTTACAGGAATACGTGTTGGGTTCAGAGGGAAATGTTTTGAATGTGCTATCTCCTCCTGGGCATGGAATTGTCATAATCTTTGAGCTGGCTATGACTATTATTATCCCCTTGATTTTCAGATGGGAAAACCAAGGCCTAGAGTCAAGGCTTGAACCCACTTTTGGCCAATCCACAGCTCAGGCTGGGAGCTGTGGATCAAACTGCCCCACCTTCCGTCTTATAGCGCCTTCTCCCAGTGCTCATTCTTGACACTGCTGCCCACTCCAATGATAAGGAAAACAACTTAAGGATCCTGGAGGAGTCCTGTGTTCGTCAGGGTTCTCCAGGGAAACAGAACCACTAGGTTGTATAGATAATCAGCTCATGTCATCATGGAGGCTGACGAGTCCGAGATCTGCAGTCTACAGGCTGGGCACCCAGAAGAGCTGATGGTTTAGTTCTACTCTGAGTCCAAGTCTGAAGGCAGAAGACCGGCGTCCCAGCTGCAGTCAGGCAGAGAGCGAAGTTATGTGTTACATAGTCTTTTTGTTCTATCCAGGCCTTTAATTGGTTGGACCAGACCCACACACATGGGTAAGACAATGGGCTATACTCAGTCTGCCAATTCAAGTGTTGATCTCATCCAGAAGTATTCTGACAGACACACTCAGAATAACATTTGACTAAATGCAGGGCACCCATGACCCCAGTCAAGTTGACCCATAAAATTGGCTATCACAAATCCGAATCTTCTGAAGTGTTTTGAGGAGAAGTGAGTTGGGGGAAATTGGAGGGAAAGATGAATTATGAGAGACTGTGGACTCTGGGAAATAAACTGAGAATTTGGGAGGGGAGGGGGATAGGAGGTTGGGTGAGCCTGGTGGTGGGTATTATGGAGGGCATGTATTGAATGGAGCACTGTGTGTGGTGCATAAACAATGAGTTCTGGAACACTGAAAATAAATTTAAAAAAATTAAGAAAAAAACATTCTAAAGTATTTTGAGTTCCCTAAAGCCAAGAATTAATTTTCGCTCTTTTTTGAAGTTTTTTGTTACCTGTGAATATTCAGGACTCAGCTAGTCAAGCTGAGTTGAGTACGTCTTTACCAGACCTTAGTTTCAGCGCACGGTGGGGGTGGACAATCCCAGGGGCTATGGTGAGGGATCATGTGTCCAGCAAGCCCAGGACGTCAGAGCCAGAAAAGCCTGGTTTCAAGCCTCGTGTCGGCAAATAGCAAGTAATTCAAGGTCTCCAAGTCTATAGATGGGAGAGGACAGCGTCTGCTTTCTGGAGCTGCTGTGAAGATTGGAGAGAGGGCTGGGGGCACGCTGGACACGTAGTGGCCCACCATAAGCAGGTGCTGTTATATTAAGAGAGGAGGAAAATGAAATCAGCTTTCGTGGCAAAGATCAAAGATGGCAGCTCTATTACCAGCTGTGCCCAAAGTCATTTAGGGAGTTGGTCCTCCCCAAGCCGGCATCCATCAACTGGCCATTTAAAGATATTTTCACAATGTCTTCTGGACTGCTTCATTTAAGAGACACCCAGCATGCCTCCTTTTAAAAGATAAGTCACTGAAAATGTGACCTTTGTGTTCTAAAGCAACTTTTATCTGGTGCAAACAAAATCTCTGAAATGCCGAGAAAGTGAGGATGTTTGCTAAAGACTGGCATAGCCAGGATAGATGACCTTTTAACTGACAGTGTACCGAGCTCTCAGAAATCAAGTTCAAAGTTAACTTGTCAAACACTGTTTCTTTAAGAACTTGAGAGCCATGACTTCTTTCTTTCTAATGACAGCATAGGGGTTTTACTTTTTTAGCCAGTATTTGCTCCTTTTTAATATCCGCCCCCATCTCCCAGTATCTCTGGACTTTGACATGGAAGTTCATTCTCTGTGGTCAGGGCCTCTGTTGAGAGAACCCAGGGAAACAGAGTAGGCTTTAAGACTCACAAAGACTTACAAAGAGTTCCCAAAGGTCTAGAAGGACAAATGTTGGGTCTGATATTGCAAGTCACTGAAAATCCATTTTGGAATTATAGCGCAGTTGAGACTTTCTGCTGATTCTGTTCAATTTCCCCTTGCTTACCACGCAGTGGTAAGTTGTGGCTGTTAGTGGGAACGCTTGCCCCTGGGAGGAATGGATCTAGGTACTTCCTTAGACTTGAAATAGCCTTTAACTCTTTTATACTTGGCCAAGCCACCCCTTTCAACTTGATAATTCTTTCATTTCGCAAATGTCCTTTCTGTTCTGGATTTTCCTGAGCACCACGGCTCAAATCAGCCATGCCTGTGAGCTGATTCCCAAGTTAACTCTTCAGTCACCAATATCTTTGTAAAGATTCATATTTGCTTAGTTATGTAGCATGTACTTAAAAAAATCCAATAGAATGTTTGGCTGTGTGGATTTCTAGAATGTTCCATGTACTCACAAGTTTGTTATCTACTCCCACTTTCTGGGAGTCCCGGTTTGTCTTGAGTACACCAAGGTCATGAATACAGATGGCCTGAGGTTTGGTCAGTAATCCCATGTCTGTCCAAAGGGTAAATCCTAAAATCTTTGCCATGCTGGACCCCCTATAGCCTGGAGCCACACCTTTAATAAAGCCCAAACCATGTCCACCTCTCCCAGGAGGGGGTCATCTTTTCTTCAGCCCCTTATTTCTCTCCCCTTGAGGTGGCCCATCAAGTCAGGATACACAAACACTCTTGGTGCCGGTGCTCCTGCCCCTCCCCCCAAAGTGTTCCTGCCCAGAAAGCCATTCCTGAGAGTTCTGCAGCCATTTGAAAGCATATACAATCAACTTCAGATGGAAGGAAACTGCTTCAGCCCAGCGTACTTTTAGCTCAGGGTAGCTAAGAGCCATGGAATGCTGATTTATTTTTCATTTTTTGCCAGCAGCACATAACTGTCTCTTTAAATTATTTCAGCTAACTTTCATTGATGGTCTGTGGATAAACAAAAGTGCCAGTTGCACTGAATTTGTGGGGTGGTTGGTTTCACATAAAAGAGGCATGTCCTAAGTAGGAGATCTGAGCTCTAGAGCATCTAATTAGGAAAACCCAAAGACAGCCTTGGTAAATGTCTCCCAGAGAGCTCACAGCTGGGCTCAGGCATCAAATGCAAATTAAAGATTCATAGATTCTGAGTCATTAGAAACTGTGTAACAATCATAAGGCACAGTCAGCTCTTGGGGAAAATAGAAGGCACCATTATGGATTTAAAAGTCATTTGTCCTAGTGTGTTTGTGTGTGTGTGTGTGTGTGTGTGTGTGTGAGATGCAAGAATGTTCAGTGGGTGACCTTTGTTTCATAGGCCTCCTGTCTTGGCCTCCACTAGGCCCCTGGCCTCTACTCTGTACTCTGTGTCTCCCCTATAGGCACCTATATGGAATTTAATGCCTCTAAGTTCTTGTTATTTTGCTGGTTGTCATGTTTGGAAAACTAATATCCACTAAGCATCTTAGCATTTTAAACGAACACATTTTAATGTTTCAAGACATATAAGGATTCATGTCCAATAGTGGCATGTAGGCTCCTAAAGAGTTGATGGAAAAATGGTGGCCAGAGGTCTCTTTTGCTCACTCCATCTGTTAGTGACCTGGGCTGAGAACAAATGATCCCCTTTGTTGCTTATAAATGGCAACAATGTATCCTCTAGGTTCCTGGGAAGGTGGTTTACAACTGCAGCAGTGTATCCTCTCCTTTCCGGAGAAGAAGTCCAGAGTCAAGGTGTCAGCACAGCCAGGCTCCCTCCCAAACTCCCTCCTAGACTCCTTCCACGCCTCCTCCAGCTCCTGGTGGCCCCAGGTGTTCCTTGGCTTGTGGCTACATCCCTCCAGTTTCTGTCTCTATGGCCACAAGGAGTCGCATGCATTTTATTAGTCCACACATTGGCCATAAAAGACAAGGAAAATTCTTTGTATCGAGCCGGAGAGGAGAGCGCACTGTGGTTAACCACACTTATGCTCTGACTGTCTCAGAGACCCTTTCCTTGGTCTTTCTCCCCACCCTGCCAGGCTCTTCCTGGAACAACATAGCCAGATGGCATCAGTCAAAAGAAGTATGACAAGAAATCAGTGGTTATGGCCTGACAGCCCACTTGAGAAATCTGTGCCCCTTCTCCAGGGGTTTCTGAATTTAATGTTTCTTACTCAATCTTTTTATGTTCGGCACTCGCTGGCAGGCAATGATTTTCCTTCGAGACAGCTACAGCATGGAGTTTCTCTGGGCAGAAGTCATCTTTTGGAGCCATAAAAATCTAGGCAGAATCGAAGAAACTCACTGGTGGTCCCAGTGCATCTCTCGGTGATCACTCTACTGAATCACAGAAGACAGAAAATTTGGTCTAAGCTCCACTGACTGCTATTACAAAGTTGGGATTTATTACAGAGCTCAGAAGTCTAGCAATCCTGGGAAATCAGGGAGGAAAGAGGAAATTCCCAGCTCTTCAGCAGAACTACTCTAGTAAATAGATACAATCCTGTCTCTCACTGTGAGCTTAAAGGAAGGTCTAACATCAGAGATCTAGGAAGTTTCTGCTGTTGAGGCTACTTAAAAGTGGCTGGTTCCAAAATCCTCAAGTGTTCGGTTTGTAGAACAAATGAAGTTTTAATGGCCTGCAGTGCCATTTGAATATTCATGCTAATAGGTACTTTCCATTTAGGAAATAAGGAGAGTAAGAATTAATTTCGACGGCTGGCAGTTGTTAAAGGCAACTAATTTACCCTGATTCTTGACTAGAAGAAGCAAATTGCCACATCCATTAAGGAAATTGAAGGAGGCCATTCTTTTCTCTTTCACCTGCACCAGCCCCAGGGCACCCTATATATGCTGAGCATCCAAATGTCTCCCAAATGTGTTTACCAGTTATATTCCAACCATTAAGTGCTATTTTCCATTTACTGCTATTCAGTTAACAATAGAGGACCCCAATATGAAAACCTACATTAGGTTTGAAGAGTCCAATATTTACAGCACATTATTAGGTCCTTCAGAGAAGAATGAGGCCCTACAGATGGGCAGTAAATCTTGTAGGTCATGGTTGTGCAGATCAGAACCCTGGTCGCTGCTCCCAGTTAAGTATGTAGATTTCAGAATGTATAGAACTGATGGGGTGAGGAGTTTGGATGCTCTCCTTTGTGTAATTGGACAAGCCAAAAAGAAAGCATTTTCAAGAAAGAACCGAACGGTCTATTTCTTTTCCAGTCTTCAATCAGGACCATAAGAATCATTCTTGACCCACCAGCCTTCTCCCAAAATCAACATGTTAGATGTCAGAACCTCTGCTCATACAACTTGTCTGAAAATAGTGATTTTTCTTTTTGAGAATCATCCCTTGAGGGTTTCCTGCTTTCTTTCTTTCTTTTTTTTTTTTTTTAACTGAAACTGACAGTCTTAAATAAGACCACCTGGACTGAGAATCAGCCTCCCTGTCTCTTAGATCTGGTTCTGCCACTAACTAGGTTGGTGGACTGCTGAAAGTTCTCTAATTATGCTAAGTCTCAGTGTCCTCATATCTGCAGCACAGATGTTAGACCAGACCATTTTCAGCATTTGTTTCTAGATATTTATTTATTTATTTATTAAAGATATATATATATATATATATATATATATATTTTTTTTTTTTTTTTTAAAGATTTGTTGATTTATTTTAGAGAGAGAGAGCACGGAGGGGAGGGTCAGAGGGCGAGGAAAAGAGAGATCCCAAGCAGACTCCTTACTGAGCATAGAGCCTGATGCTTGATCTCATGACCCTGAGATCATGACCTGAGCTGAAACCAAGAATTAGGATGCCTCACCCAACTGAGCCACCCAGGAACCCCTGTCTGTTTCTATTTAATACTCACTTAGACCATGGTACTTCCCCGCTAGTGGAAGCTCATACCATACCAAGTTCAAAAAGACCTTTAAGTACCCTAACAAAAGAAAACCAGAGAAGAGAAAGGTTCTAGGATCTTAATGGGGAACTGAAATATCCTAGACATGGAAGTATGCCTTATACACTTGAGTACAGAAAATTTCCCCCAGTGGTCTTCCCTATGTCAAAATCTGTTATATGGAGAGCCACCTCTTCCTACTTTGCCTATAAATGCATACTGTTTAGATAAGTACACACAGATTTCTCCAAAATGTTTGAACTATTTTTACTCACTGAAATTCTGACACCAAATCTGTGAGGTTTTCCACACCAAGCAATTCTTCAGTTTTATGAGAAAGCCAGCCAGGTGCCTTCAATTCTGTTCAGTTCTGACACTAACCATCCAGAGTTAGGGTCAGACCCCACAGCTAAGGGTTCAGGCCCACAAGACTGCCCGCATTTCAGACATCAATCCCAAGTCCAGGCCATCTTCACTTCTGACTGACCATCTGTAAATGGAAGGTTCCTATGACCCCCAGCTTAGGGCACAGAACTTAGGAAACCACTTCACTTCCAATTATTAGTTTGTTATAAAGGATACAACTCAAGAACAGCCAAATGGAAACCATGCACAGGGCCAAGAATGGGAAACTTGTGTAAAGCTTCCAAGCCTTCTCCAGTATTTCTGCTCCCTGAGCACCTCAATGTGGATGTGTTGACCCACCCAGAAGTTCATCATCATTCCCAAGTTCTTACAGAGCTTAATGTCCAACCCCTCTACCCCTTTCCCAGAAGTCTGTGTGTGGGACTGAAAGTTCCAACCCTCAAATCTCGATCTTCCTGGTGACCAGCCCCTCATAAACTATTGGTGGAGACAGGTGCTGACCTAAGTCACCTCTTAAACATAATTTCTGATGTGATTCAAAGGGGCTTGTGATGAATGAAAAAAAAAAAAAAAAGCTTCTCTCTTTTTTTTTTAATTTTTTTATTTCTTTTCAGCATAACAGTATTCATTGTTTTTGCACCACACCCAGTGCTCCATGCAATCCGTGCCCTCTCTAATACCTACCACCTGGTTCCCCCAACCTCCCACCCCCGCCCCTTCAAAACCCTCAGATTGTTTTTCAGAGTCCAGAGTCTCTCATGGTTCACCTCCCCTTCCAATTTCCCTCAACTCCCTTCTCTCTAACTCCCCTTGTCCTCCGTGCTATTTGTTATGCTCCACAAATAAGTGAAACCATATGATAATTGACTCTCTCTGCTTGACTTATTTCACTCAGCATAATCTCTTCCAGTCCCGTCCATGTTGCTACAAAAGTTGGGTATTCATCATTTCTGATGGAGGCATAATACTCCATAGTGTATATGGACCACATCTTCCTTATCCATTCGTCCGTTGAAGGACATCTTGGTTCTTTCCACAGTTTGGTGACCGTGGCCATTGCTGCTATAAACATTGGGGTACAGATGGCCCTTCTTTTCACTACATCTGTATCTTTGGGGTAAATACCCAGTAGTGCAATTGCAGGGTCATAGGGAAGCTCTATTTTTAATTTCTTGAGGAATCTCCACACTGTTTTCCAAAGTGGCTGCACCAACTTGCATTCCCACCAACAGTGGAAGAGGGTTCCCCTTTTTCCACATCCTCTCCAACACATGTTGTTTCCTGTCTTGCTAATTTTGGCCATTCTAACTGGTGTAAGGTGGTATCTCAATGTGGTTTTAATTTGAATCTCCCTGATGGCTAGTGATGATGAACATTTTTTTTTATGTGTCTGATAGCCATTTGTATGTCTTCATTGGAGAAGTGTCTGTTCATATCTTCTGCCCATTTTTTTTATATGATTGTCTGTTTTGTGTGTGTTGAGTTTGAGGAATTCTTTGTAGATCCTGGATATCAACCTTTTGTCTGTACTGTCATTTGCAAATATCTTCTCCCATTCCATGGGTTGCCTCTTTGTTTTGTTAACTGTTTCCTTTGCTGTGCAGAAGAAAAAGCTTCTCTTTTAACTCAGGAAATTCCCAAGTGTTTTGGGAGCCCTGTGCCAAGAATGGGGGCAAAGACCAAATATATTTCTTATTGCACTATATCTATACTTCTTGGCTACAAAGTTGGGGGTTCCTAAAATCCCCTGTCCCTTTCTGGTTCAGTGATTTCCTAGAATGACTCACAGAACTCAGGAAAACACTTTTCTTATCATTACTAATTCATTATAAAGGATACCACTCAGAAATAGCCAAACGGAAGAGATCCATAGAGCAAGGTATGGGGGTGGGGTGCATGAATCTTCCATGTCCTTTCTTGGCATCTTTTTAGTACCTTGATGTGTTCCTCAACTTAGAAGTTCTCTGAACCCCATTGTTTAGTTTTTATCAAGGTTTTCTTACGTAAGCATGATTGATAATGTCATTGGCTATTGGTGATCGAACTCAAACTCCAGACCCTTTCCCTTCTCTTAAGGTAGGAGTAGGGTGCGGCTGAAAATTCCAACCCTCTAATCACGTCTTGGTTTTTCTGCTGTACAGATCTGGAGCTGTCAGTAGTCCTCCAACCACAAGTCATCTCCAAAGCGCACAAAAAACACTCTTACCACTTGGGATATTCCAAGTGTTTCTGGAGCTGTGTGCCTGGAAAGTGGAGACAAAGACCAAATATTTACATTTTATCACATTACAGTGCTCTCATATTAATTATGGGAAGACCTCTTCCTATTGCATAGATCAAGATCAGTGAAATATTTAGTCACATTTAGATTGTATTTTGTGAATGTACTTTCTCTCTAAAATATTTGTGTTGTGCATATAGCCATTGTTCACTGCTATATTCTTACTGCTTGTATGTTGCAGTTAGTGAACAAATATTTATTGACTGTGTAAGTAAATGAATGAGTATGATTCATTGGTGTTTTTACGTAAGCCATGTGCTGTCGGGCACAAAATATTTAAGAGTAATGCCTGATCTGTCATTCCTGGGGAAGGAGAGAGGATATTTCTGACGTTGCAACACAGAAATACATCCATTTTCATCTTACATCCTAGAAGTAAGTAACTCTTTCAGCGGAAGAGTGTTTACAGAATGTCTTCCAGCGTCACTAATGCTAATGGTGCTGGGGCCAATGGTGCCTCCAAAGGTACTTCAGGGATCATTCCATCAGAGAACTTTGCTTTCACACATCATTCCTATTTTTTAAATTAACTTATAATGTATTATTTGCCTCAGGGGTACAGGTCTGTGATTGATCAGTCTTACAGAATTCACAGCACTCACCATAGCACATGCCCTCCCCAATGTCCGTAACCCAGCCACCTTCTGCATATCCCCCTCCCCGCAGCAACCCTCTGTTTCTTAAGAGTCTTTTATGGTTTGTCTCCCTCCTGATCCCATCTTGTTTCCTTTTTTTCCCTCCCTGTTCCCCAGGACCCCCTGCCCTGCCTCTCAAATTCCTCATATCAGGGAGATCATATGATAATTGTCTTTCTCTGATTGACTTATTTCACTCAGCATAATACCCTCTAGTTCCATCCATGTCATTGCAAATGGCAAGATTTTATTTTTTTAACACATTGTTCATATTTCCTAGTAATATAGGCAGCCTGGATTTTATGCAGTAAAGAATAGCATTTCATAAGATTTGGTTGATGAGACTCAGAGCTTAACTATCATTCTTCTACTTAATTGATTTTTTAAGAGATTTTATTTATCCATTTTTGAAATAGAGAGAGAGAGAGAGAGAGAGAGAGAGAGAAAGAAAGCACAAGCAGCGGGAGCAGCAGAGGGAGAGGGAGAAGCAGACTCCCCACTGAGCAGGGAGCCTGATGTGGGGCTCGATCCCAGGACCCTCGGATCATGACCTGAGCTTAAGGCAGAGGCTTAAACAACAGAGCCACCCAGGCACCCCTCCACTTAACAGATTTTTTTTAAAAGAAATGTGTCTTTGTGTCAGGGACTATGTTGTATTCTGGGGATGAAAACATGATTAAGATAGGGTTCCTATTCTCAAGGTAGGAGGAGGCCACCCATTACACACCACTGTTTAAAGTGTCATGACACAAATGTCCACACTATACTGTGGGAGTTTATCCTGAACTTCAGACTGAGGGCTTAAATCGTCTTGTACTGAGTCATCAATATCTGTGACTCTCAACACCATGTCCCCTCTGTGCCCGTGGAGATACAGTAGATCTGCCAAGAGAGATCAGCAGCGGTCTCCAGATTTTCTGCGAGTTTTAATGCAGTGCTTACTAGGATGGGTCATGGAAAAATCTCTAATTAACAATGGTGCTTACTTCCTACACCAAATGACCCTTAACAAGTTCATTGAATAAACATCAGGGAAAGAAGGGGGCAAGATGTTGGAAACTCCCTAATTTCCCTGTAAGAGCACACAGAGCATCTAGGACAGCAAAACTAAAAACCCATGGGCGTCAACTACCCTGAAACTTGGTGGGAAGGTAAACCTACAAATTCTAACATCTAGTGAGTCAGAAGTCCGTGTCAACAGGTATAGTCACACCACCCTTTTCTTCATCATGTGCTCTTCATGACTTGCCATGATTGTTGTATTCCTTCTTTCCTCTCTTCTTTCCTTCCTTCTTTCTTTGTTTTCTTTTTTTAAGATTTTATTCATTTATTTGAGAGAGAGAGAGAGAGAGCATGCACATAAGCAGGGAGAGAGGCAGAGAGAGAAACAGACTCCCTGCAGGGCCGGGAGACTGATATGACGCTGGATTTTGAGATCGTGACATGAACTGAAGCCAGATGCTTAACCCACTGAGCCACCCAGGGGTCCTGTCCTCCTACTTTGTTTTCTGAAACTGAAGTCAAAATCCAAGAAGAGAAACTAATATGTATTGGGCTGCTATTCTCCGCCCATCAGGGGTATACACTGGAGTCTTATCAAACCTCCCCAAACGCACATGTTATTTTCCAGAATCCTTATGTTTTCACGTAATTTTGCTCATTTCAATAAAGTCAGCTTGCTAAAAATACACAACCAAATGCTATTTTTGTATGCTTGTAAAACTTCTCATAAATAAATTCATAAATCATAAAAAATCTTGTTTCTAAATGTGTATGAAGATCTTGGTTTGGGAAATACAATTTTTAGAGATGACACAAAGGGACAAATTTAAATTGGACAGCTGGAGAAACAAGTTAGAAAAAAATTCAGCCTCTACATAAGATGGAAGGATTTGACGGTGAAGTGTAGTTCAATGAAAGTTGAAGTGAATGCACAGGACATTTCATAGTATTGGTTTGTGATCCTGAGACATGGCCCAGCTATAGTGAAAATTCACTGTATGCAAGGCTCTGTGATTGGGGGCTGCTTCTGCACTTTGCTGCCCCCTTCCCCAATGGCCCCACTCACCGTAGAGTGCACACTTCCTTCAAGTTCCTGCTGAGCTTGCTGTGCTTCCTGCTCCCTCTTATTCCTGGGGGATGTCTCCGTTGTTCACAGGTTGTGCAGAATATGCTAGCGACTCCCAAGGGTCCTTCTTCAGTCCTGACCTGTGGAATTGCAGACCCATATCCGCTTGGAGACTGGAACATCTCAGCCTGGGTGTGTGGGTACTTTCTGAGTCAAGGGATAACAACAGGACATCCGTCCATGCGCATTTTTTTCTGGGAAGAGGGTACATAGGTTTTATCAAATTTTCAAAGTGCTCCCCTCCGCCGTGCCCCCTTCACTCATCACAGCTTATGTTTAGTAAGTGCTTTCCTCATGTCTGGCATTGTTGGAAGTCCTTTGCTTGAGTTGTGGCCTGTCATTATTGTAGTGGTCTGCTGAGGTGAGATGTGTCAGTGGCTCCCAGTTTTGTGTGTTGGGAACTGGGATAATAGTGAGATTGGTAAGTAGCCACGCTTACATCTAATGGATGTTAAAGGTAAGGTCCAAACTCTGACATTCCTGTCCTCCGCCCACCAAAGATAAGAATCCTAACCCTAAAGCCACATTCTCTACTGGACACAGCTTCATATCACTATCACCAACCTAGTTCTCTCGACTCCCCTCTCTCCCTCCTCTGCCCGGGATTTTGTTTTTGTTCTCATAGTGTCTACTCTAATCATATTCCAAACATGATATCTGAGTTAAGGCTCTCCCCACCTCAGATCTGATTATGGTCCCATGGGGTTCACCCCTTCCCCTCCCATCCATCTACCACCTGCTGCCCTCATTGTTCTCAGAGGTATTGATTGGCTTGATTGGATCACATTCCTCTGCTCAGACACCTTTGTGGGCCCACAATCCAGCCTTTTAGCAAGAAGGCATGATGCTTCATGATCAAGGTCACTCTGACCTTTTCAGCCATAGCTCTGACTGGCTCACACACACACACACACACATACCATGCAGACACACACATCACACATACAACATCTCACATATAATACATCACACACATCACACCACACAGACACACATACAGATGCACACACCTTGTACCACACAGGTATACATACAGCACATCACATAGATACATACATCACACACAGAGATAATCACACCACACACAGGCATACACATCCCACATGTAGATACATACATCACACACATTACACCACACAGACACACACACACACACCCCACAGCATGCAGACACACACATCACACACATCACACCACAAACACAGAAACACACATCCCACATCGGATATGTACATCACACACACTGTATCACAGACATACACATCACACATTCTGGGAATGACCCAATAACTTGAACGACCTCTCTACTTGGAATGTGACATCCTTTTTCTTTTAGGTGATGACTACATGGTTGGTGGGGTGGGTGGGAAAGGAATACTGAGAGGGGCTTGTGCCAACAGAAAGTTTGGGGACTCCGTCTGAGAAAGCAGAAACTCTACTACTCCTTGCAGGCCCACTGAGGGATGAAATAATCAGCTATGAGGGAGAGGAAGCAGTGGAAAGGGGTGGGGAGGGAGCTGGGCAGCCCCATGAATGAAGCACCCCAGTAGAATGTGGCCCCCGCATCTTCCTTGCCCCCATGGTCAGGCAGTGACTGGTTCCATTCGTTCCTTGGATGTTAGCCCAGGGAGCATTTGGTGGTCACTCGGCCACCTGTGCTGGCTCTCAGCACGCCCGAGATTCTCACAGACGAGCAGGAGAACATCACCTGGCACCACCTGGCCTTGCTTCTTGGTGACAATGAGTGATGGAAACGTTGCCTCTCTCGTTCCTCCACACCCCAGGGAGACCTGGACACCACCTGGCTGTGTCCTTTTGCCCCTCCATGACTTCTGCCATCTTGCACCCTTATTCAGTCAATTACCCCTGTGTTGCTCACTGTTGCTCGCTGCAACACTGCCATTTGCTTCTGGGAGTGGGAGGGCTTCAGAGAAACAGGCGTGAGGCAGAGGGAATGGTGGGTACTCAAGTGGGCTCCCTGAGGCAAGGGGTCTGGACCTTCTCCACATGCTGCATTGCCTGTCATTGGGTATGAACTGTCCCTGGGGAGGGACAGGACTCCTGGCAGGCGGGCGCTTATTAGCTGGACACCTCTGAGACCTTTAGCCACCGTCACTCTAAGCAGCTGGGGGAGAGAAGTTCACAGTCCTGAAGGGGGTGACCCATAAGTCACCCACCACCCTTTATCATTAAAACCCTTTAAGACCCCAAATACAGGAATCTCACAGAACCAGTACAGGAAGGAGAGACTCTCTATTCCGAATGCCTTATTTCATTTGTCAGAAAAAAGAGATACAAGGAAAGGTAAAATGTCTACCCAGCCTGTGGTGACTCAGCTCCCTTGAGGTTGAGAGAGGACTAGGACCCACGAGATCTTCCTGTGGGTCCAGCCCTGTATCTACGTATAACAGTGGATGTCCCTGCCCTCCTTCCCAGAATGGATGCTTTAGTCACTTTTGGCTGATGGGTGTAGTCTCACATTGACTAGCCACAGGCAGCCAACTTGTGCGTTCCTCGATAAATCTCTGCAAAGGAAAGACTACAGAAGCTCCCTTTGTGAAGGGTCACGACAGGCCAGCCGCGTTTGCAGGATAAGCAGAAGACACTAGAATTTTGAATGGCCCCCAACCTTCTCTGACAGTGATGGCCAATGGCTTGCAAAGTCCTGCAGGACAAAAGCCCCCACTCGGGTGACCCCACCGAGTCCCTAGCACAGAGCTGGCGCATGGCGGGGCCCCCCACCGTGGGCTCTACAAGCCTATAAACCTCTTCACAGCAGCTAATTTGCTCATCCAAACTGCTAACAGGTTTTCCTTCTCCAAAGTTCCCTCAGAAATTAGCATTACCTTCTTCATTCTTATATATATCTGAAATTTTTTTTGGGGGGGGAGAAACACGCTCTAAAATGAATGATGATCCCATTCTACACCAATTCGCCAATCTGCTCTCCTCCCACTGAGAATATCATGATTTAGCATCTAAGGAAATCCCTGGCAAGCAGGTCTGATGGGAGGGGCATGCAGGAGATTTGCTGGGGTGTGTTCTGAAAGGGAGGAAGGCAGAGGGAGATGACCCATGAGATGAAATTTTAAGAGGCCTCAGCTGGACTCTGTGGGATCCTGAACTGTGCTGCCCTTGGAGTCTTCCCAAGTCACGGCTAAGTGTGAGGACTCTGTACCCGACCCAGTCCTCGGATGCCGGTTGGTGAGGGAGGGGGTGTCCTCACAGGCAGGGCAGCACCCTCCCAACCACGACCCGTGCTGGAGAGGGCCTCAGCTGTGAGCCGGGGCTTTGGTTCTCAAGGGGCATCGGACGGGCACACATGGTGTCCTCTGCACTCTGTTGTTGGTTAATCTGTCTAGATATGGCAGACACACCGTGGGCCCAGCAACCATCAGACAAAACACACTCTTCCCAGCTGGTGTTGGAAGCTGTGGTGCAGCCTGGTCCGTGGATATTTCTGGGAGATGCCTCCCTCTCAGCCCACCCTCAGTCTTTCCTGCCTTCCCCTGGATATTTTCCAAGGATCTGTTTGCAAGGTGAAGACTTCTGCCCCTTGAAAAAATTCCTTTTCCCAACGTCCATCACTCATAGCCAATTTCTCACCCTCCTGTCTCATCTAAACGCCCTTCAGAGCAACCGGTGTTTCTGGACTCCACTTCAGCATGGACTCTCCCCTTAGCTATGAGAAGAGCCACCGGATGGAGAGGACTGGGGTGGGAGGACTCTTTTCCCCAAACACAGAAGGTCACAGTAGAAACCTGGTACAACTATACCAAGCTGCTCCAGTCACCTGCGGAGATTTTGAAACACGCACCAGGATCCAATTTCATGTTATCTTTCCCAAAAAAATGACAACGTTTTCATTTAGAACAGATGTGCATGCCTAGCACGCCCGCGGAATTGGGGGCCCGCAGATACTGGGGTCACACTGTACCTGTGTCCCTGCCCACTGCTGTCTGGCTCCCGGTCATCATATGACTGAGGGTCAGTTCTCCAGTGGCCCCCAGGTTGCTGTGTCCGGTGGACAGTCCTCTCCGTTTCCTCTCAGTCCCTTTGCAGGACTCTTCTTTCTCCTTTGTTTAGAAGCTCCCCCATGGTGATTGGAGGCCGGAATCTGGTTCTCTTCATACCTCACTTACCATTCTGTCTTTGGCTCTCAGATTTTCTTTTCCGGTTGCCTATGAAAGCATCACCTCCCTTTTTGCTCAACTCCAGGATGGTCCTGTCCACCCCGAAGGCTTCAAACACTGTGTCCATGATGTTGAGGCTCAAACCCCATCTCCAGGCTGCACCTCTTAGCTCCAAACCCTGAGGCACCTCTGCCTCCTGAATCTAGAGGCATGTGAGGCCTCAGACAAATATGTCCAAACACACACGTTCTGCTGCTGAAAATCCTCTCCATTCCTTTGAGCAGTGTTCTAATCTAAGGCAACATCGTGTGTAGCTTGTGTGTCTGGAGGAGGGCCGAGCCCGCCAGGAGCTGCACAAATGCACCTAGGGAAGAGCTGAGGCTTGTGTGGCCATGCTCTGGGACTGGTCTCACACTGCGCTCTCCCCACACCCATGCACGCACCCTCATGGACTCATGCACACTCTTATGGGCATGCAGTCTTGATGCTGTAAGCGTGGGAAGTCAGTGTTTCTGCTGAAGGCACCTCAGGGGACAAGGAGGATGCAAGTCACATGCCACACAACCCACCTTCTCTTTCAATGCCTCCTTCTCTTCCCCAGTGGCTCCTCTCCCAGGACAGCCCACATCCCTTTCCTCCTCCTTGTTTGTCTCTCTTGTCCTTGTTCCTCCAGCCTCTTTCTCTTGGGGGTTTTTCATCTTTGCCAAGGAGAGACATCTGGTCTCTTCTGGTCTCCTGAATTTCTCCTCTGACCGTTGTTTTCCTTCAGGGACACAGCATGAGTGAGAAAAGCAAAGGGTTACTCCTGTTTAGTAAATGCACTGGCTTCCTGGAGCTACTGTCACCGAGTGTCACAGAAGTTCTATCTCATGGTCCCGGAGGCCAGCATCTGAAATTTTGGGTGTCTGCAGGGTGGGGTCCCTCTGAGGGCTGTGGAGTCTGCTCTGGGCCACTTCCATAGCTTTGGGGGTTTATGGGTAGACGTTGGCAGTCCCGGGCTTCTAGAAGCATCACATAGGGACCTCTTCTTTCATCTTCATGCGGCGTTCTTCCTGTGTACCTGTCTGTGTCTTTTTTATAAGGACACCACTCATATTGCATTGGGGTCATTCTACTCCAGTGGGACCTCATTTTAACTAATTATATCTGCAATGGCTCTATTTCCAAATAAGGTCATATTGTGAGGTTCTGGGGGTTAGCGCTTCAACACAGGAACACAACTCAACCCATAACAAGTGGGGAAAAGGCACTGTAAATATTGTCCTTACAATTTCATACATTTTCTTCCACCTCCTGCTCAAGTGAGGAAGTCTCAGAATCCCACTTGGCCTGGGATATGAGCAATGTCGGAAAGTAGAGATTTCTGGTGGTGACCTGACGGTCCCTGGGCCAAAACAGGGTTTCCAGCTTCCATAATGCAGTAAGTCCTGGAAACTTCTTTAAAGGGCAGAGCTCTCTGGAGCAGACACAGGTTGATTCCTGGGTCTCTTGATGCATGTCTGCTTTGTGGGTACAGTGTGTGATGGGCTGGAGGTCAACGGCTGCCTCGGGGCCCCTGTGGCCGTAGCAGTGGGTACAACCTGTCATTTTTCATTAGTGGTCATCAGTGACCATAATATCGATTCTAACATTTATTACACTTTCCCATGTGCCGGGCGCCAGGCTGAGTATTGAACATGTGTGATGTCATTGATGTTAGTTGAGGGAAGCAAGGCTGGTGGTATGAGGACATGGGCCCCAGGTGGGCAACAGTAAATGCACTGAGTGTCAGTTGAGCAGCAGTGGGAGGGGGTTTGTGGAAAGACCAGGCTCACCCTGTGTGGGGAGGGGCTGGCTGCAGAGAAGCAAGAGATGGAACCTGCCTCTATTCCACAAGGGTGTACACACCTGCCCTTAGGAGCCTCACAGGTGTCCCTGACCTGCTCCCGAGGGGACACGTTTCCCACTTCCTCCCTCCGCCACTACTACCCAAACCAGGGGTTCTCAAAGAGGAGTGCGCTGGCAAGCTGTATCCACGTCACCCAAGCTCTTGTTAGCGATGTGGTCGCAGGCCCCACCCTGGACTTTCAGAATGAGATGCTCTGGGCCCAGAAATCTGTGTTCTTTCAAGTCCTACAGGGGATTCTCATTCACTGAGTCTGAGAAAAGCACTAAACTAAACTGCCAGGTTTACCAAGCCTCTACCAAGTGTTGGTTGAGAGGAATTGGGTTTTTGATGGGGACGCACTTCACCTTGAGCAGAGGACATCAGACACTCCCCGCCCCAGGCCTCACACCCCATCTAACTCCTTTCTGTCCTCTTGTCTCACTTCTCATATAGTTCATGCTTCTGCATTCTTTTTTGTTTTTTAATGTATTTTCAGCGTAACAGTATTCATTGTTTTTGCACCGCACCCAGTGCTCCATGCAATCCGTGCCCTCTCTAATACCCACCACCTGGTTCCCCCAACCTCCCACCCCCCGCCCCTTCAAACCCCTCAGATTGTTTTTCAGAGTCCATAGTCTCTCATGGTTCACCTCCCCTTCCAATTTCCCTCAACTCCCTTCTTCTCTCTAACTCCCCTTGTCTTCCATGCTATTTGTTATGCTCCACAAGTAAGTGAAACCATATGATAATTGACTCTCTCTGCTTGACTTATTTCACTCAGCATCATCTCTTCCAGTCCCATCCATGTTGATACAAAAGTTGGGTATTCATCCTTTCTGATGGAGGCATAATACTCCATAGTGTATGCTTATAGCCTGTCTGTTCAACAAACAGTTTTACTTTCCATCTGCAACTGCGTCATAATTTCAGCTGTGAAATTCATTTTAATGAACGGAAACCCCCGAACGCCTTGTTATACCTGTGCTGATGATCCCAGGTAAGTGTCAAATAGGAATGCTTATGGGGAGTTAGCTACCATGTTGCAGCTAATCCAGAAACCCCAGGCTGTAAACCCCTGATTCTGCAGGATGCTGAACCCATCCCTTTCGGTAATTTATCTGGAGGGAAGGTAAAACAACTTAGACCTGTGTATTTTGTTTGGTCCCATGAGGAGCACCCCCCAACCTGCAGCCCTGTGTCACCAGGTGCCCCCGACTGGGAATCCCTAGCTCACCTGAGCAGGTTCAGTTCTGCGTTCAGGACAGGAGGGGTGAGTGTGGGGCTGGGGGCGCTGCCCAGCTCTCTGTCCCAACAGAAGCTCTTCCTAGTTCTCAGCCCACTCTGTAATTTGAGGAGTCGAAGAGAAAGGAATTGGGGCCTCAAACTCTTGCTTTGCTGCGATGCTGCCCTCCCACTGTGCTGGGGAAAAGGGCCAAGGTCAAGGGCTGCCCAACATTGGATGCTGGTGGGGATCCTTTCATTTTGAAACTGGATGCTGTCAATTTAACTGCACTATCTGATCGCATTAGATGCTCTTTTCCCTGTAGGGTTTTTGTTTGAGTGACAAGGGGTCGTATATTTCCCCAAACCCTCAAGCTGAATGTTGGGATCCATGTGGGGGCAGGACTGGAGCCGATCGACCAGATGGAGGGGAGTTTAAGAAAGGCAGGGTAGCCCAGGGGTCAAGGCCATTGGTACCGGCACTGCTCCTGGGTGTACATGGCATGTCTGTGTCTCTGAGCACCCTCCTTCCCCCTCTAGGACTTGGTTTGCTCGCCCACACACTACAGGTGATGACAGAAATCCTGCCTCACCTGGGAGCCCTGGGGAAGGCATGACTTAAACTTTATAGTGTTTGGAACAGTGACTGGTAGAACAAGAACCCTGTGTAAAAATAAAAAAGGAAATCAAGGATGCTAATGCATTTTCATAGACAGTTTTTCCCCCTAAAAACGTAAGATGGAAAAATCATTCTGGTTCATGGAAACAATCAAGGGTTCTGGAGAGTTTATATTTATATCAGTTTCCTGGGGCCACTGAAGCAAAGTCCCAAAAGCTTTTATGGTTTCACAGTTTGGGGGGCCAGAAGGCTGTGAGGGGGTGTCTGCTCCAGGCCTCTTGGCTTTTAGGTAGCTATCTTCTCCATGCTTTTGGTCACATCCTCTCTCCTCTATGAGTCTCTGTGTCCAAATGTTCCCTTCTACAAGGACACTGTCAAAGTTGGATTAGGGTCACCCTAATGGCCTCATTTAAGTCGATTCCCTCTGTAAAACCTTACTAGGTTCCCTCTGAACCTAGTAAGGTTCATCCTCAGATACCGGGGACTAGGAATCCCACATGTGTTTTTGTGGGGAGCCCACAACTCAATGCATAACAATGTTTAGCCATTATTCTGGTCTCTGTGCTCATCTCAGACTATTAAGATTTGGATTTCCATCAGTTATTGCTTCTCCAATGTGGGTCATTTACATTTGCGTCTGTGCTCGGACCCCCTTTGGCCTCCCGTGGCGTGGAATCCTAAATGCAGTTGGCCACTCCTCACTGGCTTTTATAGGACAGCTGTACTTCCAGTTTTGAGGTCGTCTCAGAACGGTTGTGCTTTAATGGTTTTCTTTCTTTCCTGTCCAGCCAGATTGCTACAAGTGCTTGGCTTTCTGCATGAGGTTTTGGGATGCTCAGATGTACACAGCAGGCCAGGATCTGGCCCATGTGCAGGGTGTTACAGGTTTGGAGAGAAAGCCTGATGATTAATAACAATTATCACAGGGTGGATGCTCAGAGCCAATGTTATCTCCAAAATCATAATTCTCTGCAGCATCTGCTCACTTGAAATACAGGCGTGGGATTTGTAAAGAACCAAATATTCAGAATATGCTTCTTTTCTCTCCTGGGTTCTGAGGATCTCGAGTCACTTTATTTGCCAGATCTAATGTGACTCCTTGTTTTTCATGTGATTTCATGACAATGTGGCCATCTGACGTACTGGGGAATCAGGTGTAGTTATATTGGGGTGCCTGGGGTCTGGAGAGGCTAGTTCACGGACAGATGCTCTGAGGGTAGCAAGGATGCGGAAAGAGGGATGCCAATGTTTCTGACTCTTGGCCTTGTGTGCCAGCGTTTAGTCATACTCTGCCTAGGCTGACCAAATTTGGAGACACCTGTCACTGCAATTTCAGTGTACGTGCTCTGATATGTGTCTTGTACCAGGCCTTCAAGGACTTTTACTGGATGGGTTTTATGTTATCCATTGTTGCCCTGGAACACACACACTGTGTTTTCAAAACCTTGATATTTTGGGGTGGTTCTGCTGTCAGTCTTGTAGCCAGGATCCAGCTGAGCCAGGGGCATGGTGGACCTCGATGCCCCTTCTCTTTCCAGATGAGACCCACTGCAGCCTTGAACTAAAGAAGACAAGATATGGAGCTGCTGGGAGCGCCTCAAGGATCGCATTTTTCCCATGTGTGAGCTTCTGCAAAAGAGACATGGATATGTCAGTGAGGTCTGCAGCCTCTTAAATATGTGCTTTCCAATGAGCAAAATTCAAAACCAAGCAAACAAAAAATAACCGAGAACCTACATAATGCTGAATTCATATCCTGGGGCTGCTGGCAGAAAGTACTATAAGCTGGTGGTTTAAACAACAGATAGTGATTCTGGAGGCCAGAAGCCTGAGATCAAGGTCCTGGGCAGGGGGGCTCCTCCTTCTGAGACCCTGGGGGACACTCTTCTTGCCTCTTCTCAGCTCCTGGTGCTGCTTGTTGCCTTCAGGATTGCTTGGTTTGGACCTGTGTCACTACCAGTCTTTCCCAGTGTCTTGTGTCTGAATTTTGCTTTCCTTATAAGGATGCCAATCATTGGATTCAGGGCCACTCTCCACTTAATCCAGTATGACCTGTTGTTATCTTGATTCCATCTGCAAAGACCTTCCTTCCAGATAAGGTCACCTTTATGGGGATGAGGGTTTGTAACTTCAACATCTCTTTTTGGAAGTCATAATTCAACCCAGGATATACTCTATCATCCTCACCTGCACTCGTCTGTCTGCTTGGTTGTCAGAAGCATGATCACAAGAATGTTAAATTCTAGGATGTACTGAAAATGATCTGACCTTGGGATGTTGAGGTTGGATTTACAGTGACCACACATCTCCATGGATAAGAAAATAAATTTTACGATGGGTTTTGGATTTTAGGGATCAGTCTAGGGGCCCAAGAGACAGCTTCGAGCTGATTGAGCTTACTGTTGCCATCAGGTCTAGTGAACACCAACTTCCCTGGTCCAGGCTATGGTCTCATACCCATAGCCGTATTTCATCGCAGGGGTGTGAAAGGGTTCTCTGTGCTTCTGTGTGTGATCAGGCAGCATGGGCATGACCAATACTGAAGTTAAACAGCCAAGCAAAAAGCACTGATGTTTTGTTGACAACATACTTTAGTGTTCGTTGGGAGTTAGGAAATTTCATACAGAAAGGATGGAATAACTTCCATGGTGCTTCCCATCTCTGGCTTGTAGGAAGTGACTGTCTAGGGTCCAGAGTCACAGCCTTAGGCGAGGAGACCCCTCTGCATGACTTCTCTATGCTCTTGACATTGAAGGAGTAAGGGTGATGGCCTCTCATGACCCTCACGATGTTAAGAAGGTCTCCATATGGATGTTAACCTGGCAGAGTAGACAAAACCATGTCCATTTCATCTTTTGAAACATTTGCTTCACGACCTTGGGCAAAGGAATCACCCTCCCTCTGACTTGCTTCTCTTGTTGTGAAGGGGAGCTCACACACAAGAAGGAAATTCACACAAGAAAGGCTTCGCTGAAATAAGTCAATCAGAGAAAGACAATTATCATATGATCTTTCTGAAATGAGGAATTTGAGAGGCAGGGTGGGAGGTCATTGGGGTGTGGGGGAAATGATACAAGATGGGATCAAGAGAGAGACAAACCATAAGAGACTCTTAATCTCATGAAACAAACTGAGTTTTGCTGGGGGTGGGGGAGGTAGGGTAGGGTGGTTGGGTTATGGACATTGGGGAGGGTGTGTACTATGATGAGTGCTGTGAAATGTGTAAGACTGATGATTCACAGACCTGTACCCCTGGGCAAATAACACATTATATGTTAATTAAAAAAAAGAAAGAAAGAAAAGAAAAGCTTTGCTGTATATCAAAAATAAATAGCAGGGCCCTCCTCACAATGAGCTTTCAAGAGTACTCATTAATGTTTTCAGGATGCCAGGGCATTATGGAGTAAATTGCAAATTAGACATAAAAATTAAAATATAACCAAAAAAATTATATAGATCATAATTTTTTTTGGTCAACTTTTCTACAGGTAATTGGGACTTTCTGAATATGTGGGCCGTAATGACTCCCCCATTCAAGTAATTCTCTTATGATTAAAATACCTAAAATGACAAGTCCTGAAACCAGCTTTGTAGGAAGTGGTTGGATTTAGAGGATGCTTATTTATATAAATGTAGCTTTTTACACATATATTTAATGTCTTTGTAAGGTAAAAGTCGTGTTCACCAAAACAACCATTGTTTGAGAATTTTCTCTCAAATGAAATTGAGGTTGCCGTGAATGAAGGAAAATGGCCTTTTTTTTGGGTCACTTTAGAACTTCTTAGAGACACAGCAGGAAAGGAAAATAGCATCATGAATTATGAGTCTTAGGCTTCTATTGCTGAGGCAGTGATTTGTTAATTGTTCTTTCTTACTCCTTGGTAAGACACACTTGTGATAATATTGACTAAGCTTGAGCCATAGTTCCAAATTCTAACTTTCTGAAATCTGAACATACCCATTTACTCACATTTACAGTGGAATTGGCCTCTTGTAAAGTGTCAGTGTGTTGGGATGATGAATGAGAAACCTATAGTTTTATTTTTACCAATATGCACCCTTCTGAGCTCTCCTGTTCTCTAGGCATAGCTCCCTGAACAGAGCCTGCAGGTCTGTGTCAGCCCCTTCGGTTCTTACAACAGTCTCACTCTGGTGCTCAAGGCTCAGTGCTGTGCCTTTGCAGACATCGCTTTCAAGCTGTATGTCTTCTCTCTTCTCTTTCCCACAAAATGGGTCACATGTCCTTCCCACCTTCCTCTTCTTCATCTCCTTCCTCCCCTCATCTTACCTGTAGACACTGGATCCTCTGATGATGGAGTGAGGAGGTTGGCAGAAAAAGGAACTCTCTCCTTGGTTGACTGGCTGAAATGGCAGTCTTCTCTGCTTGTTATGGTTGCCTCTCTGGTGGACACTGGTGACTTTCATGCTCTTCTTAAGAATCCAAATGCGTAGGCTGTCATGAGGTGGACCCTTGGGTAGTTCTTTGGAGGATCCTAGGGATATCTCTTTCTCTTCAGCCCCCGCTTCAGGAATTCTCACCCTCCATGGTTCGTGGAGGAAGGGTGCTGCCCTGCTTGGGTTGGGAGAGTGAAGGTAGGTGACACAGTAGCTGTGCTCATGGTGGAGCCTATGGATTCCTCTCCCCAACCTGAGGAAAGCCTGTGAGGGAGCAGTGGGCGGAGTTGGTGTGGTGCAGCCAGCAGGCTCCTTAGGAAAGGGAGGGAGGCTTCCAGGTGAATCTCTTGACTGTTTGCAGACAGTCATCCTCCTGTGAACTATATGGCTTCTGTGTCCGTCATCAGCCTTGAGTGGAAACACACTGCCTACTTAAATTTGCTTCTCACAGGAATCTCATAAGGCTGATATGGCTGATGTCCTCAAGGTAAGGATGAAACAACATCCCACACATTTTGTATCCTTGCACACCATCCATCTGTTCTCCTACTGAGACAGAAATAACTACTTCTCAAAACCTCCAGTAATTAGGCTCACCTTTATGGTCTTTCCTCCTGTATACTTAATTTGGCACTAAGTGTAATCTATTTTCATCCTATTTTATCTAACAAATGTGTTTGTCTTCTTTCCCTCACAAGATGGTGAAATATTTGAAGATGAGAATCACATCTTCTAAGACTTATGCTCTCCTTTTAATTGACTAGAAAATGCTGGACATTTATTAGGTATTTAAAAATATTTCTTGATTGACTTGAGAAAGCAGCTCACACTAGTTTAGAAGGTCAGACTATTCAGGTAATTCCTTTAACTCCTTTTTGTTGGCAACTTTTTGTACTCGAAGAGACCCATGATTGATGGATCTCTCCATCTCCTTCTTTTCATACTATGGATAAATGAATGACCTTTGGCAGATGGAAACAAGGTGAGGCCCCATTCAAATGCACTAAGAGAGAAGATTCCCTGGCCTACATTTTCTGAGATCCAGAACCTACAAATGGTAGCTGGGATCTTCTGTCCTACAACCCCCTAATCTCCCTGGGAAAGGATTTCTCATTGGTGTCTTACAGAGACATCCAAGGATGTAAGTAAGAAGAACGAAAACTGTAGTATGGAAAGTGTATATATAATTTAATAAGCAGGAAATGTCAGTTATGATATGGGCATAAAACACTATGTGGTCATGCAGTATGTGCCCTCCTTAATACTCACCACCAGGCTTACCCGTCCCCCTACCTCTCTTCCCTCCAAAACCCTCAATTTGTTTCTCAGGGTCCACAGTCTCTCATGCTTCATCTCCCCCTCCAATTTACCTCAATTCACTTTTCCTTTCCTTCCTGGTGGTGGGTATTAAGGAGGGCATGTATTGCATGGAGCACTAGGTGTGGTACATAAACATTGGATCAGAACACTGAAAAAATTAAAAAAAAAAACCCTAAGTAGTCATAAGAACAGTCTTTCTGGTACTAAGCACAAACATATTCTTGCCTAAGCATTAGGAGAACCTGACAGGCTCCACCTCTGTCCCATTCATGCTCCCCTTTTCCCCTCTTCCAGCTCAGTGGAGACCCTGATCCTTTTTCTGGCCCTTCACTGAACTGCCCATTTAGATGGGCAAATACTTGTGTTCTGGATGATATAAAAATGGCAGCAAAGCCTTCATCTACCCAGGAATTATGGTTTAAGTTACTGTCTCTAAAATACAGAGTTTTCATGAATTAAACTTCCACCACCATTTGTGCTAAGGCATTTGTGCTAAGGCAGAGATCCCTTGTAGAACCTGGAAGATTCATAAATCCACCCCGTGCCACCCCCACCTTGGCCAGTGTAGGTTCCTCACAACTGGCTGCCTTTCCTGACTACACCTTCCCAGGAATGGCTCTTGTTTTCTTATGATTTCAGTGCCTGGGTTCTATAATCCACTGTGGTTTGGGGGCAGACAAAAGCAAAAATTGGAATCAGCCAGACTTGGATTCCCATCTCTATGATTGGTTATTAGCAGTGCCAGAACTCATCTTTGGCCAACTCATCTAATCTCACAATGTTTTCACATGATTTCTGCTATGGGATCCATTTGCATATGTGTGCTAAGTTACCAAATCCCCAGCCTGCAGCAGCCCAAGATTGAGGGAGGGGACAAAGACTTGTTTTGTTTTGTGCCCTTTTATGGTGACTTGCATCTGCACAACAAACCAAAAAGTTGTGTTGCCCCATCTGATGCATGCATCAAAATATTGATGCTGATGATAATAAAACTGATACAAAGAAACAAAACCCTGACATTTGTGCCTACCTTTTCCCATGTACCATTAATTGGATTCTTTTTTTATTGTTACTGAGTTTTCCTGAGAGTATTTCAAAATGTTTCCACAAGAGCATTCTTATTGATATTTATGAATTTGTACTTACTCCTCACTTGAGTTTGAAGGAAGGCAGGGATGAGGTATCCCATGACCTCTCATTGTACCCAAGATGCCATGAGCCCTGCCTTTTTGCTGAATCTGGTGTGGGGACTGATTTCAGAGCACAAAGAGTGCTGAGTAGTTAGAAAAGGAAACCAAAGGCATGCCGGCCTTTGGGAGAACTTAATGCATCCCAGACCCAAGGTAAAAAAGAAAAAAACAACAAAAAAGGAAAAACATTTACAAAGAACTCATTACCCACCTGGTGGTGGGTCTTAAGGAGGGCATGTATTCCACCGAGTACTGGGTGTGGTGCATAAACAATGAATCTTGGAACACTGAAAAAAATTAAGTTAAATAATAATAATAAAAAAAGAACTCACCAGGTGGTGGGTATTGGAGAGGGCACGGATTGCATGGAGCACTGGGTGTGGTGCAAAAACAATGAATACTGTTATGCTGAAAATAAATTAAAAAAAAAAAAGAACTCATTAAACCAGAAGCATGTAAACAAAGTAAATCTTAGTCTTTCAAAATTGCTCATTTAGGTCTCAATCTAAGAGCAACCTTTGGCTGCAAGTATCAACTTGAATAGTTACTTGAAAGTCATGAAACATTAGCAGGGAAACTTTGATTAAAAATAGCCATTGCTTACTGCTTTGAGAGAATTTTCCTCTTAGAGGAGGGTCTTCAAACTGCTTGCAAACTGCTTCATTTGAACATGAACAGATACTTCTCCAAAAAAGACATACAAATGGCTAACAGACACATGAAAAAATGTTCACCATCATTAGCCATCAGGAAGATTCAAATCAAAACCACATAGAGGTGATTATCTGTTTTGTGTGTGTTGAGTTTGAGGTGTTCTTTATAGATCCTGGATCCTGAATTTGAGGTGTTCTTTATAGGATCTTTACAGATCCTGCTCTTTGTCTGTAGTGTCATTTGCGAATATCTTCTCCCATTCCGTGGGTTGCCTCTTTGTTTAGTTGACTGTTTCCTTTGCTGTGCAGAAGCTTTTGATCTTGATGAAGTCCCGAAAGTTCATTTTTGCTTTTGTTTCTTTTGCCTTTGGAGATACATCTTGAAAGAAGTTGCTGTGGTTGATGTTGAAGAGGTTACTGCCTAAGTTCTCCTCTAGGATTCTGGAGGAATCTGCCTCTGGATTCCTGCCTCAAAGAAGACATACAAATGGCTAACAGATCCATGAAAAAATGTTCATCATCACTAGCCATCAGGGAGATTTAAATCAAAGCCACATTCAGTTACCACCTTACACCAGTTAGAATGGCCAAAATTAACAAGAGAGTACACAACGTGTGTTGGAGAGGATGTGGAGAAAGGGGAACCCTCTTACACTGTTGGTGGGAAGGCAAGTTGGTGCAGCCACTTTGGAGAACAGTGTGGATTTCTTTAATTAAGAAATTAAAAATAGAGCTACCCTATGACCCTGCAATTGCACTACTGGGTATTTACCCCAAAGATACAGATGGAGTGAAAAGAAGGGCCATCTGTACCCCAATGTTTATAGCAGCAATGGCCACGGTCACCAAATTGTAGAAAGAACCAAGATGCCCTTCAACGGACGAATGGATAAGGAAGATGTGGTCCATATACACTATGGAGTATTAAGCCTCCATCAGAAAGGAGGAATACCCAACTTTTATATCAACATGGATGGGACTGGAAGAGATTATGCTGAGTGAAATAAGTCAAGCAGAGAGAGTCAATTATCATATGGTTTTGCTTATTTGTGGAGCATAAGGAATAACACGGAGGACATGGGGAGAGAGGAGAAGGGAGTTGGGGGAAATTGGAGGGAGAGATGAACCATGAGAGACTGTGGATTCTGAGGAACTTGCTGAGGGTTTTGGAAGGGAGGGGAGTGGGAGGTTGGGTGAGCCTGGTGGTGGGTATTGTGGAGGGCACATATTGCATGGAGCACTGGGTGTGGTGCATAAACAGTGAATTCTGGAACACTGAAAAGAAATTAAAAAAATAAATAAAAATTTTTAAAAAACATGACTTTTCTCTTTGCATTAAAAATAAATCAAAGCACAACTAAAAAAACCACAACAACAACAACAACACATTGAGATGCCACCTTACACCAGTTAGAATGCTTCCATGAAACTTTTGTTTGATCATATATTCCTCCCTCAGTAAAATGGAATGAGTATCTTTTCAATTAACTGTGGGCTCTTTGTTCAATATGCATGGTTTTTCCTTGTTCATTAAGGCTCATTGACCTTCTTCAAGGTTGATGAGACAGACCCCCATGGACTCATAAGCAGAAATAAGCTTTGCTGGCTAATTTCTATCACCCAAATCCTAAAAATTTTCCCTTAGTAAATAACACCTTACTGTCTTCAAAGAGCCTTCGAGCAGCTTATTTCAGGTGAGTTAACCCTGGCTTTGCTATAGATCTTGTTACCCAGCTCCCCCAACTGCTGAAGGTCCCTGTCAGCTGCTCCAGTCCCCGCACATCAGCTTGGGGACCAGCATGGTGGTCAGGATCCAAGCCATGGAGTCACAACTCCTGCCACGGCCACTCATCAGCAGTGTTAGAGAAGTGACTGCAGCTCTCAACACCTCTGTTTCAGCATCCGTAAAACACAGATTCCTACCTCCTATGGTTATCAGAAGGATCACAGGAAGTAATGCCTGGGAAGGGCTTTCTAGGCGTCACGCACAGGAGAGGGGACTCCATCAGCAATAGCTGTTTTATTGTTATTTTTATTACAGAAACCTTTACTGAGACCCTACTATGTACTGGGTGCTGGTCTAAGTCACTTGGGATGTTGAACGGATGTGATGGGTCCCTTAGTTTCAGCAGCTCACAGTCTAAAAGGAGCAGATGAATATATGGACCATGAGAGCTCAGGGTGAGCCTGACCTTGAGGCAGGATTCTGTGGGTCTTTGGGAGCATCTGCCTAGGAGTGGGCTCTGCAGGAGACATCTGCAGGGAATTATGAAGGCGGGGTAAGAGTTGGCCATACCAAAGTGTTTTCATTGATAGGAGGAGCTTGAGCAAAGGCCCTGAGGCACAGAGGGGCATGGAGGGGTCTGGAGTCACTGGTACAAGGTGGGCAGTGAGCATGTCCGATCAGAGGCACCTCTGAGATGGTATTGAGGGGCCACGGGAAGTCACCAAAAAATGTAAGTGAAGGAACTAGTTGATGTTCTTCTGTCCCAGGAGGATAGATTTTGCAAGAATGTGAGGAAGAGACTGGCTCCTGGTGGCTGGTTCGAGCAACACACCATGGAGAGGGGGAACCCCTCTTGTTTGTGTAAAGAAGGGCTCCCATAGGAGAGGCCAGGCATGCAGGAAGGGACAGCAGCGATAGGAGGCACCCACTGAAGGCGGGAGCTGAGGTGTCTGGAGGAGAGAAGGGTGAGGACAGGGCCACCGGAATCGGCTGGCAGCATGGAGTGAAACCCTCCCCCCACCCATAAGGAACAGCTCTGAGGGGGATGAGGCATCCGGCTGCCTGAAATCCCAACTTCTATTCTTTATCGTCTCTGCCCCTGGACAAGTGACTCTATGTGATCCTTGGTTTCCTCCCATGGAACTGGGACTAGTAACACCTTCCTGCAGGGCCTTGTGCACACCTGAAAAGGGAGCAAGTGTGTAGAACACGGCACCGGGAGCCAGAGGCTTGGTCAGGGGACCCAGACGGAACATGTGGCAGGTGTCATCAGAAATGTGTGAGGCCATGTAAATCAGGTCTGATTCAGGGTTTCACTAATTGCAGTTCTGGTCCCAGTGAAAATGGGTGCTGGGCTTTGCACCCAGGAAAAGGAGTCGAATGGATCCCAAAGACATTTTTGTCCTGTCCAAGCTGCAGAACCAGTTGCTATAAACGTCACTCAGATAAAGCTCAGTCCCAGGGCAGGGAGCTGGGAGCTGAGTGGGGAGGAGACCAGGCTGGAATCAGAGAAGTCTGGCTGTGACACTCAGCCCTGCTGCTCCTTCCTACTTCACCACCTTAGGGAAGTTTCTCACCTTCCCTGAGTTGTGTTTGCAAAATGGGGATGGTGAGGCTTGCCTCTGGGCCACTGGGGCCGGGATTAGGGGTGATCCATGGCAAGAAATTTCAAGCAGTGACTGTATTATCATTAGGGGAGATGCAGAATAATTACAAATTGTTATGTAGCACAAAATCAGGAGCACTATTTGGGGAAGAGCAAGGTGTTTTGGAGGTGCCTAGGAGAAGGGGATCATTTTTAGCTGAGATAATCAGGAAAGCCTTCCCTTGGAGGATACAGGACTTGCCCTGGTCCTGGAGGGAGGTGGGGATTGGATGGTGGCTTCACCACCGTGACATGGCCAAGTAACAACTACGTTTACCAGGACCCAGCACTGTACATACGGTCCAGTTAGACTGGGCCATGGGGGCATTTGCATGAGGTTTTGAAGGTGAAGGAGAAGCAGCAGCCATGTTCCTTCAGCCCTTGGGAGGTCCGTGAACAGTGTCCAGACACAATCATGTCTTTTACGCACGGTCCTCACCTGCTGGCTCGGCGGTGGTGGCTCCCACTGAAAGTCCCCTCTGCTTCTCCAACTCCTGGATGGTGGTGGGCTTGGCTTCATGAGCAAAAGTGCCACCTTCGTTTGCAGGACACCCCTCCACCCATCACAGAGTGGGACACAACTAATCCCTCACTCCTGGGAAACACAGGAGAGCGTCCAGTGGCCTCACCACGTCTGCCTCCCTGTTGTGTTCCTGTAGAAAATGTCCCCTAGCTAAACCCCTCATCACGGGGAGCAGGCACAGAGTCTGCTCGTTGCTGACAGCTGGCCTCAGTTCCCGGCCAGACTGCAGAATTATTCAAACAAGCCAACAATGTCCTCCTGATCCTACAAAACCTGCTCCCACAGCTCTGGTGTCTTCCTTCCCTGGCCGTGAGGGTATGTGACCAACAAACTGCTGCCAGTCTCACACGTCCATGGTCAGGTGCTACGTGTTTGATCCTCCCACAGCCCTATGGTTGTAGTCCTTCCCTCACCAGTGAGGTGAAGAGGCCGTGTTCAAAACAGAGAGCCACACAGGTTCCCGTCTGTTCTCATGGCTTCCGGTTCTAGCCTGGGGGTTCCATGGGACCTTGCTCTCTCCCATCTGATACCAATCCTTCCTTCCCCGCTGCCTTCCTTGTTGTGGACCTGAAGCACTGGCATCAGACACAAAACCCACTGCTTTGCAGGGACTGGTTTCCAGAACTGCATGGATGAATGCCTGGGTCATATAACTTACCTTGTCTCCCCAGAGGCCCTTTTCTGCAAGTAGCAAAAGCACACTCTCCCTCATTCCCAGTAAAGACAGTGAATATTCAGGATCCTTGCCCACTCCCCTTCTTTTCAGAGGTGGGGGCAAATTCATTCTAAGGACCAACATGACGGCATCGCGGCAGAGGAGGAATCGGGCCTCACTGGGCATCTGGAGACACCAGACTCTGCACCACACATGTCCCGTTGGTGCTCCTCAGGTCTGGCTGGCCCATGCCCTTATCCTCAGGACAGCGACCCCTGCTCTGACCCTGCCTGCCACCTCATTTGATTCCTCTCCAATCTATTAGGGGTGGGGGTTCTGTGAACCTATCTTGTGCCCTTGGACTCAGCATTCCACGCAGATGGGCTTCCATATCTCCCCAACCCTCCAGTCCCCACCATATCAGAGCCAATATGGCTCTGGGACACCTTCCCCTCCCCTTGGGGCCAGTCCTGGGGTAGGTTCATAGCTCCTTCTCAGTGACCTGGTGCACATCTAATTATTTTTCTTTCCCTGTCTCTCTTCTGGTTTAAAGAGAACTTTTCCCTCTTAGAAAAGCAAGTAGTTTTAAAATCGTTTCCTTTTTTCCTGGGGCTATAGCTTTTAAAAAAACCCTCAGATATTAAGAACTTGACATCTTTCTTCCTTCTTTTCAACTGGCTTGATGACTTTGCTTTGGAGCAATGACAGCCTCTAGTTCCAATTGGAGAAGGCCATGGGGCCAGTGGGGGTATGGGGGCACACAGCACACTCCAAAGTCCCAGATGGAGGACAAGAGAGGTTCAGAGCATGTGTTATGGTCTAAATGTCTGTGTTCCCTCCCATTCATATGCCAAAGCCCTAACTCCCAATATGATGACATTTGGAGATGGAGTTCAGGGAGATAATTAGGTTTGGGTGAGGTCATCAGTGTGGAGCCTTATGGTGGGGTTAGCACCTTTATAGGAAGATGAAGGGAATCCAGATGCTCTCTACCCCCTCACCTGTGTCCACTCATTGAGGAAAGGCGTGTGAGGACACAGCAAGAAGGTAGGCAGACACAGGCTTGCTTTGAAAAGTTTTACTATTAATTTAAAAGAACTTTGCATGATAGACAGTGAATTCTATAGGAAGGGACACATACAGGTGCTTCCTGTTTGTCAGGCCCTACTCACAACATTTAGTGTGTATTAATTTCCTCATTTGCATGTACTTAATGTCTTTCAACTTAATTCTCAAAGCAACACTGTGAGGTAATTACTTTTCTTATCTTCATTTTACAAATGAGGCACAGAGAGGTTGGTTACTCATCCAAAAACACAGAGAGGGCTAATGGTTGTCAGGGAGACTGGTTCCTAATCACCATGTAGCCCTGTCTCATACCAAATGAGTTTTCAGGATTAAAATTGGTTATGAGGTTGATTGATTAGCTGGACAGAGAAAGAAACGATAATTACTGGAAAAGAATAGCAAAGGATGAACAAAAGGGTGGGACCCATAGCCTAAGTAGAAAGGCTGAGCTTTGAAGGTTGAGGGACAAGAAGAAAAACAGACAGAGCTGGAAGGTGATAGTAACAGTGTTTGAGCACCTGGACCCAGCCGCTCCTGAAGCTGATCAGATGCATTCTGCAAATTTCAGCTTGAACGAACAAAATCTTTTTCTCACTTAAATCAGGATATGTTGCATATTCACTGACTTGCATCTGAAGCATGATAACTGATACATTCAAGGAATTTGGAGTCTGGTGGTGGAGAAGAGAGGTGGAGAGCTGTCACTGCATGGTCTGACTGGTCCCTGTCTAGCTGTCTGCATTGGTGTCCCTGGCCAGTCCTAATAAGTTCTACCAACAGGCTGGCTTACATCAACAGAAATGTATTCTCACAAAGTTCTGGAGGCCAGAAGTCTGAAATCAAGGTGTTGGTAGGGTCATGCTCCCTGAAGGCTCTAGGGAGAATCTATTGTTTGCTCTTGATGCTGGTAATCCTTGGTGTTGTTTGGCTTATAGATGCATCACCCAATCTCTGTCTCCAGGATCACGCAGTTGTTTCCCTGTGTGTCAGTGTCTAGGGACACCAATCATGTTGCTGTAGGGCTCACCTGGGTGGATTAGGACTTCATTTTAATTTGAGTCTATTTTGAAATAAGGTCACATTTAAGGTTAGGACTTCAACATTTTTTGGGGGAGGGGCATAATCTGCACACTGTACTCTTATACATGGCTGTATGTGACATACGATTATCTTGATAGTGTCCCCTCCATTCCTCCTATCTTTCCACAAGTGTTCAGGAAGCTTTTTATCTCTCAGATCTCAAGGGAAGAGAGAGATGATACTGTCTAGAACAAAGGCCAAATTCTTGACTTGGAGTTCCAAAACTGGTACTTGAAAATCCCTATAAAAATAACAGTCTAAAAGCCAAGTGAATTTTGATGTGTAAGAGTTGGACTTGGTCAAAAAACAAAAGGATTTGTGAGTTTTGGCGAGAAAGCTTGGAGGGCCTAGTACAGAGAGAATAAAATAAGCCGGATTTCTGGAGAAGACACAGAATGTAATGCAATGGCTGCTTTTCAGCTACTTGCAAAGGGAAATAAGGATTCAACAAGCAGTGTGCTTAGGAGGCAGGGAGGTTAGAACAGAGCTGTTAGTAGGCATCTGAGAAGACTCCCAGAGGCAATTTTAAACTCTAAAGGGGCAAGAATCATGCCCAGAGGTTTGAGGAGCCCAATGAACATAATCTGGAAATGTTGCAAGTCTTTTAGCACCACCTAAGCAAACCCTGAAGTAGATGACAGAGGCTTTTAGCCAGACAGATTCCAAGGCAGCCTCAAGGTTCTGCACATCCTAGGGAGGACCAGGACCCCAGAGGGACCAGAGCACCTGCTAAGTCAGAACAGGGGAACACAGTGACCACAGCAGGGACCACAGACCTTAGCGCTCACTGGCTGTCAACATAGAATACCAACAGGTCATAAGGGACAGCTTCACTGAGACCAAGGCTGTAGCAGGGGCTGGAGGCCAACCCTTACTCCAGGCAGACTGTCTGGAACCATGCGACTGTTCCCCAGATCATACCTCCTCCCAGACTTAGTTTGCCACAAAGACACAAAAAATGGGGAAGGAAGGAATCCTTCACTTGGATAACCACTTACCCCCAGCAGGCTGTCATAAAATGGAAGTGGCCAATTTTCTTGGATTAAGTTTTAATTTTTTAAAAAGATTTTCTTTATTTGAGAAAGAGAGAGATCATAAGCATGGGGGAGGGACAGGAGGCAAGGGAAAAGCAGGGTCTCTGTTGAACAGGGTGCCCGACGTGGGGTTTGATCCCAGGACCCTCAGACCAGGACCCGAGTTGAAAGCAAATGCTTAATCACCTGAGCCACCATGGTGCCCTTAACCACCGGAGCAGGATAGTTACATCTGTATACATCTGAGGCTTCTATTTTTTCCCCCTTGAACTGTATTATTTCTTCCCTATTTTTTTTTTACAATATAAAATCATTTATTTTGGTAATGGGTTTATGAGTACTTTGCAAAAATTAATTTTATAATATTTAAGTCTCACTATCACTTTGGGCAGTTAAAGGTACTTCATCAAAACTTTTTGACTTCTGTATCTCTCTTGGGATTTTAAAATTGATACTCATTACATAAAATTTGGAAATTCAAAAGAGTAGAAAGAAATGGAAAAACGTTCAAACTGCACTCATGAGAGGAAACCTATTTTTTTTTTAAGATTTATTTGTGCATCTTAGAGAGAGAGAGAGAGAACACAAGCTGGGGAGGAGCAGAGGGAGAGGAAGAGAATCCCAAGGAGATGCCCCGCTTTGTGGAGTCCAATAACTGGGGGACTAAATGATGTATTATGTGTTTTTTCTTATTTTTTAAAAAATTCTTTTGAGGCTTCTTAATATGTGTATTGGTATTTATTCTCGTGTAGCTTAGCAGCTGAGGACAATTCATGGTCAGGGTCTCACAGGTCCTGTCAGTGAGGGTTTGGGGTGGGATGTACCTGGGTTCTCAGCTTCAGGTTCTCCCCAGGCTGCTGTGAAGGAGTTGACAGAGACTGAGGTCTCATGAGAATGCCCTCTGGGGAGAAGAAACTGTTTCCAAATTTGTCAGTTTATTAGCAGAATGTGTTTCCTTGTAGGTGCAAGACTGAGGACTGGCTGCTGGCTGGAAGTTGTCTGAGCTTGCAGGGGCTCCCTCCAGTCTCCTTCCCCAAAGTCCTCCCCCCTGGTGGTTCACAGCATGACACCTACACCTTGAAGGTCCCCAAGAAAGTGAAAGCAAGGTGTCTAGAAAGGTGAAGTCTTATGAGATGTCATCACAGGAGTGACAGATGGTCACCTTTGCCTCATTCTGTTCCTAGAAAGAACGTTCCAAGTGCTGGCCACACTCAAAGGAAGGGGATTGCTCAAGGCATAGATATCAGAAGGCAGGGATAGTGGGGTCATCTGGGGTCTGTGACTGGGTGCATATCTTCAAACTTGCTACATATGCACGATTGGCTGCCTACAGCTTTCATTCCAGCGTATGAATTCAACGGTTTTCAGTGAAGTCTTGTCAGTTTTGTAAGTTCTGTTAAAGGTTACAGTGCTCAGAGAAACTCTCTATGGAGCTTTACATGGAAGCCATGTAAATCCTCCCTCACTGTTGAGGGATGGCTGGAGGAAGGAACAGCTCCAAGTGGGTGTGCTGTGACCGTTTCGTATGCCACCAGAGTCCAAATGGATGCTTTTCTGTGTTTAGTCAAGCGTTACTCAATATAATTTGGCTATTAAAAAAAGATATAACATTTGAGAAACAAGAACTTGTTTTTGCTACTTTTTTTTTTTAAAGATTTTATTTATTTATTTGTCAGGGACAGAGGGAGAGAGAGTGAGCGAGCACAGGCAGACAGAGAGGCAGGCAGACGCAGAGGGAGAAGCAGGTTCCCTGCTGAGCAAGGAGCCCGATGTGGGACTCGATCCCAGGACGCTGGGATCATGACCTGAGCTGAAGGCAGCCGCTTAACCAACTGAGCCACCCAGGCGTCCCTGTTTTTGCTACTTTTAGTAAGTCTAATAAATAAGCAATACATGAGAACATGTAGCTGCATGACATTAATGACTATTTAACAATTATAAGCATGCTTCTTTTATAGGGATAGTGGAACAGTTTCTTTTGAAGTTTAACCCATAAATGCTTTAAGAAGTGGCTTTAATTAGCTCCTCTTTATCTCTCTCCCCTCCCTTTCTGCAGCCCTTCCCCCTCCTCCTGTAATATATATTAATATAGTTAGTTTTATGAACCAAACTGGCTCACATCTCCAGGAGACATGATATAAAAGCAAAAAGGCACTGCATAATTAAACATTTAAACATGATTAAGCACACTTACACATATGCTCTTGGGCTAGGGATTGATTTCAGCACCATGGACATTCACCCAACCCAAAGCTCCTGTGGATGTTTGCCTTATGCTGATATATACAAATATAACAAAATGACCCTTCTCACCCCAAATGTTGAAACAGTGTTTGTAAGTGAGTGGGGTGCTTTTTGGGACATTTTCCATTGACAGGTGTTACTCACCATGCACCATCTTAAGTAATTGGGTCAAAGGCATCATTAACCACAATCGTTAACTTTTATTAATAATCTATATGTGCCAAACAGTTGTTCTGAGTCTTTTACATGCATCAACTCATTCAATCTTCACAACATCCCTGAAAGAGGTTAGTATTATTTCTCATACTTTACATATAATGAAGTTGAGACACAGAAGTTACAAGATTATCCATGGTAGAGCCCAGAATTGAATCCAGTAATCTGACTATAGATCTCGTACTCTTAATCACTATATTTTAAGATTCTAGCAGGGTTAGTGTATGTGGGCAAGTCTTTGAAATGACCTAAAGAGAAGTAAGACTTCTTTGAGCTATTTAATTAAGTCTCAAGATGAATTGTTTGATGAAAAGACCCTGGTGTGTTGTGGGTTCAGGGTTCAGTGGTTTCCATCTGTATAATGGGGCAGGTTCTAATGAAGCACATTCTCCTCTATTTATTACTTTTGTTCCAAAGACTAGCTCATGTGAACTTTGTGTGAAATGATATCTCTTTTTGGCCCTCTTTTAAAATATTGTGCTCATCTCAAGTCAATAATCTCTTACCCTGTGTGTTAGCAACATTGGGCTCCTCTTAGCAGGGAGCTGGGAGGATGAATCAGCTACAAAGTGGGGTATCACAAAAAAAGCCTTAAAAGAAAACCAAAATCAGATATCTGGAAATGGTGTTAAAGGTTCTACATGTATTTCAAGACCTATAAATATCTCATCTTCTATCTTTGAAATCCTTACTGCTGGTCCAAATGTTAATCCACATTAGGTTATAAACCTGGAAAGGATTCTGTGGTCAAAGATAAAAGACAAAAGATAAAATTGGATGCTTCCTGGCTGAGTCCAACCCTGCTCAAGAAACCATTGACTTTCCCTCCTTGACTTCAAAGCCCTGACAGATTTACTTATTCCCCAAGCCTGTCAATCCAGATGAAAAAGTCCTTTGCAGAATCCCTGCTCTAATAGTGTCCAGCCAGTTCTTCATGATAAGAAGGCCTGGGAGGGAAAGTTAACCTAGAACAAGCTTCTACCTCACTTTTTATTGGAGACAATGCCAGTGGTCTCTCATGTTGGTTTCCATTTGCCTTCCCCAGGCTAATAGGTCAGCTTCGGAGCAGACTCACCAAAGCTGGCTTCTGTCAATGTAAAATGCAGAGGAGCATTTTACAATTCAAATGGAGTAAATATAGTGGCTACTAGGGGATGGAAGGTGAGGGGTTGAGACTGATGGCCTTTAAAGGTACAAACTTGTAACAGATACTCAATAAGCCATACAGAACTAATGCACAGTATACTGAATATAGGCAGTAATAGTAATGCTGTATTATAAGTATATAATGTGACAAATATCATTACAATGGCAATGTGAAGTATCAAATGTACAATATATAAATGTATCACATGCTGTACACCTTAAATTTACACGATGTTACTTGTAAAATTTATTCAATTAAAAAAAGAAAAGAAAAAAATAAAACTAAGAGAATTTGGTCTTATGCTTTGTCCCTTACTTTTTTTTTTTTTTAAGATTTTATTTATTTATTTGACAGAGAGAGATCACAAGTAGATGGAGAGGCAGGCAGAGAGAGAGAGAGAGAGAGAGAGGGAAGCAGGCTCCCTGCTGAGCAGAGAGCCCGATGCGGGACTCGATCCCAGGACCCTGAGATCATGACCTGAGCTGAAGGCAGCGGCTTAACCCACTGAGCCACCCAGGCACCCTGTCCCTTACTTTTGACCAAGATTTACTCACATCGTACATGGAGGTCAGAAATAAATCAGATTTTTCTTCTAGGAAAAATCATAATAAGATTAATAATAATAATAATGTTCCCCAATGAAAATAGTAAGAGAAAAGATATTAAAACTTTGATGCTACTTATTCAATTATGTCTTTATTGCCCAATGTTTATTGAACATCTAATATATACCAGGCACTAGGATAGGTACAGGAGTAGAGCAAAATGGGAGACCTGACATTAGGTATGCATCCCTAGAAACAGAATTTGAGATGTGATTTTATATGCAAATAATTTATGGCAAGGCTACAAGGCTACCAGGGGAAAACAAAACAGGAGTGGGGGAGGGAGGTTGGAAGAGAGAAGAAGCAAGGATGTGCTGCTCTCTGACAAAGTCCCAGCTTTGGGCTGGTCTCATGTTCTGAAGCATAAACAGCAATTTGGATTATGCTCCGCAGAGAAGCAAGGGAGCTGAGCTCCCATACTCCTGTGCTCATTAGTCACTGGGTAAGCTCTCTCCAGGGGTATTAACTCCCGGGCATGCTGGCTCTATGCTTGTAGGAAAGGTAATCCCAGTAGCTCAAGCAGTGCACTGATGGCAGTTGTAGGGGCTGCCTCTTGGAGAGCAGCCCACCAAAGCTAGTGTGTGGGCACTTGGAAGGATTAAGAAGATATTTGAAGGATCTGGGTGGGGCAACCAACAAGTTCATACAATCCAACTCACATTCTGTCTAGATTTCCTTCCTTCTTACATTACATTCCCTCCAACCTGTCATGGCTTCTTCAAGATTGGGGTTGAGTTCAATCTCTGTGGAAAGCCATAGAAGAGGAGAGTTAGTGGGACAAAATATAGCCTCTGGTGCTCTAGTTGGTCCCAAAGCAGTATCTGATGTTTGTTATCTCTTTCTGCTGGCACCTATTCTGGATAACATTCACCATTGGTAATCACTTCTGCTGGCCTGGTGGCTTGTTTAGCAAAGTCACCATGACCCTCATTCCTGAGAGATGACTATACCTATGATGGTCATTGTTGTTGTAACTGCCCATGCACACTTATAAATGGGCATGAGAGCGCCAAGAGATAACCCAGTGAATCAACTGCATGGTAAATATATTCCTTTCTGCACCTAGGCCATGGAAACCCTACTTCCTCATGGTAACCAAGGTCAAGTACTCTTTCCAGGATGATGATGCCTTTATTTGCCTGCTGATAATGCTGTTTGAGAGACCCCAAAATGACTGGGTAGCAGCTGCAACTTTTAGTTTAATGTGACTTTTACTGTGTCTCCTGCTGGAAACAGTTATTCTCTGGTAAGTTGGCCTCTAGACCTATAGAATCTAAAATTGTGGGGATAAAATCACAAATTTCCTTGTGACTTGTTGTAGGTGAAGGTCAGTTATTGTCATTCTTGCTTTTAAATTTGGTTTCTGGATCCATGTACTCTACCATGGGGACTTAATACCTTATAATGGCTGTTGGTTTAAGATAAGTGCTGCATCCTGGGGGACCACAGTACCCCAACTTCATGGGGTATTGTCTCCATTCTGGGATCTTGACTATATCTTCAAGGTACCCTTATTGTGCTCTATTATTATAGACATAATAGGGTGAGTAGACCCATTATCATGTGCCTAATGTCCCACTTTCTTTGCCCTAAGTGTTCTCTTTGTTCTAGACAACATTTTGCTATATAGGACCCCCATCATGGTACGTTTGTTACTCCATGAGCTCTCTGATGTGTGGACCTTGGCAGTGGGGGAGGAAATGTAAAACGATATATGTGAATCTTGTTCATGATTGCTGCTTTTTCCAAGCCAGAGAAGAATAAGGAAGATGTCAAACAGGAGATAACTTCAAAGTCCTGGGCTTAGACTTGTGTCTCAGGGAGAACTGGAGTAAGGTAGAGATCAACAGTGTGGTTGCCCTGCTCATAGGCAAGGCATCTTGGATTCCACACCCTGTGCCTGCCAGTCACTGGGAAGACCTCTTCATCCAGGGACATAAACTTCCAGGCACTTCCTGCTCTATTTACTTGTATGTAAAAAGTGACTCTAGTAGCCAAAGGGAGTTTTTCCAAAAAGAGTCACATGGACAGACACTTGAAGCCAGAGGATGGGCACAGAGGAATCGAGTAAAAGAGATGTGAGGAGTTCTAGATGAAGTGCAGACAACATCTTCCACAGACCTACAGTTCATGGCTAGTAGTGGCAGATCCTAACCAAACTGTCATAATTCAGAGCAGTAGGTGTCATAACTTACCCTGAAATTCCAGGGTCCCTGAGCCTAAGTCTCCTTTTTGGGTTTAAGGATGTGAGAAGGGAGAAGGACAACTATGCCCCAGGAAGTGACCTCTGAGCTGAGCTCAGAAACATGGGTGAGGACTATTCAGACAATTGGGATAGGGGTTTGATGTTCCGGGATGAACAGTCATGTGTAAAGTCACAAGGATGAGAGACAAGGTACACATATTGAAGAAACTGACAGAAACATTGAGTGTGTGTCTGTGTGGAAAGGATGAGGGAGGATAAAGTCATGTTGATAGGGATGAAGGAGTAGTCTAGTATAGACAGAACACACTAGATGAGAACCAGATCTTGAATGATCTTTATGTCATACTGAACAGCTTGCATAGTTTACTTAAGGCAATTGAAAACAATGAAAATTTTTAAGCAATAAATTACTCAATGAGAATTGCATGGTAAGAAGACTAGTGTAGAGTATACACTGGTGTAGAGAATGAGATTGGAAAGTGCATAATATTGGAGATACTAAGACCTATTCCAGGAAGTCATTGCAATAATCCATGTGAAGAAGGACTTGAGCCAGAGCAGTTGTTGAGAGATTAAGAAGCACAGGGAAAATTGTGAGAGGATAAGAGACAAGGTTAGTGACTGTGGAGGTGAAGGAGAGTCCTGGATTGGATGGTAAAGCCATCACTGGGATGGGGACTCAGGAAGGGGGAGCCAGGAGCAATGAGATCAAATACAGTCATCAGTGTTCTTTGTCTGAATTTGAGCTTTGCATGGGACATCCAAATGGAGATGTCCAAGAGGCTGTTGGATGTGGACTGATAGCTCAGGGCAGAAGTTCAAGCTGGAGATATAAATTAGAAATCAGCAGAATGCAGATGATAATTAAAGCTATGATGGCAGCTGGGACACTAAAATTGTCCAGGGTGAGAAATAAATACACAAGAGTGAGGGGGGACATCTGGGAAAATGCACATTTGAAAGGAGCTTTGAAGAATGAGAACCTTATCTATGAAATTGAAAAGAATTATCCCGAAGAGCAGAAGAACCAGAAACCAGGAAGAAGACAATTTCTCCAGTGCAGCAGAAGAGCAAACTGAGGGGATCATGGGATCAGACCACAAGGAATTTATCTGTGTCCTTTGGGAGGTCCACTTCAGGGGAAAGAGTAGGTGGGAGAAAGGTGGTGAGGGTGTGTGACCACGGTGTACACGTCTTCAAGATGCTTTGTTGTGAAGGAGAGTGGGGACAGGACAGTGCCCCCAGTGAGTGGAGGGTGGAAGGAGAGATTATTTTTTTTCTTGATGTGGAAGAGTTGGGTGTCTTTACATGTGAATAGGAGAGAAGATAGGAGTGGACAGGGGAGTGTGGGTTTTACACAGGTGGGAGGAGTTGAGTCCCAGAGTACAGATGGACAGATGAGCTGTGGGGAAGAAGGGGCCACTTTTTCTACTGCCCTGTGAAGGCAAGAATAAGAAAGGGTATAGGCTCAGAAGAGTTTGGGGGGGTATGCAGAAAAAGGAAAATGTTTTCTTGGTTACTGTCTGCTGAAAGTGAGGGCAGGAGATGGGACGGTGGTTTGGAGAAAGACTTGACAGTTTAATCTGACCCAGGTGGAACTGGGATAGCATCAGCAGTGCTGGCCTCCTAGGAGCCTCAGCTGCGGAACACCGGTTTACATTTCCAAGAGTGGGGAGTGTGATTTCCTGGCACATGTGGACTATACCCACCGAGGACAGACACCAGCCTTGCTACCAACAGTGGCAACAACAAAAATCAGTTTTCTGTGACTCTCACAAGGGTTACCGGGACAAACTTGGAAATCTGCTGAATGTAATGTTTGGATAGAGCCTATATAAATACAAGTCTTTATTTTGAAGGAATAAAGGGAAGGTCAATCTCTTCAATATCCGTATGTGAGATTTTATGCAACATGCAGTGAAGTCTCTATTACCCGAAACCTTCAAAAGTGAAAGTTTCAGTGAAACACGCATGTTCTCTTGGCATGTGGCCAAGCAATCAGAACCAGGTTTCCTTACACTCCCCTCCCTCAGGATAAAGAGCATACGCACAGTAATTGGCTGAATTTAAGAGTTTATTAAAAAGGTTAAAATCTCTCTTACACCCCGGGCTTAGGCATATTTAGAGTATCCTTTTTGCATTCTACAAAACATCTGCACACCTACATTCACTTCCTAACCATCATTTATTTATTTATTTTCTATTATTTTTTACTTTTTAAAAAGATTTTATTTATTTATTTGACAGATGGAGAGATCACAAGTAGGCAGAGAGGCAAGCAGGCAGGGCAGGGTGGGGGAGCAGGCTCCTTGCTGAGCAGAGAGCCAGATGCGGGCCTCCATCCCAGGACCCTGAGACCATGACCTGAGCTGAAGGCAGAGGCTTAATCCACTGAGTCACCCAGGTGCCCCCTATCATTTAAAAACATTTACCAGTTTTGGCTGATGCCTGGGCTGGGTGGAGGAATTAAAAAAAAGAAAAAGGAAAAAAAAAAAAAAAAGAATGTGGTGCAGCCCTCGCCTCTCACACACACTTCCAAGGAACTCGGATATTTACCCAATGAGATTGACACCAAGAAGGATCATCCCCTCATTGAGCTGGAAGGGCCTTGGAGAGCAGATCCCATCAGGTCTGTTTGCAGATGTCCAAACCAGATAGCCAAGCAAGAGATACCACGGTGAGTTCCTGGGCTTGCTGGTGCTAGAGCCGAGCCTCTCTGCACAATGTTCTTGCTGATATACCATGTGCCTTGCCAGCCTCAAATCCTCCTATGGCCCAACATCATTAAACACAATATTTTTCATGTTCAGCAGAATGGGCACATTGGGAGGCAAACAGACAAAGACATCTTGAGAACAGTCTTTGACAAGAATGGAAGCTGGAGAGTTTCCAGTTGGCTCTGTAGCCACTAGAATGTCCCCTTGCCACTTGCTATGATAACTCTTGTTGCAAGCATCTTCATTATGCTTGGTTTGATACAAAAGACTCTTAACTACTCTTAATGAAATTATCATCTCTTTGATGGTTGAAGGTTAATTCTTGCTACATGATTGGGCTGAATATCTTCACCAAGGTCCACTATGCTGAAGATGATGAAAGAAGATAAATGGAAGTTTCAACAGAACAGGCATGCTCTCTTGTCATGTGGCCAAGCAGTCAGAAAAATAGGTAGCATTGGGCTAACAGTACGACTTTACCAGGCTTGTGCTTTGCTCTGCAGGTGGAAAGTATACCTCTTTGGACGGTCGTCAGGATACTTTCCTGGTCAATGACGGAGCAACTTCCCACCTTGATGGGAACATAGATGTTGGAGGGTTGCTGATGTGGTGGGTGGGACATGTTTCATTTGTGTGTTAATGAGTGTGGGCACAGTGATTTCATGGAAGATTGTGCTTTTGCTCAGGTCAAAGTTCTTTTTGTTCCACATACCTAAGGCTGAGGGCTAGACTAGCATGCTGGCACCATTATTGCTCCATCTCAAAATTTGAATCTTTGTAAGACACTTAAAATTTTGGACCTGCCCTCCATAATACCCACCACCAGGCTCACTCAACCTCCCACCCTCCTCCCTGGTGGTGGGTATTATGGAGGACACATATTGCATGGAGCACTGGGTGTGGTACATAAACAATGAATTTTGGAACACTGAAAAGAAATTTTAAAAAATTAAAAAAATTTTGGACCTAGAAACTGGAAGCAGCTTTTTAATAGATTGCCAAATATTTCTGCATGGAGTGGGAAAAGGAGGTCTCCTCTCTTTACTGAGGCATTCAGCCCTTAGGGGAACCTCAGAGAATGACAGGTTAAGGGAAACACTGAATTAACTCTTTGAGAACATAATTTTGTGCCCACACACAGCATGGTTGGAAATGTTGCCCCTCGGCCCCGCAACTGTGATATCCAGCTGGTCACTGTAACCCCTCTGTGGTAGTTTGGCCCTGGGCCCCACTGTCTCAAGGACATTTCTGAGCACCTTCCCTTCATTACACACATGAATGTATATCTCAGTTGTTTTTCTCTCCATAGAAGGGTTATTTCTTTGAAGTAGAACACAACCGTCTCTGGGGAGGCACAATGCCAGTGACAATAAACATTGCCTTTTCTTCTTACAGTTGGCTTGAAGTTTCTGGAACACAAAGAGCTTTCCAGCTTTGCCAAGTTTGTCTTGGGAGATGAAACAGACACTCCTTGCCATGGGCTCAAAGTCACTTTTTCCCAGCCTTTCCCCCTTTCTGAAAGTGAGAGATTGAGAAAAGCAAAACAACAATAACAACAACATTCCCATCAAATTGCAAAAGGTCTGTCAGTAGATTACACCCAGAAGTTAAAGCTGCAGAGTCCCGCTAGAGAGTGGAGGGGGTGCTAGAGTTCCCAACTTCTATTTCACCCTTGTCAGGATCTGTAGAAGTTCTGATTTGCACCATAGTCCAAAGCTAATTGGTTGGTCTGCCACAGTTCCATGGGTGCTTGAAGAGGACATGTGTCTCCTAAGTCAGAGACTCAGTTGTTCTATTACTGGCAGCACAGTGATTGACATGACTGCCACACTCCCATCAGATCCCTTGTGCCCTCAAGGCCCACGGGGTGATGCACAGGAGCTAGGTAGACTCTGCACACAATAGGTCGCAGCTTATGAACCATGAAGTTAAGAAACACCAAACACCTTTTTCATTTCAACAAACATTTATAGGATGCCTCCTATGGACCAAGTGCTGACTTATGAATGGAGGACACAATGAGAAAAATGGAACTCTGTCCTTGTGCAGCTGACTTTCTTGTCAGAAGATAAAGAGTGAAAAATCACCATTATAAATAAGTAAATTACATAGTAAGTCAGAGGAGGAGAAGTGGATAGACTGAGAGCTACAGAAAAGGTGGGAGCAGGAATGCTGGTGCTGGGAAGAGGCTAGATGTGGTAGGGAATAGGGTGTTCAGAGAAGTCTTCACTGAGAAGACGAAATTGGAGTGAAGATGGGAGAACCTGCCTGAGGTCATGCAGATAGACGGGGAACCTGGAGGATGTGGATGCCTGTGTCTAATGCCCAGGAAACTCCAAACTTAAAAAGGGGTTGCTGGCAAACCTGTCACATTTTGCCTTGGAGGGAGACATTATTTTTATTTTCTTGGTCAGAAACAGATCTGCCTTTTGCCCGGCAGGGAGACATCAGTCTATCTTCCAAAGCTATTTGTTAGGTAGCTATTCCTTGGAACGATGGAACAGAATCTATTAATGCCTTCTCTCAGAAGAAGGGCACAAATGCAAGGGACCCACGAAGGATTGTTTCTCAATAGTTATTCCCCACTCACATGCCTAGTGATGCTTGAGTGACCCAGCTAACACTAAGGTCCTTCCAGTCTTCAATACCAATTTGCAGAGGGAAAAGAGACTCAGCCAGGACCCTGTCCTTAGTTACCATTTACATCCATCCTAACCCTGGCTTGGCAGGCTCAGATATTCCTGCTGATAGCTCAAGAGCTCTACCATCACAAAGCTCAAATAAACAGCATGTAAGAGCAAACAGACAGAGTTCTGCCTAAACCCGAGGATTTCTTGAGTTATGCCCTTGTTAAGACCACAACAGCTTGGTTTCTAAGAGCTGAAGAAAAGTTTTCCTTCACTCCAGCTTCATTCCTCTGGCTGTGTTGTTTGACAGGTCACCTTGAGCCAATGTGTGAAGAATAACATGGAGCACAGAACCCCTGGATACTAAATTATTGATACTTAAGCTTCCCTAGTGAACTTCAGAGAACTGGTGATACCCTACAGGACACATTCTATAGGCAACTGAGGAAGGCTTTTGAACAGGGACATATCGTCAGCTCCCACTGAACTTTCCATGGTAGGTGACAAGTCTAATCAACCAGGCCTTGGATTTCCAGTACTAGTCCCTGCAAGCTGTCCACCTTGGCTAGAAATAGATTTGGTGCTCACAACTAGGCCACAGCCATTTATTTAAAAACCACATTGAGACACCACCTTACACCAGTTAGAATGGCCAAAATTAACAAGACTGGAAACAGTAAGTGTTGGAGAGGATATGGAGAAAGGGGAACCCTCTTACACTGTTGGTGGGAATGCAAGTTGGTGCAGCCACTTTGGAGAACAGTGTGGAGATTCCTCAAGAAATTAAAAATATAGCTTCCCTATGACTCTGCAATTGCACTACTGGGTATTTACCCCAAAGATACAGATGGAGTGAAAAGAAGGGCCATCTGTACCCCAATGTTCATAGCAGCAATGACCACAATTGCAAAACTGTGGAAAGATCCAAGATGCCCTTCAACGGACGAATGGATAAGGAAGATGTGGTCCATATACACTATGGAGTACTATGCCTCCATCAGAAAGGATGAATACCCAACTTTTGTAGCAACATGGATGGGACTGGAAGAGATTATGCTGAGTGAAATAAGTCAGGCAGAGAGAGTCAATTATCATATGGTTTCACTTATTTGTGGAGCATAACAAATAGCATGGAGGACGGGAGTTAGGAGAAGGGAGTTGAGGGAAAATGGAAGGGGAGGTGAACAATGAGAGACTATGGACTCTGAAAAACAATCTGAAGGGTTTGAAGAGGTGGGGAGTGGGGGGTTGGGGGAACCAGGTGGTGGGTATTAGAGAGGGCATGGATTGCATGGAGCACTGGGTGTGGTACAAAAACAATGAATACTGTTATGTTGAAAATAAATTTAAAAAATGATTAAAAAAAAAAGAAAATGGAAAGAAAAAAAAGAAATAAATCAAGCAGAGAGAGTCAATTATCATATGGTTTCACTTACTTGTGGAGCATAAGGAATAACACAGAGGACATGGGGAAATGGAGAGGAGAAGGGAGTTGGGGGAAATTGGAGGGGGAGATGAATCATGAGAGACTGTGGACTTAGAAACAAACTGAGGGTTTTGGAGGGGAGGGGAGTGGGGGAATGGGTGAGCCTGGTGGTGGGTATTACAGAGGGCAACTATTGCATGGAGCACTGGGTGCAGTGCATAAACAATGAATCTTGGAACACTGAAAAGAAATTTAAAATAAAATCACATGTACCTTTTGGCTTATGGAGGATCAAGGTCCCAGACCAGAGGAGCCTTAACTGAGTGTGATCTCCTGCTTATTTTAAGAACAGTATGTTTTCTCTATCTTGAAGTACTATCAAGATTCTTTGTGGCAAGGACACGGAGACAATGGGATGAGAGCTTACCTATTCTCACTTGTGATAATCTTTGTATCATTTCATTCCTCCATCTCTCCCTACCTCCACTTCTCCACCCCCTTCTCCTCGTAGGTGGTCATGGCAGATATGGATGCAAGAAAGTGAGCAAGCAGACATGTGAGCCAAATGGAAGCACTGGAATTCCTGTAGATGTATGTGCAGTGAGGGGTGTGTGGTTTTCTGCCAACGTATTATGAGAAGGCCTTGCTCACTTCAGGAAAATAGCCATTTTTCAGACTGTCAGCTGGATGGATGCCTTAGAGGAAACCCAGCTCATTGACCCTATAGCTATTGTCCATTGACTCTAAACCTATTCTCTATTAACCAAGAGCAATCCTGCATTGACTTTGTAGCTATTCTCCATTGACCCAATGTCTATTGTTCATTGACCCTCTAGTTATTGGCAGAGGATAAAGAACTTATCAGAGTTCCAGTGCTCTAAGATACATCAATCTGTGTTCAGACTTAGCCTAACAAGAAGACCTCTCAAAGACATTATAAATCAGGTTAGAGACAGGTAGAGTTCCAGAGGAAAATTAATTATTATCACCCAATAATGGTTGTTCTACTACACAGTGCCCCTTTTAATTTATGGATCTATAGAGCTTGATGGCCACCAAGAGTGGACCACTTCCTGAGAGGTCAGCAACTGGACTTTTTGATACAAAGCTTGTGTTTTGAACTCATTTTAATGAACATCATCAAGGCAGGATTATTGAAAGTAATCCATTACAGAAGCAGGTATGATGCAGAATTTTTATTTTTGCACAGCTTGAGAGAAAAAGAAAAAAATGCTAAACTTCTAAGTTTGGGGAATATAGAAGTTTTAAACTGATGAAAGATAGTTTTAATTTTCTCCTGGAAAGTAGCACTTAGTTTCTTTTGCATACAAAAGCAGTCTGTGAGTGTCTGTGACATGGATCGAATCCTGAAACCATGGCAAGAAACACACACAAACACACACACACACACACACACACACACACTTCACAAGCATAGAGTTGTCTATGTTCATGTCAGCAGGTGGTCTTGACTGAGTCCCAGACCTGTTCCGCAGGCACTCTGTGTCACATATCTATGTAGGCAAATGTGCCTACCTGGAAAATAAATGGAAGTAAGCAGTGATGGAAAAGAGGGAGGGAGGAAGAGGGAGGGAGGAGAAAGAACAGGAAATACATTTCTGAACATGCTCCAGATGGTAATAACTGGCACCAGTCTATGCTGGTGGCTTAAATGGGAGCCTGCAGAGAATATTAGGAGAGGAAGGTACTTGTGTAGTCTGTTACCTGGGCAACTGAGCTGCCATGGGCATTTGATCAAGTTTTCTGGTCAGTTCCAAACTTCTGTCACGGAGACCTGAGAAAGTCTGGGATGGGGTGTGGGTGCCATGGGAGGAGAGGTTCTCTTTCCTAAGCACACTGTGTAAGGGTCATGGGATGAAGAATGCAGTTCAGAGTAGTTAAGAGTAAGTTCCCTGTTAGGATGAGCCATGTGGTAAATAATTTAAACTTGGAGGTAGACACTTCTCCAATGAAGACATACAAATTGCTATCAGACATGAAAAAATGTTCGTCATCACTAGCCATCAGGGAGATTCAAATTAAAACCACATTGAGATACCACCGTACACCAGTTAGAATGGCCAAAATTAGCAAGACAGGAAACAACATGTGTTGGAGGGGATGTGGAGAAAGGGGAACCCTCTTACACTGTTGGTGGGAATGCAAGTTGGTGCAGCCACTTTGGAGAACAGTGTGGAGATTCCTCAAGAAATTAAAAATAGAACTTCCCTATGACCCTGCAATTGCACTACTGGGTATTTACCCCAAAGATACAGATGGAGTGAAAAGAAGGGCCATCTGTACCCCAAGGTTTATAGCAGCAATGGCCACGGTCGCCAAACTGTGGAAAGAACCAAGATGCCCTTCAACGGACTAATGGTTAAGGAAGATGTGGTCCATATACACTATGGAGTATGATGCCTCCATCAGAAAGGATGAATACCCAACTTTTGTAGCAACATGGACGGGACTGGAAGAGATTATGCTGAGTGAAATAAGTCAAGCAGAGAGAGTCAATTATCATATGGTTTCACTTATTTGTGGAGCATAACATATAGCATGGAGGACAAGGGGAGTTAGGAGAAGGGAGTTGGGGGAAATTGGAAGGGGAGGTGAACCATGAGAGACTATGGACTCTGAAAAACAATCTGAGGGTTTTGAAGGGGTGGGGGTGGGAGGTTGGGGGAACCAAGTGGCGGGTATTAGAGAGGGCACGGATTGCATGGAGCACTGGGTGTGGTGCAAAAACAAGGAATACTATTATGCTGAAAATAAAAAAAAATTAAAAAATAACTTGGAGGAAGAAGAAGAAAAAGTTAGATTTCAGAGGAACATAACTTACTATTGGCTTGTTTTCCTCTGGATACAGAGTGAACCAGAGACAACATATACCAAAATGGTCTGTTGCAAACTTAGATACTGGTCATGGTGTGACAGGACAGGTCCTGGAGGGTAAGGTGCATGGAATTCCCTGGTCCTTTCTTGCTTTCTCCAGCAAGCTGGTGTTAACTGTGGGACTCTAGAGTAGGGGTCTGTAAACTTTTTCTGTATTGGACCAGATGGTAAATATTTTCTGTTTTGCAGGCTGTACCATTTCTGTTGTAACTACTCAACTATGCCATTGTGGCACAGAATAGCCATAGACAAAATGCCAATGGTGTGCATGGCTGTGTTCCAATAAAATGTTATTTATAAAAGCAGTAGTAGGCGGGATTTGGCCCCCGGACCATGGTTTGCTGACCCCTGGTCTACTAGGGGAAGAGGTGTTGTGGAGAGGCAAGGAAGGAGCAGAACATCTGGGAGGCTTAGAGTACCTGGCCGGTCCCTGATTATGGTCGGGACCAGCTGCGTCATCTGTGCTCTTCCCAGCCATCCCTGAGGAGGCTGAAATGTTGGTGCCCTCTTTGGCTTATTGAATTGGACTCTGGGTTCAGCCCTGGTGTTTGCAAAACAAGCATCAAGAGGAAGAAGGACCCAGCAATCAGTAGGAGACAAGAGAGGTAGACATCGAAATAAAGGCAGACCACCTTTTCTTTTTTTATTTCGCTTTGACAAAATGCAAAGAGTGTCTCATTAAATTAAAAAATAAACAGAAAAGAAAATCAAATTGATTCCCCCCACCCCTTCACTGACGGCACTCATCCTAATTCACAACAGAAGGAGGTCAAATTGAGGACCCAGTTTCTAATGGGAAAGAAAGGTGTGCAAACATGACTAAAGTCTCCCCCCTGACCCCAAATCAATGTTTCTTTTAAATTCACAAAGAGGGTAATTTTTCCCCGTTTTCGTTCTTAAATCTTGTGTGATAGAACTTCCAGTCAGAAGGTTTAATTAGTCCCCCATGCACTTTGTAGAAAATCAGTAAAAATGCAATAACCTGTGAAGATCATAAAACTGGACTTCTTTCCCAAAAAATCAGATGCCCAGGCAGATGGAGCTCACACTCAGACAGAAAAAAAGCAGGAGAGTCTTTGCACTGTCTGTGGTTTCAGTATTTTCTCTTTTTTTTAATATATTTTGGCAATTTTCTTTAATTATAAATATTGGAATTCCGTAAAAAAAAGGTAGCTTTGATTGAATTTTTTAAATTGTATTTACAGCCGCTGTCCAGTCATGCTGTTTGTTATACCAGGGTGTAGGATTTTGCGTAGGGATTGTTTCCTTTCAAATGGCCCCGAGAGTCGAGCAGCGATTCTTGGGAGCTGCTCATCTTAGCTGCCTGTCCCAGCTCTGCTCCCTCTCGCTGAGGTAATGTGGCCACAGCCCCCTGCTGCCACTGCTGTCCCTCTCTTGTGGAGGACGTGGAAGAGGAGGCCTCCATGGGGATTGGCTCAAGGACCGTGGGGCGCTTCAGGGTCCGACTTTTCTGAGGTTCCAAGCACGCCTGCCCCAAACTCAGGTCCCTGCTCGTGCCTGCACCGCTTCGGTTTAACAAAAAGTCCATTCTAAGGTATGGAGGCAAATGTATGAGGTCACCTGCAAAGAAACACAGAGCAGTTAGTTGGCTTTTGCTAAGCAGGAGCCAAGTGCCCCTCGGGTGTCTGAGCTGGGGATGTCACCATACCAGGCCGTGTTTGCAAGACCCCTTGTCAGAGCTCTCCACAGAGGCAGGTGGGATCGTCCTCACCTCCTGTCCCACCAGGCATAGGGCGAGCCTCCTTTTCTATGGCACGTTAACTGAGAATCTTAAGTGTCATACTTAAGCCAGAGAAAGAGAGGTAACAAGATCCTTCAAAACCTCACAAAGGACAGAAAAATATACGTCAAAGGCAATAGTGCATCCTAGGTATAAAGCATGATGGGCCAGACACTGTATGTGATTGGAAGTGCTTGGTGGAGCACGGGGCTCAAGAAGAGAGGCAGGTTTGCCAAGGAAAGGGTAATGCTCACTGGCTGGGCCCCTGCTTCTGTCTTTCCCACATGCAGACAAGGCATGTTTGATGGCAGCAAGCTGGGTGAATGCAGGGGGCTCCTCCTGGCTACCCGGGGCTGGAGGGGCTCACTACTTCAGCTCACTTGTAACTCCTTCACAGCACACTGCATAGGGAGCTCTAGACAGAAAACAGTGTCCTAGAGCCAAGGCTCTAGGTGGGAGGATGCACAGGTTGAGGGAGGCATGGCGGTGACCTGAGCTCAGAGGACATCCACAGAAAATGTCAGGGGGATGTAATGGTGAGGCATAAAGGGGCCCAAGGATCCTAGCTTCAAAATGGAGGATGGTGTGAGGCTGATGGGAAGGAGGTGTGGATTCTTACATATCCAATTTCCTAAAAGGAATGACCTGTCTTTCATTCTTAAGAGTTTAATGAGAAAATGACATTTGCTCTTTTATTTACTTACATGACGATGACTCTTTTATCATTTTGTTCACATACTTGAGAAAATGTGGAATTCATTTACCTCTAGGGTTATTTGAAAATGTAGGTCAAGAGGGCCTCGTGCTGTTTCTGAGACCCAACTGAATCCTGAACACTTGACATATTTGTAATGTGTTGTAGCAGATTTGGGAATGAGTCTCTGTCCCAGCTACTCCCCACTGAATGAACAGGGCTTATTAAGCTCTGGAAAAACAATAGGCTGTTGGTCCCAGCTGGATTGCAGGATGCTCAGGTCCTAGATTAGGTGGAACAAATGTGTTTGAAATTACAGACAAAGCTCACGATAGCTGCCCTCCGCCTGCAGGGGCTTTCACACTAGGTTCAGTGATCAGGAGGGCTGGGGTAGCTGAAAAAGGTGGGTGAGAATTAGAAATCCTTAATAATGGAAACACTACGGTGCCCACATCTTCACATACGAGGGTTACTTGTGTTTGCTAACTTTACTGCAGGTCTGCCGACAACCTCTGAATATCCAATATCTCTGAGTGATCCAGGTTTTCAAGCAAAGCCTTACTGAGTTGCACGATGCTCTAATTAGCCCTTTCAACAGTGTGAATGCTGCAAATGTGTTCTCTTAATAATTCATGCACTTATGTAGAAGAAAGCACCAGAGTAATCTGTCATGAGCTTTGTTTATTAAAGGCATTTTATGTCCATTAAAATCCCAACCCATGTGCTGGTCCAAGGACCACTTGGGAAACCAGGATCTCTAATCACCCATGCATCTTCCATGTTCTTAAGGTGCCCACAGATCTGAGGCAACACATGTGCTTATTACTCCAGCCAGAGAAGAGGAATGGAAACCGTGGCGACCGTCTGGATGTTGGCACATCTGCTTTTCTCAGCCTCCCACCCTCCATCTGCCTGTTTCCATGGGAGAAACTAAACAAGGATTCTAATGGTGCGTATTAGGAGTAGAGGTCTGCGAGGCATTGCCTGCATTTAATCTGGGCTCAGTCTCCTCACTCATAAAATGGGAATAATAGTAGAATCTACCACATAGAGTTGTGGTGCAGGTCTAATTAGGTAATGCATGTGAAAGGTTTTCAGCCAGATGTGTCCCTTCTCAGAAGGTCTGAAGTTAGGGACTGGAGACTGGCCAGGGGTTTCTACCTTGGTTTCTGTCTTCAGTGGGTTGATTAGTGTCCACCACTTCCAAAAGTTAGGTCCATGTCCCAATCCTCAGAATCTGTGAGTGTGACCTTTGTAGGAGAAAGTCTTTGTAGATATAATTAATTAAGGATCTGGAAATGATATCATCAGGACTGCAGGTGGGCCCAAATCCAGTGGCAGGTGTTCTTATAAGGAAAGACAGAAGGAGACTAGAGAGAGAGAAGACGGGAAAAACCATGTGAAGAGGGAGGGAGAGGATGGAGAGATGTAGCCACAAGGCAAGGAGTGTCTGGAGCCCCCATGAGCTGGAGGAGACAAGGAAGGGATTCTTTCCTAGAGTTCTGGGAGGGAGCACGGCCCTGCTGACACTGGATTCTGGAATTCTGCCCTTAGAACTGTGAGAGAATAAATCTGTGTTGATTGGAGCCACCCAGTTTTTGGCCCTTTGTTATGCCAGCTACAGGACACTCACGTAGATGTCCTTTCTTCTTGGCTGGGAGAACCTCTTTGAAACGCTTCTACTGTATGGGAACCGTGTCCGCTTATATCAGTCACAGGAAAGGAGGGGATTTCTCTTGAGAGACCAGTAATTGCAGCCAACGAAGTTGTGGTATATGGGGTCTCCACCCTGTACTCTGATCTGTCACCTGCCCTTCTTCCCTATAGGAGCCAAGGCAGCACCTCTTCCCCTAGTTCCTCTCCTCCCTGGGGAGGCAGACACCTGTCCAGCTGTCCCCCGAAGACCCCCTGAGGACTAGGTTGGAGGGGGCTTCCCTGAAGTCTCCTTCAGGAGGGAGAAGAAGCCTCTTCAAAGGCATCTGAACCCACAGGGCACAGGTGTCTTGGTTCCTCATTGTCCAGCCACCCCCAGGCGACCCACCCCTGGCTGTTGAACCCTCTCCATCTCTGTGGGGCAACATGCCCTAAAGCTAATCCACAAGGACCCTCTGGAGGCGTCCCATACTTGTGAAAGAAGCAGTGACCTAGGAGACATTCAAGGATCTTTTTTTGTCTTGAACTCTACCGGGCACACACAGCCCTTGGCATCCTGTGTGTTGACCCACTATTGCCACAAACACAGGCAGAGCCAAACCCTGACCTTAGTGCATGTTCTGGAAAACCAGCTACAGTGGAGTTCACCTCTACTTTCAGCAAGGATTGAATCATTTATTATCTGTGCTCCTCCTCTCTGCTTTACTCAGCCTTTCCCCTCCCCTTTCTCTCTCTCTCCTTCTTGTTTTGTTTTCCTTATACCGACACTCCTCCATGGAATGAAGGTAGAAGGAAGATGTGAAAGAGACAGTGTAAGCAGGAGGGGGGACGGAGATGGCAGTGGTGTGCAACGCAGATGCCAGGGCACCATGTCAAGGAAAGTGGGGTGTGTGCATGTGTGTATGTGTGTGCATTTTTGTGTGTGCATTTCTGTGTCTACACATGTGTATGCATATCTGTTCATGTGTGTATGTGTTTGTGTGTCTACCTGTGTACACATGCATATGTGTTTCTGTATATGTGCATATGTGTATTTGTGCATATGCACATGTAAATGTGTTTATGTGTAGGCGTTCCATGTGCATGTGTGTGTACACGTGTGCCATCTGTACGTGTTCATGTGTTTATTTTTATATGATGTGTTCATGTGTTTGTGTGCATGTATGTGTGTATATTGCATGTGTCCATGTGCCTGTGTCCATGTGACTATGTGTGTGTGTGTGTGACTGTGTGTATGTCATGAGGACAGAGGGGAGGAGAGCCTGGGGGAGGGGCAGACACCACAAGGAGAGGATGAGGCACCCAGGAGAAAGGGACAGGCAGCAGGAAGACCTAGTCTCACATTCTGACCACTGGAAGGGAAAGGATCTGGGAACGCCAATGCCTCCTTCCACGTTTTCCTTCTGCCCTACTTACCTAACTGGCTATACTTCTAGCACTTTCTTAGTTAGCTAAACCCATTAGCTACTTTCCGAAACCCAGCATGAGTGCAAAGGCAGTGAGGGGGCTAGGAGCCCCAGATGAGCCTTTGGGGCACACTCCACCCACTGGTTTTTGTGATGCTTATTCATGCACTTGTGTCATGAACAGTCACCCCTCTGTGCTTTGCTCCTGAGGCCCACGGCCCTTGTGGGGGCACAGCTGGAGGGGCCGACATACCCTTGGGGAGAAGGGGCTCTGAGAGGCTGAGCTGAGGGGCCATTGACCTTGGGTACCACTAGTATCTCTGAAAGTTCACATGAAACAAGTGGCATCGATTTCTCCCTCTGTCCCTAACTATCTTGCTCATGGGTGCCTTCACAACTCCTCACCCCCAGATGCCCTAATGGTTCTGCATCCACCAGCAGGTAGGTGCTCAAAGCTTGCTATCCTCCCCGAGGGAGATTTCAAGCCACGGTTGGCCCCACCACATGAAAACTCACAGTAAACCAGCCTCACTCATCTGAAACCTTCCTATCTGGAGACCCAAATTTCCTGAACTTTCTCGGTAGCGTCAGAGGCACATACAAAGTCTGAATGCACTTTAGCTTTGGAAGAAGGATGGCAAAAATCAATATTGAAAAAGAGCAAGAATGCATCCATTCAGAAAATCTATAATGGATGTGCGTTCCATGAATCTATTCTCAGACGGTGCTTCCTGCCATTCAGTGTGCACACACTCGGGAAGGAAATGTCTAAAGTTGAGATCAGTGGTTCTCAGCAAAGAGGGACTCTGCCCCCAGGAGGTGTGTGGCCATGTCTGAAGACTATTTGGATATCACAGCTGGGGTGTGGCTGCCACTGATTTTTCTTGGACACAGGCTAGGGATGCTGTCCAACATCCTACAAAGCATAGGATGCCACTGCCTGCCCCTCACCCCCACGTCTCCAGTCCTCCAGTGCTCACTGTGCTGACCCTGAGACACCGTGGTTTAAAGGGGCTAAAGTTCACAATTCCAAGTGGACCCTTATTTTGCTTTAATTTTATTCGAAAAACATTTCATTCTATCAAATAAGGAATGATACTGCTCAGTATCTACTAATCCACAAGGAGTTATGGCCTCCGTTCTTGGGAGAAAGTGAGGGATGGGTCTCATGCAATGGCAGTCACAAGGTCTTCCTCCTATTTGGTCTGATGAGGTGGGAGCTTAGAATAGGATAAGAACATGAGCTGGAGAATTCTGGGCTTCCTGTAAAAATCCTGCCTTTACCTCTAGATGGTTCTGTGACCCCCTTCAAGTTTTGCATCTTATCTTTAGTCAGGTGAAGTGGGCACAGTCATTTCTAAGGGCACTCTCAAGTCTGTAAGAGTCTTTCTTATGCTCTTTACTATCTAACCTGTGAAAATTGGGCAAGCACAATGTATTAGGAATTTGAGGATAAATACAAAACAAATGAATGCATTTTGGGGAGCCTAAAATTCTAAGGCACATGGCAAAAGCTTTCTTCCCCTTCCAATGCAATACTTCATTAGCTCCTATGAAAGCATGTATAGGGTTTCACAATAAGTACATGTAAAAAGAAAATGAATCGGAGTCTCTGGGGCTTAGCTCTCCTCTGGGGCCATATAAAAAGGAACTTTCATCCGTTTCTAAAAAGGCTTCACATCTGCCCTTGGATGGAGTTGGGTATTGATGCAAAGGTAAGAAGCAAAAGATGCTTACCTTGACTTCTAGCAATTTCAATAAGAACCACACAGATCAGACTTGTAATGACAGCATCAAAGAGCTAGTTACAAGGGGAGAGAGTATGGAGTCTGCCCATTCTGGAGGCAAAAGAGATCCAACACTTTTTTAGTTTAATATTAATGCTGCAGCAGGGTAATGAAAACTTGTAAATGAATCTCTCTTGGTAAATGAATCTTCACTCCCAAATGGCCCCCAGGAAAACCCCTAAATAAATAATGAGAGATTGATACCAGAGGTCCATGTACGTGGATTGTATTACCATTCTTGGCTTGTACTTAGGAGGCTTCATGCATTTTTAAGAGCTCATCAATATTGTGATCCTCCTACTCTCTGGTGAACTTTAAAAACTGCACTGAGGTACAAAGTGGGGCTTTGAGTTTGTTGCTGCTCACTATTTTTCTGAAATAAAATAGCTCTGAATAAAAAGTAGGATTGGAAAACCTGTCCCAGCATGGAGGCCAGGTCAGAATCCCTTAGCTGGGTGTTTGGAGCACCCAGTGAGGAAGGGTCCATGAGGTTCAAAGAAGCACCAGGTCCCACTTAAGATCTATGAGGACTCTCACTGGGAACGACTGAGGAGGGAGCCCACTAGGATACCTGCCCCTGCTCCACCGTGGGGCTGGCAGACCTGTCTCAGCAATCCTGTGTACCTAGTGTTATCCCACGGAAGGACCAAGTTAACCTAGAAATGAGAGGATTCTAGGCAGATGGAATATACATTTGGGGAGTTTAGGAGCCCAGAGAGCAGGAGTCATGACCAGTGAGGAAGACAGGTCTGGCTTCTCGAAATCCTGTGAGTCTCTATCCTGAGCAATGGGCAGCTACACAAGGGATTTCAACACCAGAGTGTCCACCACACACTGGAATTTAAAGCTCGTTGCTTCCTAGTTTGGGATATAGGATGCATTAGAAGTTGGTGCCAGCTGTGCCCACACAGAGCTCCATGGAAATATGATGGTCTTTGCTGTTTTCTTACAGTTTTGTATATTCCCAGCACCTTCACGTTATCATGACATCTCACAGGAGAGTGTGTGTGTGTTTGTATTGGTGGGGTGTGTGTTCCCTGTCTTCCAGAAGCTGAGTTTTGCCTTGTTTCTTGGATTTCCATACTTATCTGTTTTGTGTCTATAGGTCTCTGTCTGCTGTTTAGGATGCTACCTGCTATTCTGACGAATTAAGGAGACTGTGGGAAGCATTGGTTTAATATTATTAACACTTTTATGTCTTAGGGTAATACCTGATACAGCATCTTTTTACAGAGAAGGTATTCAATAAATATGGGTTGAATAAATGAGTGTAATAGATTTGTGTTTTCACAGGGACTTTTTGGAGATGCAGTGAACTTTCACTGTGATTAAGCCTTTTTGCTTGTCATCTGTTCCACTAGAATCTAGAAACTTTCTTCTGGCCACTCTGCAGGACATAGATGGGCTTCCTACCTCTCCCTGACAAGTTACTAGGCACAGACCTCCTCCTTACCTTGTACCACCCATGGGATCCCCGGCAACTAAAGCTGAACCCCAACAAGCTAACCAAGAAAAACAGTGAGCTAAGGGGCTTGGAGTCAGAGAAAAGGCAGTCTGAACAAAAGAACACACACTTAAGAATTGGAGGACATACACAAGCAGCAGTGTCTACGATAAAACCACAAGAGCTCTCAGAAAGCTGAGAAGACTCAGGCCCCTGGAACCAGAGGCAGAAAGGGGAGGAGGCCAGTGCAAAAGGCAAGTGGGCTTGGAGTTCCAAGCTTGGGACCCTTCATAAGGAGTCCCACCATCACTTCATGTGTCCTGGAGACATCAGACTAAAATAACAAGACAGTCTTGTCGAAGACCGTTGAAGAAGGTGAAATCGCCAATACACGTTAAAGAGATCAGTGAAGAGAAGGGAGTTGAGGGAAATTGGAAGGGGAGGTGAACCATGAGAGACTATGGGCTCTGAAAAACAATCTGAGGGTTTTGAAGGGGCGGGGGGTGGGAGGTTGGGGGAACCAGGTGGTGGGTATTAGAGAGGGCACGGATTGCATGGAGCACTGGGTGTGGTGCAAAAACAATGAATGCTGTTACGCTGAAAAGAAATAAAAAATAATAATAATAAAAAAAAGATCACTGTCCTAGCAGTGAGCCAGGATGAACATGGTGAAATATTTAGGTCCACCCATGGCAGGTATGTAGAGCAATATTCGGAGGTGCTGTTCATGGCCCCCAGGTCTTTCTAACTTTAAATATTACGGGAGCATTTGAAAGTTTGTCAGCTCAGAGCTAACTGTTGCTATAGGTGGTGAATGTGAAGCTCATTCCAATCTCCTGCCTTTGCTCTTCCTCTGTGCACACCACTGTCACCTTAAGATGTCTTCTGGAGTTTCTTTGCCCCATTCACCTTAGATCTCAGTTCACAACTCATTGCTCCAAGAGGACTTCCTGGACCATTCTCCCCAACCCCTAACCCCTGCCAGACTTGATCCCCTTCCCCATTACTTCCCTTCCCAGCACTTATCATGATCTGAAACTGTGTTGTTTGCTTATTTGATCAGTGTCTGTCTCTCCAACCAGGAATATAAACTCCCTTTAGATGAGGTCTTTGTGCATCTTGTCTATTGTATCTCCAGCTCTGAAAGTGGGACCAGCTATTGAGTGGGAGATCAAAAAAGACATGCTGAAGTTAGAAAGGAAGCTGGAAGTCTGGGAGGGAAGAATCAGGGGCATCTCTGGAAGGATGGAGGCCAGAGAAGCTCAGTGTGCGTGGCATATGTGCATGCATGTATGGTGTGCACACCTGTTTGTGTCCATGTGGAAGTATCTAAGATACTTGCACTTGAAAGGAGACCCTTTCCATAGTTCTTAGAATAACATCCATAATAGAAATTTCAAAATCTCATTGTAGTGAGTGCAAAAAAGAGGAGAAGGTTGCAAACCTGAGGCATAGGACCTCCCATCACCTGACCCAAAGGGGTGAGGGGAGGGGGGATACAGAACTGCTTGAGAGGAACCCACTGTGGCGCTTTGGGTCAGGAGCAGGGAGTCTGTGCCTGGTGACCTGCTGGGAGCAGAGCTCATTCTGCAGGTGGCGAGGTAGATGCAGATAGAATGAGTCTGTGGAGAAGGATTTTTGGCAGTGAAGATTTCTGGAGTCTAATTCTGATTCAAGAGCCAGCATGAAAACCACATGGGCTTTGGAGGTGAAACAGCACAATCACAGAGAAAGCTGAGAACAGGAAGATCAGCCTTCATTGGAGGACGCTGCTGGAGCAGAGGTCAGCTTGTCCTTCAGGTAAGCACCTCTCACTCCATACTCTCCCATTTGATTAAAGAAGGGTGTGAGGGATGGTGTGAATGGATCCGTACACTGGAAGCCGAAGACTGCTTCAGGTACCTGGTTGTGTAGAGAACCAACAAGTTGGCAGCAGTCTGTGATCATTTCCGGCTGGAGAACGTCAAGTATGTTCATCATGGGAGGGGCCAACGAACATATATTTAAGGATGGGACCCCAGAGTACGAGTGCAGAGATATAAAGGGGCTGATGCTTCTCTTGCTGCTTGTGGGGCCAGGATGCATTCGGTTGCATATGTGAAGCTTTAAATTGATTTAAGTAGCTTCATGCAAGGGTATTTCTTGATTGCATAGGATAAACTCATAAATGGAGGTGCAGCCACAATCTAAGAATGTTAGAAACTGGCTCAGAATGGTATCTGAACCCAAGAACAGGTACTGTAATCAGAGTATTGGAAGTTGCCTTGACAAAGAGAGAAATTTCTCAAAGGAAGATAGAGTTTTATTTGTTTGTTTGGTTTGTCTTTTGTTATTAAAGTTGGAAACAACCATCATTTATTGTAGAAAATAAAACCACAGCATAATTGGCATTTTATTTAAAGCAAAAAAGTCCCCAAAATTCAGTAAATTCAAAATTCAGGTATAGTTAAACATCTAAAGCGAGATTCTGATGTTTGCCTTCTCTGTGAGGTGTCACATGCCAAGGGCAGCTCGCCTTTACCTGTAGAAGAGGTCTCCTTTTGATTTGTGAAGAGCAAGACTAGAAAATAAGACACTTTATTTAAAGGTAAGCTGGAAGATGGGGTTGACTTAAACGTTCTCTTATATTTTACTAAGAATTTCTAATAATTGTCATGTTTTAACTAATTGGCCAGTCTTGTCATCAACACAATGATGATAAATGCATTCATTCAATATATTTATTAAGTACCTACTGTATGTATCAGACACAGTGATAGAAGCATATATTCAGTGCTTAAGTCATTTAAAATATTTCTTGAGTGCTCACTGTGTTCCCAAATTACCTGCTAGACACTGGAAGAGAAGTAGGAAGGCAATAAAGACAAGTTTTCTGTCTTCCTAGAGCCAGTATCTGGCCATGTTGATTTAACTTGATCCTGACTTGATTTGTAGAGTTTTTAAAAGCTTTGGACTACAAGTGGAAGAAAAGACCATTACACAAGAAGAGCTGATGGTGAGGAGAAAGATGCAGAGAGATTGGGAAGACTTCACTGAGGCACAGGCTGACGGCTGCCATCCAGAGCCATGGGGACACAGGTGGGAATGAGGTTTGAAAGTGCAGCTCAAGGAACTGATAAATTTGACACAGCCTCCAGTCAGCAGAATAATAAATTGTAACCTTGGCTTTTGTGCCTGTTGTTGAATTTAGTCTCATTATAAAGGGACAATAGAAAGGCTTTCCAAAAAGCTTATCAAATATTCAATAATAGTAATACAGTCATCTAGAGTGGACAAAACAAAGTTTGTGGATGTTTGGTCTTGCATTGACTTAAAAAATGACTCATACCTAAAGTTATAAAATCATTTTAGTCTAAATAGCATTTTAATACTATGCTGCTTCAGTTAATTGTGATCTCTCAATTGTTCTGATGGATCCAGGCAACAATGTCATAACAAAATTTCAAACTTTTTTTAAAAATTGAATCTAACAAGAGGAACAACAAGACATCAAAAAAGAAACTCCATCAGAATCCTAGAGGAGAATATAGGCAGTAACCACTTTGACATTGGCCACAGCAACTTCTTTCAAGATGTGTCTCCAAAGGCAAAGGGAACAAAAGCAAAAATGAACTTTTGGGACATCATCAAGATCAAAAGCTTCTGCACAGCAAAGGAAACAGTCAACAAAACAAAGAGGCAAATGACAGTACAGACAAAGGGCTGATATCCAGGATCTATAAAGAACACCTCAAACTCAACACACACAAAACAGACAATCATGTCAATGATCTCCAATGAAGACATACAAATGGCTAGCAGACACATGAAAAAATGTTCATCATCACTAGCCATCAGGGAGATTCAAATCAAAACCACATTGAGATACCACCTTACACCAGTTAGAATGGCCAAAATTAACAAGAGAGTACACAACGTGGGTTGGAGAGGATGTGGAGAAAGGGGAACCCTCCTACAATCTTGGTGACAATGCAAGTTGGTGCAGCCACTTTGGAAAACAGTGTGGAGATTCCTTAAGAAATTAAAAATAGAGCTTCCCTATGACCCTGCAATTGCACTGCCGGGTATTTACCCCAAAGATACAGATGGAGTGAAAAGAAGGGCCATTTTCACCCCAATGTTCATAGTAGCAATGGCCATAGTCACCCAGCTGTGGAAAGAACCAAGATGCCCTTCAATGGACGAATGGATAAGGAAGATGTGGTCCATATACTCTATGGAGTATTATGCTTCCATCAGAAAAGATGAATACCCAACTTTTGTATCAACATGAATAGGACTGGAAGAGATTATGCTAAGTGAAGTAAGTCAAGTAGAGAGAGTCAATCATCATATGGTTTCGCTTATTTGTGGAGCATAAGAAATAATATGGAGGACATGGGTAGATGGAGAGGAGAAGCGAGTTGGGGGAAATTGGATGGGGAGACGAACCATGAGAGACTATGGACATGAAAAACAATCTAAGGGTTTTGGAGGTGAGGGGGCTGGGGGATGGCTGAGCCTGGTGGTGGGTATTATGGAGGGCATGTATTGCATGGAGTACTGGGTGTGGTGCACAAATAATGAATTCTGGAACACTGAAAAGTAATTTAAAAAATAAATAAAAATTAAAAAAAAAGAAACTCAAACCTTTAATTAATTCAAAGCTTGTACAAGTAAGACCATCATTTCTCCCAGGAGCTACTGTATGAAAGGGAAGATGGCCACCGATGGAAGCATGGCATACGTAACTGGGTGATACCCAAATGAGGCAGATACTTCCCAGGGTGTCTGTGGCCACCGAAGAAAAGTAAACAAAAGAGGGAAGGAGTAGAGGAGCCAACAGCTCATCTGGAGACTACACTGGAGTCGCCATGAGAATCCTAACAACAGCATCAACAAGGCAACAACAGAAACAACAACTGCTAACCATTTTACCCAAATTATGCTACACACATCTTACACCAAGGTCATGCCCATTTTACAGATGGGGCAACTGAAGCCCACCAAGGTTAAACAACATGCCCAGAGGCACATTTTCTTCTTTCCTGTGTTCCTCTGCCTTGGGCTTAACGGCCACAAAGAGCTTATGTTTTTATCCTATGTTTTTCTGCATTTGCCTTGCAAATAAATGCCAACAACAAGAAATGCTTGAAATAAAAACACCCACAAATAACAGCTCATCTTCTCCCTGAGGAGGTAGAGAGAATGAGAATAAATGAAGCCATCATTCTTTATTGTATGCTGGCATGAATTTCGACTCAGTTTGGAAGATTAGTTGCTGGATAGACAATTCTTATTTTATATATTTTTATGCATTTATAAGGCTCATTTCAGCTGGGCTATATGCCATAAACCCCAAAGGAATTGCAGTAATTTAAAAGCAAAGATAAATTTTTGAAATAGGACTAGTAGAATGGTTCAGAAAATGGGAAAAAGGGAAATAGAACTGGATTCAACAAGAATGGATAGGCTGGTCTGCAAAGGAAAGTCTATAGGCAGCTCTTTCAGAGTGAAGAGGAAGAGTCTTCAGATGAGAAAAACCACTGGCTGCTGTGGTTGGATTCAGCAGACAGACCTGCCTATTTGTCCTCTACAATGGTTTGCAGATACCTTGTTTTTTTAAAAACATATTTATTTATTTAACAGAGATCACAAGTAGGCAGAGAGGCAGGCAGAGAGAGAGGAGGAAGCAGGGTCCCCGCTGAGCAGAAAGCCCAATGCGGGGCTCGATCCCAGGACCCTGGGATCACGACCTGAGCCAAGGGCAGAGGCTTTAACCCACTGAGCCACCGAGGTGCCCAGATATCTTACCCAACACTTGAAAACTGTGGCTCCTCATAGGAAACCAAGATTTCTGGCTTCTCTTGAGAAAGTCACTCATCCTGGCCCCCCTTTTTCACTTGAGATGAGTCGTCAGGAACATGCTGGAGTCTCTCCCCTTTAGACAGTCTGTGAACTCAAACTGTCTATCATGAATCCCCTTCTCCATGCTCCCCATCCTCTTCATTTATGCACATGATCTGCCAGGCCCTGGAGGCCTTAGAACTCAGAGCTGCCACCTACATGCCCAGTCCACTCTCACATGCTCAAGGCAAAGAACGAACAGTAGCTGACCAAACCCCAGCCAGTCATTGTCATTTTGGGTAGCTTGATGAAACCAAGGCCCAAGCACTAGCCCACCAGTAAGATCTCTCTCCTCAAAAATCCTCAGAACAACAGCTTTTTAAAACTCAAGCTCTTATGTTTGAGCCTCCTCTCATCAAGTGATGGGGACTCTCTCCAACCTGAGCTACCTGGGCTCTTTGATTGCTTAAACAACAGAATATGACAGAAGCGATGTATCACTTTCCCAGCCCAACCTTAAGAGACCAGCTATTTCTACTGTTTGTCTATTGGGACCCCTGCTTTAGAACTGAGCTTCCATGATATGAAGAAGCTGGAGACACACTAGGGAGAAACCCACCTGGGGAAGACACGACCAGCACCAGGCTGCCGGGTGAGGGAGGTGTCTGGAAGGGCTCATCCAGACCCAAGTGAGCGTTCCCAGTGACACAGCTGGGCAGCTGTTCCCTCCAAGCCCTGACTACATTTCAGATTTGTAGACAAAGTAAGTGACTGTAGCTGTTGGCAACCCATAAGCTTTGGGGTGGTTCATTACACAGCAACCTGTAAGCAGAGCCCTGTGTCCAAACACTAGGACGGGCTTTCATAGCGGACGGGTGTGAATCAGGAAGACATGTCTCCTCCCCAGTGGTCCGTGCACTGCTTTGCTCACCTGGCCGATGTGCCTTTGGAACCGCCATGTTCATCACTCGACCTCCATCCTGAGGTTTGGGGGGAGATGCAGTGAACCTGCAGATCCCCGATTCTGAAGGGGTGCTGGAGGTCAGACTGTCTGTGTACTCGTTTGTCCCTGCCGTCAACTGCTCCGATGATGTGTCTGATATGAAGCATTCTGTGATGGTGAACTTGGCGTGCCTCAGTTGCTCTTCCATCTTGGCGTGCTCATAGGCCCTGGCCAGTTCTTCATACGTGGAGGAGGCACTTTCTGTAGAGACCATGCTGCTTCGTGCTCGATCTGCCGTGTGAAAGCGAGAGAACAAGACGGGTCAATTATGGCCTATGGGCACACCCACTGGACGGACGTCGCTAGCTTGTGGCTGCTTTTCCCGGATCCTTGTACCACCTGGCTGGGGTCCTGGGGAGGTCTTTGGCTGAGAACTGCCTTTGTCACTATGGGGCCTGCTCTGTGTGCCTTGGTAAATTGCGCTCATGGAACTTGGTTTCAGCTGAAATTTTCCCAGCCTGGGACACTGCCGTCAATCACCAATGCTTAAAAAGTTCTGTGTTTCAGGGTATCTGAGTGGCTCTGTCAGTTAGGTGCCTGCCTTTGGCTCAGGTCATGATTTTAGGGTCCCGGGAATGAGTCCCACATCAGGTTCCCTGCTCAGCGGGGAGTCTGCTTCTTGCTCTCCCTCTGTCCCTGCTTGTGCTCTCTCACCCTCTCTCTGTCAAATAAATAAATAAATAAATAATCTTTAAAAAATTCTGCATTTCGTTAAAATAATTGGGAACATGGTGTACACGGATGGCAGTGTCCACCCCCTGCTCTGAATTGTGAATCAGCCTATTCCATAGAGACTTTAATTGACGTGAATGATTTGAGCTCTGCTGTTAGGCTCCTCCAGCCCCAGACTGGCAAGGAGGACGTGATGGTGTTTGGAAATGAAGCCTGTGACAGTGCACAAAACTGGCCAGTAGGAAGAACGGACCCTGGTCCCTCAGACTCTTCCTTTGTGACCACCACCCTTTATGGGGCCCATAGAGCCATCAGGACCAAAGGAGGAGTGTCTTGGTCAGAGGAATCTCTATTTTACACACTAAAAAGTTTTGAATCACCTCTGTGGAACTCTGAGACTCTTCTGAGAGAAATAACAGCCATAAAAATAAATGTACAGGGTAACACTCCACCTTTGGAACACTATTTTTAAAGTATATCAGCCAGAACAAAAGAAAATGAGTATGAAAATTTCCTACAGCTATTAGGTTTAGATAGAATTTCTTTTCAAAAGTTAAGGTAGGGGGTGGGACAAGCCGGTGCTATTCTTAGGCCCTGTCTTCTCTCTGAAATGAAATCTTGGTGGTTGATGGCACAGACTGGATGACTTACCTTATAATCAGCCCCTGTTTAATTGTCAAAAGGATCAGCCTATGTTCCCTATAGAGGGTGCTCTGACCTTGCCATGAAATTTCAAGTGAAGCCTCTTAAACCCAGAGATGGTAGTGGGTCATGTGTGCCCTCAGAGTATAATCAGGAATTATTGCAATCGTGTGGGTGAAAACTTTAAAGTGTCTGTGTGTCTCAGTGGGGTAGGAACTGAAAGGGAGAGAAGACCATGAGTCTGAGATTCAGGACACCTGCAAAACAGATGCCTTTCGAGTTTGCTTTGCAGAAATCACTGGGCCCTGGGTGTCATCAATGCTGCCTGGTTGTACTGGTACCTGTTACATAAATGGCCTAACAATTTGAAAGTGACCTTGAAGGGGCATAAGTAGTAGCCTCTGAAGCCCATCTGTGGGCCATGCTCATCTGCAGGGTTGCGGAGGAGGTGTGCAGACTCCTACCTGTGTCTTGTGAGGGGCTGACACTGTAGCTGTCACTCTCCTTGTCCATTGATCCTGCAGCCCTGGGCGTCGGCAGCCTCCAGTCTGTGGTGAGGGTGTGTGCTGAAATGGTGGGGTGGGGTCTGTTGAGGGTCCACTGGCTGGCATACCGGTTTCTTGCTGTAGGTCCTGCCTTTGCATTCCTCCTGGTGGTGGGATCTGCGAAGAGCCAAGAATACCGTATTTCTTAGTGTCTAGGAGTATGCTCAGTCATGAGCAAAGTGTTGAGAGTGGTTCTCTCCAGCCAGCTCTAAGAAACCCCTGCAGGACTCTTGCCTTCAGGAAGCCTCCCCTGACTGCCCCTGTCCAGAGAATTCATTTCCTTTCTCTTATGGACTGAAACATTGATGTGAAATGTAAACATTCTAAAAAGTCCTGTGGGAGAGAAAACATTAGATCTGGACTCAGGAGTTATGGACTCAAACTTTCCTCTCAGTCCTTAGTGTTTTTCTGGCTCAACACACATCACCCAAACTTCTAGAGAATAAGCACCATCTTCCATGTTTGGCCAAATATACTCCAACATGGCCTCTTTTTTATAGTTCTCATACCTTAAGGGGTTGTTATGGGTTGAATCATGTCTCCTTAAAAGATATGTCCACATCCTAATCCCTAGGACCTCAGAATGTGACCTTATTTGGAAATAGGGTCACAGCAGATGTCATTAGTTACGATAAAGTCAGACTGGAGTAGGGTAGCCTTCAATCTAACAGAACTAGTGTCCTTCTAAAAACAGGACACAGACACTCAGAGGGAAGACAGCCATGGAACAAGGGAGGCAGAGATTGAGGTGCTGGGGTGGTAAGCCAAGGAATGTCAAAGGTTGTCCACAGCGATCACCAGAAACTAGGCAGAGGTGAGGAAGGACCCTTCTCTACAGGTTTCAGAAAAAGCATAACTCTGCTGACATCTTGCACTTGGATTTCTGGGCCCCAGAACAGTGAGACAATAAATTTCTGTTCTTTTAAGCCACCCTGGTTTGTGGTATGTTGTTACAGCAGCTGTAGGAAACAATATAGTTTTATCGTGGTTTTGCACTTATTGCCTTGAGTAGGACTGTTTTACTCATCAACTAAATTGCAACTTCCCAGATGAGAAGAATGACACCTTCCCCTTAGTCCTTTGCATATGGTAACATCTTTTTAAGAGAATTGTCTGAACTTTGTCCAAGACATGGGACGTTCAATGCGGAGCACACACAGTTAAACGGTATCTGGATTTTGTAACTGCCACCCTCAAAAGCACAGAGATTTATATATATAGAGGCAGGTGACTTATGGGTTTCATTTTCTCTTAAGCTGGAACCAAAGACAGCAGGCCAATGTCCTTGACAGAGTTCTTAGTTCAGGTCTTTGGCTGGACACTAGAGTGGACCACAACACAACAAAGCGTCTGTCTTTTCTGGAACTTTGTGGAATAAAGGAAAGTTTTCGTTACTTGGAGTGATTTTTTTTCTTGGACTCCTGAAGCCTGAAGGCCACATAAGGTCCTAGATGGAACAGTTTCCACGACTGAATTCTCTGCTTCTCAAAAAGGAATCTTATGCAGTTATGTTTCAAGATGGCCTGGCCATCTCTCAAGACCACAGTCAATATTGACTAGTCAGCCCTTAATGGAGCAGGACCAAAAGATCAACACTGAGATGGAAAACCTTTAGCATTGGGACAGTGACTTACTAATATGCCTTCGTGGACCTGGAGGTCTCTCTGGGGCAGGGGTAAGGGTGTTCATCCTTGGGTCCATTCACAGAGCCTACAATAATCTCCGGCACACAGAATCCCCTGGATGAACCCACAGAGCCCAAGATCATTTTGTGGGTGAGGCAGTGGAGGCAGAGAGAAATGAAACAGCTATTAAGTGGTAAATAGGGAGCCCAGGACAGCATGGGTTGGCTCAGTGATTGCCCAGCACTTGACCACAAATATGCCCACCCTGGACATCTAAGTGTCTAATACAGTGTTCCCGTGACAGTGCCTCCTTTGTAATGCCAGTTTGGATCACGGGATGCAGACACTTAGAAGTGGTAAAAGGACTTTCCTTTTAAAGGGAGGATTTTCCTCTTTGCGAATTCTAGTTATTGGACTTAGAATCTAATCCGTCATTCTACAGTGCTGGAGAGAAGCATTAAGATGGCAACCAAATCAATATATTTTAAGATTTCCTGGGTCATCAAAATGCTTCATCTCAGTGCATATTCTTTGGGGCATTGATTTTAAGCCAGGTTTCATCCCTTCCTTGCAAAATTCCACAGAAGAATTTATTGGAAGAGATATATCTATATCTATATCTATATCTATATCTATATCTATATCTATAGATATAGATATAGATATATATATTTTGCCTTGATTAGAATGTAAATGTGTTAGGCTTGAGCGCCAGGCTCTCTGGACAGCAAGGTATGAATGATAATTGTGCTTCTCCACTGAAATGCTGAGAGAGAGGTCCTCAAAGAGATAGAAAAGTATTCTCATGGGTAGAAGGCTAAGTATCTTCCAGGTACAAGGGACTTCCCAAGGAGAGCTTCAATAAATGGAGCTTGTTATTTAAATGCTAATGAAACTTTTTCAAAAAATTACCTGTCCCTTACGTAAGATTTGAGGATTCTCATTTTTTTAAAAAAATTTTTTTGAAGGTTCTCACTTTTATTCTTTAAGTTTCTTGCAACTACAGCCATGGATCAGACTTACTCCTATCACGGATGCTTGGGTAGTGGGGTGGGTGGGTATCCATTTGATCTTCCCACTTTAAGGACGCTATTTTCTCAAACCCCCAAACTCCCTCCTGTGTTTCCTCCCACTGACCTGCCCACCCATAGTGGGGCAGGACTCTAGCCCCTTTCTCACTGAGATCACCCTGTGTGGAAAATTCCATGGTCACGTTGTACATGCCAACCTCTATTCAAAGCCGGAACTCTTTTCAAGTTAATTTTGTTCATTATCCTTTTTTTTTTTTTTCTAGATGAGGACAGTTTTATCAGTGGCCTGATAATGCTGGAAATATAGGTCATGATATTACTTTCCCTAAACCACAGGCTGCAATTCTGTTCTGCTCTAAGCAACCATCCTAGAGGCAAAATTATCTCAGTAGGTAGAATATTGGGGTGGTTGACACACTTTTTTTTTTTTTTAATAATCAGGTTTTGGGAGCTGTTTTGTACCTGAGTTGAGCTCTTTGGTTTGGTAGCTCCTAAGATAGCAGCAAAAGTAAAAATCCGACTTGGCATCTACTTGGTAGTCTCCTTTGTAGACCCTACCAGGTAATCTACTAAGGAAATGTTGACATTTACTGCCCCTGCATGGAAAGAATTTTATTTGGTTTCCTACCATCCTGATACAAATGCAACTTAGTGATGAGCCATCATGCTTGCTAAACAGCCGACAAATTAGAAGGTTAGTGACACAAATAACTCTTGGCCTTTCAAGACTGGGTCTGAACCTACATTAAGCTTTTCTGCCCAGTGAATCAAATTATTTTAATCATCCTGAATTTGGGATAAGAGAGGATTTTGTGGCTAATAGGGTTATAAAACATGTCATGTGTAGTGTGATCTGGGTATTAACCTGCTTTTATTCTCTGGCATTTGCTGTCCTATCTTGTAGGGGCTGTGGCCTCCACTGCACGTGGTGATGATGCGGTGGGGCCTGAGCATTCCCATCGCATAAGGAACAAATATTTACCAAAGGTTCTTTATATACGGGATTTCCTGGCCTATATCAGGTATTTTCCCGTAGTATGGTGTTGAATACAGTTCTGGGTGATAGAGTGTGCATTGGCTTTCAAAGACTCAGTGAAAAAAGAGTCGATGCACACCTGGACCTCTCCCTACTTCTATATGCAAATCTGCTCAGTCCCCAGATGTCCCCTAAGAAGCACTCGCCCCACTGAGCAGCAACACAGAGCGGCTGAGTTAGGTTGCCTGCCTTTGACCCAGTTTCACTACTCGCTGGTGGTGAGCTTCTCAGATGTGCCCACTTCCCTCATCTCGGAGAGCGGACTTATCACCTCACCCACCCACAGGGCTGTTGCGACACATGGAGGGGGGAGCTCAATAGATCTCGGGGCCTGGCCTGATTCCTAGGTGACAAACACTTGGAAAGGGTTGGAGCACATCCTGCTTATTGGGAAGAGGGTGGGAGGAGATTTGGTGCATTGATCAGGAAGGCTAGAAACTCCATTTAGAGAGGGTTTGGTAGAAAAAATACACTCATTAAAGCATCAGAACAAGGGGAGCCTGGGCGGCTCACGGGTGAAGCGTCAGCCTTTGGCCCATGTCATGATCTCAGAGTCCTGGGATCAAACCCCCCAGCCCCCGCTGGGGTTCAGTGGGAAGTCTGCTTCTCCCTCTCCTGCTCCCCCTGCTCATGATCTTTCTCTTTCTCTCTAATAAGTAAATAAAATCCTAAAAAAATCAAGACCAGATGCTGGAGAGTTCCCATGCTTCAGCTGAGGGGTAGAGCTGTTAAGGACAGGCGTGCTTCCTAGTCATTCCCAATCTAGCCCTCTTTGCATCAAGGGTGCTTGTACATGCTCTTGTTCCAGATGGGTGGGTGGTGACAAAGGGATGACTTCCATGTAAATATGACCTCAAAACCCAGATCAAGTCTAACACGTTTCACTTCATATGTCTTTGTACCCTTGCACAATTTGTTTGTGCCCAAGAAAGTTGATTCAAGTTCTCCTGTGATGATCTCATTGGTCGTCTTCATGGACTGTGCTGGGAGACCCTGTGTTCATACCTGCAGCCTCCAATCGGCTGGCTCCAGACCTCCAGCCTATCAGATGTCTTACGAAATGGAGAACAGAGAGGCCAAGTGGACTGTCTGCGTACTGTCTAAAAGGTTAAACATCCTTTCTTTTCCATCCCTTTTACTCTGATTTCAGAACTTGAGAGTGGACTGATGTTTAAGTATGTTTACTGAGTGCCTACTGTGTGTCAGACCCTGTAGCTGGAGCTGGGGGTGGGGGACACAGACACAGACACCAAGAGACGCCCCTCTTTGTCCTGTACCCTAACCCACAGGGACAGACAGGGACACAAACAGAGCTGCAGACACAGCCAAGATCTCTGTTTCCTCTCGTTGAAGAGTTAAATAGCCCATTGTTGGGATTTATCCCAACCTCATAATGAATCTTTGTTGCAAGTTGGGAAAACTAAAAAAAATTAATGCCTAGAAACATAGCTTCTATGATGAAGTCATGAGAGTGTGCAAACAACATATCGTAGATGCTCTTCTTTAAACTAGAGAGCCCCGACCTCGACGACGCTGTCCTAGCATCATTAGAACAGAGTAATAATACCGCCTGCCACTGAGGAAGCAGACTCTAGATCCTTCTCTGCACATGCGCCCAGCTGTGGTATGGAGAACCAATCACACGGGACCGAGAGGACAGGTGGCCCCACATGGGCACCATGACAGACTCGGGGGCTCAGGGTGCAAGCGGAGGGCTGGGGGTCATCTGCGGGGGTGGGGGGTGGACCCCCCACTGTTTCCACTTCTAAATGAAAAATGGGATTTCTTAGTCCCGCCTCATGTGGTTCTGGGAGGAATATTTAAGGAAAAACTGATCCCAAAGATTGTTTATTCATAGAGAATGTTGTGCAGACGTTATTAAAGGAATAGCTCTGATGTTGTTGGTAGGTTGGTTGGTTGGTTTAGACTAGACACTGAGGCATGCGTTTGAGGAGCTCTGCCCAATGTCTGTAAACACTGCGGGATGAGATCCATCCCAAAGGAAGGAAGCAGCGTTCTGGAAGTTGGGGTTGCTTCAAGGTGACGGGGTCATCAGGCTGAGCCCCATGCAGAGCTTCCCAGCTCTCCCAGTATGACAAGCAAACTCCCGAGGTTGGCCCAGGAGGCCTGGCGACCAGGCCAGCTCTCTCTCTGGCTCCTCCCCTCCCCCTCCCCTGTGGCTCACTGCATTCCTGGACACCTCTGCCCCAACAGGCCTTAGGAGCTTTTCCCTCCCATTCCCTCTGCCTGGCAGGCTGCCTCCTGGCCATGACTGAGATTTTCTCCTCAATGGCAGGCTCCCCAGACTCGTGTTCAAAGCCGCCTCTCCCATCCTCTCCCACACACACCCCCAACTCACTATCTCACTGTCTCTTCCTCATATCCTGTTTTTCCCTAGTTCTCTCAGGTAAATGAAAAATGATGGTGTTCTTTGTTTGCGTCTGACTCCTGTGCTAAGATGAAGTGAATGTCTCTTTTGGTCTCACGACCAAAGTCCCCATCACCTGGCCATATGTCAAGTAAAATCTTAGTAAGTAATTCTGGGTCTGAATGTACGCATCCTTGCAGCTCCCCAGCTATGCTTCTGGGGTGACAGGTCTGAGAGACGCGGACATGCTGCCCATGTGCCTCCAGCCTTCCACTTGCCTCTTGCTGGTTCTAGTTTCTGCTTAGGACTGACATTCACATCTCTGCTGGTACTTTAAATGTCCTTGAGTCAGTATGTCCATTAGTCAGGTGGGGGTGTGATCATGCAGCTGGGAGGTTCCCAGTGCTTTGGTATAAGTTCCCTCTCCTCTATCACGGCTGGCCTCTGTCAGCTCTGCCAGTCCAACATTGAAGGGGAGGTGGGAACACTTCCTCGTTTTTCCCGGCAGAAAGAAGTCAAGTGCTGTGAGTGTGGCAAGCTTGAGAGTTCCTGTCCCATGGCATTAAAGGCCAGGGACACACACAGGTCTAACACTTGGGGAAGTATTTCTCTGAGAGGGCTCTGGACAATCAGCCTCAGAATCTCCCAGAATGTCCTTTACAATGCAGACTCCTGGGCCCAGTGGGTCAGAACCTCTGGGGATGGAGCCTTGGAATGGGGTTTTGAACAGACATCCTGTGTGATCCTGATGCATTTAAGAGTCTGGGAACCACTACCTGGGCACCTGTCCTATTTCCTCTGCCTCTTTCCTATTTTCCTGCTAATGTCTCCATCAGCTTCTATGCTGCCTGGCCATGAACCTCTGAGGTCATGAATTCATCCATTTTAGTCCCCCTGGGTCTGTAGTCTTTCCCCCACTGCACAGCAATCAGTGGCTCAGAAACCCATCTGGGCAGCCTCCTGAAGTGTCCAGACCCTGGACCAGGCAAATGATGATAGGGAAGCCAGTAGCTGGAGAGAATGCCAGGGACCATGAAGCAGTTCCTAAGGTCAAGGATCTTGCTCCTACTCCCTTGCAAAGTTAACTCTCCCTCATGCCCTGTTCCAGTCTTCAGGGTGTGCGAATGTCATTAGGGAAAGAAGGGGGAGAGGTTAGACAAAAGAGGAAATAAAAGATATCTTTAGCATGTTCTTGAGGACAATTTTTCAAATGAATTTCAGTAACACTTCAAACCATTTTCAAATTAAAATGTTATTAGGAACCAACTGGTTTCCTTCATGGTGCTTGATGCATTTCACAAATGCCTTTCGAGTCGGAACTTATGAAAAGCAGTTTTTAACATCGTAATATTTATTTTTCTAATTATAACACTCTGAGAATGTAACTTTTTACAGGGCGATTAGAAATTTAAAAGCTAGACATCAAAGCTTTCAAAGAGATAATAATCGGGACATCGATTTCTCAGTCTTTAAAGAGATTTAGAAACAATTTCAATTATGAAGGAGTAAGAATGTCTAATTAATAAGCTCTGGATACATATTAAGAGATTTAATTTCATTGCAGTAATTAATTCCCATATATTATGGATGCAGATATTAATAACTAAGTCAAACATAATCCCCGGATTAGCCAAGACTACAATTTTTCTCAAAAAGCATGTGCAGGAGGAAAGCATAAGGTCCAAGGACAGACCCACAGCTCAATCTTGGCTTCACTCTGCATTGTGTATACAACTTTGGGCTGTTCACCTAACTTCTTTGAGGATCCATTTTTTTTTTTACCTGTAAAACAGAGGCTATCATATCTATTCATATCCATTATAAGTAGGTACCTTGCAGGGCTGCCTTACAGATAACGTACAGGACATGACCTTTTAATCCTAATCCTGGCACAGAGTACATACTCACTAATGTTAATTACCTTCCTGTTTTCTAGTGTCATCCAAATTAAAAAAAAATTTACCTCGACCTGGAATTTCTAGCACTTTCATAGTAAATCACTACCAAGGGTTATTAGGTTCAACTGACACAGTTTGGATACCAGCTCAGATCGGACAGTAAAAACGCACTGTCCCAGTGAAAGCTACTATCATATGTATTTATTTCTGAGACACGGGACCAGTGAGCCCCACCTCCATCTGACGGGGATAGAGCGTCAATGTCTTGTTGGCATTGCCAGCACACACACACGGTCTGCGCCGTCTGACCACTTACTCGTTCCTGGCCGCGCGTCCGAAACGTCCACCAGGGGCCCGGTGGCTTGCGACACTGACTGGTAATGTACCGTGTGTGTCACCGTCAGGGACTTCTGCTTTGCCGCCTCCCCAAAGTCAGCATCCGTTAACAGGACCGTGGAGCGATCGTCTGCAGAACGGCAGGGACACAGGAAGCCAGACACGTTTACCCCCTTTCCACGTCTCCCTCGCCTTCCCTCCCCAGGCCCTTGTGTTATCGCTCATTACAACAACAGTTACAACCTCGGCTAAAAGAGCAAAAACAAGTAAAAATGCAAGTGCTGCGTTAGAATCGCTGCAGAATACTGAAAGGAGGTTATCTGTAGGGGTTGGCTTTCTGAGCGTGGACATGAGAGAGGCATGCACCAGAGAGGGCCTTCTCACGAAGCGAACACTGATTTGGGGAGGCTTCTTGTTGCTGCTGACTGTTTAACAGAGTTCGGGAATTCTGTGTTTGGCAAAGCCTCAGATGGAGCTGTCAGCAGAGAAGTGGGCACCACCCCATGTTGGGGCTCCATTGCAAGTCGGCTCTGTTTGCAGGCTTAGAAGAACCCCACCACAGTTGTCTACACTCGAGGGGCTCTAATGCCGGCCAGGGTTTGGGGTTGGGGGAGTGGAGGGGAAGAGAAGGGCTCTTCTTTCAAGTTTATTGATTCCTCTATTTGAGAGAGTCTGAGGTACGTTCCCTTCCTTCCCACCTCTTCTGAGCTTTAATTACTCTGGAACGTCCTTTAATTAACTTCTTGAAATGACTCACTTGTCAGGTTTCCAAGCCCAGTTGGCTTCCTAAGGTTAGGGAAGCAGGATACTGGGTTCAGATGGATTGGGAGCACTTTAGTGCATGGAAAGGAAGGAGTTGGTTGAGCTGTGTGTCATTATTTGGTTGTCTCCAGATTTTCATTACTTTGTTGCGATACTTTCCACACTTTCTTAAGAGCTCTTTTACTCCAAGGGATGCTTCCGTTAGGATATGTGGATATATTCATACATTTTCAAGCACTGTAGCCCAGGATGTTGTTCATATGAGTTTATCAGTCAGCTGGGACCACGCTGCGGCGTGCCTTGACACAGGAATAGTGATGTGAAAGTCATAAACAACACAGTTAGACTTCTGTGCCCAAAAAAGGCCCTGAACAGAATGAACCTTACAAAATCCAATTACTCAGGCTCTGGCAGGAGAGGAAAGCCTCTTGAAGTTAGAACAAAATTTTTTGGCAGGAAGACAGAGGAGAGACTGCCAAGGTGTTTGCTGGCATCCCAGCGTGGGATGCGGCGTGGGCTCCTACTGCAGTAGGAGCCACGGCTCTGCGCAGGGGGTCACGCCGCAGCCTTCCCCTGGTCCCCACACTGGGCAGGCTTTCTCCAGAAACAGGTTCTGACCATTGGACCTGACAGTAGAAGCCCAACATCTACATTCGTTTTTCACTAATAATACTGACGTGTTCTGGTTTCCGACACGTAGCCCTGCAGAGAGCACTCCTGATTATCTGTGGAACTAGGGTACAAACTCTTAATGGGAAACTTCAGGTTCCTGTCAGTGTGTGAGGCTAACCTTTCCTTCTGGCTAGAAATTAATGGCACTCTCCTTTTGGATTCTTGTAGTCACAGACCAGAGTGTTTTAAAGCATCACATTTTTACTTCCCAATAATTAGAAAATGCCATCGACCAAATGTCAAGCATCACCGGGAGGTCAATGATTCTTGGTGATCAATGATCCTGTAAATAACAGGACACATTTCAGGTGGAGGGCAGTGACTATGGACAGAATGATGGTCAGACTTTTCTCTAGCTAGCAATGACTACCTATTTCAACCACTGTGGGGACAAGGGTTAACAAGTCTGATGAGGAACCTTTACCAAATGTTGTAACTATATTATAAGGTCAAAGGAATTATATTTTGATTTTTGAACTGGTGTTTCAAAGGAAATTTTGGTTTTCATGCCCAAACTATTGAGTTCAATAAGAGAGATTCCAGCCATACTCCTGAAAGATGAAGATGGTCAGGAACAAAGCATGGTGCTTTGTCTTGACGTGAGCTAGTGAATAAAATCTTGTATATTTAGGATGATTAGTGAGCACTCAGACAACATGGGTAGTATTCAACTGAATTTGGTTGACTGAGGGCCATCCAGGGCTTGACCAACCTTCTTCAAGGGCTCTTATGCCTGGGCCAAACTTAAAGCCAGCAAGAGCAGCTCAGGCCTTAGGATTTAGGAACCTTTAAGGTGAGATGTCTCTGCTGTTCTATTAAAACATAATCATGCAGGAAGTGGGCAAGGAGTGATGGAGATGTTCTGCCAATCTGGCCATTTACTACTGTTTTCCTGGCAGGAGGCTTCTAGCATAGGTGCCAGGAGTTGGGTAGTTTTAGCCAAACCACAGGATAGGGTTGCCCTGGGACCAAGTGCCAGCAAACACCTTCCAGAACAAACACAGAGTGAAGTTTCAAAAGGGCCAGATAGGGCAACCTGTCTCAGAGTCTGTTTCCATGGATACTGGAAAGCTGAGTGATATTTCTAAGGTGAGGGCTTCTGGGAAGTAGCTTATTGATACAGAATCAGGTGGTGACAGTCACAGGAGGCTAAGCTGGTGGCTGGGTGGGTGTCCTGCCCTGGTTCTGCATAATCTCTCAATGCCCCAGTTACAAAGTAGTATCTTTTTCCTACATTGATTGATTGGGTGGGTTAAATGAAATGATGCACATAAAGTGCTTATAAAATAGATGACATTAGAGAGCCCTAAGCAAACGTTAGCTGTTCTTCTGATCATTATTGCAATGGGAATACAAAATCTCTGATTCTGGAATGAATACATCTGTGGCAGAAGGCAATGTGGAATGGCAGATTTTGAATGGGGAGGGCTGGAAGGAGTCAGGACAGTGGGGTTCTGGGAGAACCAGACATGGAAGTCCTCCAAGTGAAACACAGATCTGGGTGTTTCCCAAAGCACTGCCAAGGAACCCATTCCAGGGTGTCTGCAGGGTGCTGGGGGATGATGAAGAGGTGGCTCATGCAAAGACACTTTTATGTTAAATGCTAAGTAGAGTTTACATGTTTTCTTGGATGAAGGTCTTATTGGAGCTGAAGAAGGCACTGAGTGGATTTCCAGAGGGGGCTTAGCGTGTGGTCCTTCTAGGTTTATTTGATTACAGGTGTTTGTTCTTTGGAGGATCGCCAATAGTGTCTCCAGGAAAGACCCAACATGGATCAAGGTTGGGGAACTCCTGTTTCAGGTGACCTCTGAGCTACATGTGAGTTAATTTCCCCTCCACATTTGCTGGTATTTATTATTATCCTCAATAACAGTCATCTCCCTTCTACCTTTGCTCATGTAGCTCTCAAGATGTTCCCATAACTCCTGGGGTTTGGGCTGAGAAGGCATGGCTGTAGCAGACACATTGTGTGAAGCCATGAACAAGGTCCCTTACCAATGGTCTCCATTGTGTCTCTCTCTTCAATCAAAAGCTGAGCCCTGGGTATGTCAATGTGCATCCTCAAGGTCTGCTGTTGCTTGCTCAAGGTGTCCGAAGTCCGGGTATTCTTACTGGGGATAAAATAAAGGGGATTTATGAACAAACGCAGTTCAGACTTACATGATGCCTGTAGGTGCTTATATATCAACTAGGTTTACCATTGCATTATTTGGATACCTTGTGGGAAGGGGAGGGGGAAAAAAAGCAAGGAAGGAAAAGGGGGAAAGGAGAAGGAAAAAATATTTTTCCTTCTTTCAAATGTGAACCTTCAACAGTCAGCTGCGAGATTCAAAGAATGAAAACTGTCAATAGAAATTGGTTCCATTTTGATAGAACTTTTGGAATTTCCCCTTTCTCATGTAACGCTAAGTAAAACAAACAAGAAAAATGGTGATTTTTAAACCAGCAACACTTCCATTTATCAGACATGAGATGTTCCAGTGGTGGCAAGGGAGAAAGCATGTGTGCTGGCTGCTCGTTGGGTGGGGTTTCTATTAATGGATTTGTATTTACATCTGGTGTCATTTTATTTTTGTTCCAGTGACAAATCTTAAACAGTGTTAACTTCCCTGACACTAGTTTATCCTAACTCATATCACATTTTAGAATTAAAAACAAAACCCAACTACTGTAAGAATTTGTGTACTAGAAAATTACTCTCAGATTGAGCTGTCTTCTAGGAGTAAATGAAAATAAGTGGTAAAATGGTATGGGATAATCAAATTCAGTCAAATCCTACAGAAAAAAAATAATAATCTGCATGTTTCACAAAAACACACAAAAAATTAATAAAGGCTTTAATTAGAAATCTGCATCACAGGAGGGATTGTGCAGTCTTTACAGAGTTGTAAGGATTGAGAAGATTTCAAAATAATGTAGAGCTGACCCTTGAAGAACACAGGTTTGAACTGAAGGGGCCCATGTACATGTGGATTTTTCTCCATAAACACAGGCTGGTACTGTAATATTTTCTCTCCCTTATGGTTTTCCTAGTAACATTTTTTCTTTAGCTTATTTTATTGTAAGAATGCATTATATAATACATAGAGTACGCAAAACATGTGTTAACTGAGTGTTCATGTAATGGGTCAGGCTTCTGGTCAACAGTAGGCTACTAGCAGTTAAGTTTTGGGGAAATTGAGAGTTATGTGTGGATTTTCAACTGTATGTGGGGGTCAGCACCCATAATGCCTGCATCATCCAAGGGTCACCTGTATATTCAAACAACTTCTAAGGACCAACGATCATTCAAAATAATTCATTGATGCGATAAATTATGGCATCCATAAATCCAGCCAAAATCAACTTTGAGAACGATTTCTACTTCACTCAATGATTTACCTCTCCATTAGTTACTTTTAATAGAAAATGATAAGAGGGTATCCATACTACGTCTGAAATGTTTTTCTTCTCAACTAAGTGTTCACCAGGAGTCCTGGATCCTTTCTTGTTGACGACGACTCACCTACCTCTGAACCCTGTAGCTGAAGGAATGTTAATAATCTGAAGGTCAAGTTCACACAAGAACCCCTGTAGACATTTGTATGTTGAAGGCTGGGGTGATATTCTGAATGTTTTGTAATGGCCCTTCCCTCATTTGAGTATAAACAAAACAACCTACAGAAACGATGGCTTCTGAAAGGTGCTTTCATTCCTACTTAGGACTTGATCTTGAACCAGATTTCTTGCTCTGCAAAAGAGTAACTGGGTTATGTAGCTAGCACATGCTAATTATGCAGAGCCCAAATTCAAACGTTTGGCCTGAATTTCTCACATGGTCTATATGCTTTTTGAAATTATTTACTTAACTGCATTTTCACTGTGTGTGTGTGTGTGTGTGTGTGTGTTTTATAGCATAGATTCTAATACTTGTGTGAAATGAAGAACATTTTGGTGACTTAGGGGCTGCCGTTTAGAAAAGCTCTATTTCCACAAAAACAGATGGGGAACTGCTCCTCTGTGAGTATCTGAAAGGTCTGTTTAGAAACTCCACTAGGGACTTGAGCTTGTCCTTGCACCAAAAATAGAAATGTGAGCTAGTTCCTTCTGCTCATCATGAATAGTTATGAGGCAGTCCGCGGCTGCTCTATTAAACACTATGAACCCAAGCGCAGACTGTACTTAACAATAAGGGGACCACTGTCAGACCGACACAGGAAGCATGCTAAATAGCCACTGTGCCCCACTGCAGTGGCCACGAGGACTTAGAATATGATTGAGCTTCATAGACAAAGACAATCAAAGCTGGAAGTAAATTTTTCCTCCTCCTTGAAGGAATGCATGCTGTCAAGTCCTGTAGCAAAAGGCATGAGCATGGCCCAACAAACCTTGAGCTTCAGGAGCTAACTCTTCCTCTCTCCCTTCGCACTGTTGTCCCCCTTGTTTTGAGGAAGTGGCCGTGTGGCTTTCTCCCTGGCTTCAGGGCTTGATGCAGGTGCTGTCTTCTCAGTGGAGCCAGGCTGGTCCAGTTCTGGGCACTACTGGTGCTGCCCCTCCGCGCCCTCTGTTGCGTTTTGTTTCCTCAGTGCTGAAAACTCTTGAGCATATGTTTAATTAACTTATCTCATTTGTGATCTGTCTCTCCCGCTGGGATAGGAGCTCTTCAAGGGGTAGCCCCTTCCGTTCTGCCCCTGTATATCCCTACAACTTAGAGCAGTATGTGGTCGGAGTAGGTGCTCAATAAAAGTGTGCTGAAGCTTGTTGAATAAATCTGTTGTTTGGGGGGTACAGTGGGAGTGAGTGACAAGTCCCAGAGGCAGTAATATTATTCTCATTTAATGGGTTATTAGGTCTCAGCTTTCTTAATGTGGCGGCCATAGTCTATAATCTACTGTTCTAGGAAGGCTGAATCTCTAAAATTACAATAATTGGTCATTAAAACAGCAGCAAAACTTCTCCCCCACCAAAAAAAACCTCACAAACAAACAAACAAACAAACAAAAAACACCTTTTTGAGGAAAACTCATTTGTGAAAAGATTCTGGATGTTTTCACTGTAGAAACAAAATCGCATCTTTTTATGATACGATTTTATGATGCCAAGTACGTTAGTTATTATTGAAATATAATCTTCCACTATCCATTTGCCCTCTGGCTGTCTGATGAAAAATGACAGAGAGCTGACCCTCGTTCACTACTCAGTGAACTCACGGTATTTCCCAGCTTAGCCAATAAATTACTTGCAGTTTTTAAAACTCTTTAAAGTCTTAATATTTCCTTAAGCTTTGTGAGAAAAAAAAAAGAACTAATGAAAAAGTCTGCACATCACCCACCTTCCCAAATATGATATGAAACATTCCATAAGTTTAGAATAACTAACTGTAGGGCTATCAGGAACTCATTATAATAGTTCAATTTTTTTTTTTTACTCTGTGTCTTAAAATAGGAACATCAAAAAGGCTAAACTCATTTACATTCACAGTTTGAACCTTTCTCCAGGCTTTTCCGCTTTCAGCTCTGAATAATACAGGTCTTTGGATGTTAACCACGTATTGGCTAACGCCTCAGAGCAGCCTAGTCTTACCTCTTAGAAGGCTGGTATTTTGCTTTAAATTACGTTCACATCATCATAAAAGAAAGAAAATCCTTTCTATCTTAGGCCTGGTGGGTAAAGTCTCTCTTCTTTCTCTGTGGGGGGTGATTTGCTTGGGTGAAACAGAGGCGGATGCAGAAGCACGAAGCCCTGTGACGGGAGACGGGGGATGACACTGTGTGGGGGATACCCCGGCACCAGCTCATCTGTGTTTGTTCCACAGTAGCATCTGCCTTCCTGGCCCTCGGACAGCTAATCCCACTAAAGTATGCAGATACACTTTTTGTGGAACATGGTTGGAAAATATGTTATCTTCACCAAGATCCCAGAATGGTAAAGCTAGGAACAATTGCAAATTGTTCTAAATAGCTTTAGATGTGGAAAGTAGAGCATACAGGGGGAAAATGACTGGCCCAAGACCACAGAACCAGCACGTGGCAACATGAGGTCTACAACGCAGGCTTGTGGCTCTATGTTCTCACTGCACCCGCCTGCCAAGTTCTCCATTTCCCACGCAAGCAGCAGTGAAGATGAGAGACAGCAGTTCTGTAGCCTTCTCTACACCAAGAGATGTGACTTGCCTTGATTTTCTGGACCACATTCAAAATATGGTTGGCCCTCCGATCTCCAGGTAGGTGACAGGGTCTTTTAATGCTTGGCCCCACCAACTTGCCAAACTCAGATTGAACTGACCCTTCATGATGAAAAGCATTGTGTTTACTTCTAAATTAATCCCATAAAAATCCACCTATTTGAGAAGCTTGGAAATTCTCTCCCTTTTCAATCACTGTATCCTCTGGGGGAAAACTACCTCAACTACCTTAAGTGGAAGTAATTATTAGCTTGAATGGTCCTAATTTCATGTTAGCAACTGTTAACCTCAAATACCACTATTAATTCCTGTTTTGCTCAGCAGGTTGTCTTTCAACCACAGTGATTGACCTATTAATGAAGACGATCCTTTTTGATGTCTCCCTTGGGTCTAATAAGAAGGGGGAGGGATGCATTCTAGGACATCAGAGAAGCTAATACCGACTCATCCTAACCAAACAGATGTTGAACATGTCAGAAACCATAGATTCCAGTGTCATGGGCTTTGGGCAGAGACATGATCTCTGGTTGAAGAGAGGGCGAAGGAAGTGGCTGAAAGGTCTCTGGGAGGGCTGCAGGACGTAGGCTGTGGTACAAACCAGTGAAGTGGACTGGGGTAGAGACAGGGATGGTGACCTATTACACAGAGCAGAAGTCATTCCCAGTCTACAGGGGTCACTTGATGGACCTCCTGATAGCCTTTATCTCTATGCTGTGCCTAGTATGGCCAGAATATTTTCAACAGAAGTCAGAAAACCACAATTTTATAAGAAATCTCTTAGGAGGGCAAGTGATGTGATGAACACTGGGTCTTATACGCAATTAATGAGTCATTGAACACTACATCAGAAACTAATGTGTTTTAATATGTTAGCTAATTGAACATAATCATAAAATAAAAGAAAGAGAAAAGAAATCTCTTGATTTCTAAATGTCATCAATGAGTTCATATTTTTAAGTCTACATTAGAAAGTTTATTTTGTTTGGTAAATAAGCTACTATAAATTGAATGACTGGCCTTTTTTGTTTGTTCGTTTTTCAGATGTTTTGTCAGATTTGCTCTGTACAGGTGCATGTGTGTCTGGATGCCTCCCATGTGACCATAAAAAATGTCCCAATACTTGCTTATCAAACAAGTACAGACTTGCATTAGAGCAACTCAAGTCATTTTATATAGATTTTCATATTCTTCTCATGCAAATTTGATCTAGAAGGATGGGTCAAAGACCCATTATGAAAGATACATATTATAGGCCATTTGCATTTCTGAGTTCTCCTCTGAGGTCTAGATTCCTGCTACCAGCTTTCTGACACTTTCACTGGACACTTGGGAAGCATCCCAAATTCAACATGACCTGTATGAGCCTTTTCATTCCCATCATTTCCCTTTTCCTGTCCTAAAAAAAAAAAAAAAAAAAAAGTCTCTACACTGAATCTATCTTTCTGATCCCTAATCTTAGCAAATGACACTTATATTTATTTAATTGTTCACTCCAAATATTTCAGAGTAATCCTGAGTCCTCCATAACAATATACAGTGCACATAGTTTTAAAACACAGCATGACCAGGGTGCTTGGGTGGCTCAGTTGGTTAAGCAACTGCCTTTGGATCAGGTCATGATCCTGGAGTCCGGGGATCGAGTCCTGCATCGGGCTACTTGCTTGGCGGGGAGCCTGCTTCTCCCTCTGACCCTTTCCCCTCTCATGTTCTCTTTCTCTCACTACCTCTCTCAAATAAGTAAATAAAATCTTTAAAACAAAACAAAACAAAAAAACACAATATGACCAAAAAGATGTCTGTGGAAAATGTAACCTATGGGCCAACGGCAGTTGACCTCTGTCTTAGGTCTTCAAAGATACTGGTGATATATGGGCTGGGGTATCATTGTGAATAATAATAAAAAAGTACCAATTTTATATGCAAAAATGTGGAAAGATGTTAAATCCAACTGTGGTGGGGTGGGGAGTAGGAGAGACCCCATAACTCATCCTCTTCTTCTCCTACAGTGAACATCCTAAAATGGCAGCATCATTAGGGTTCCTGACATTTTTCTTATCTGATTTCCAGACTCTGATTACCCTTTTTCACTTTTGGTTTAATCATTACAATATAAAAAATGATTCAAATGCAAATACTGGGGTGTCTCCTACGGCTGTGAAAATTCACTTATTTATTCAACTACCACTATTCATTCATCAGGTATAGTGCTGGTATTTCTAACAGGAGGACGACACATCAGGCTGTGACCCCCAAGACCAGACAGTGAATAGTTACTTGCAGCAGAAGTGGATGAGTGCTCTAGTGTAGGGATGCTTATTGTGCCATGGGATCTGAGGGCAAGGAGGATCTTTCTTGATCATCCCATCTCCTTAGAAGAGTGCAATGCACAGTGCATTTCCTTTTTAAAAAAAAAAAAAAACTTAAATTCAATTAGCCAACATAGTATACCATTAGTTTTTGGTGTAGTGTTTAATGATCCGTTAGTTGTATATAATATCCAAAGCCATTTTTGGTTTTCTTTTCATTTGATTAACTGTTAAAGAAGAAGGCTCAACCTCAAAGGTGGTATATTTGGGTGCAAACAAAAACAAAGCTACTTCCTTATAATGTGTCCTTTATTCCCAGCTTAATGGGAAACATTCCACTGGGTGAGTCTGGTCAACCAGAAGACTACCAATAGCATGTGGAAAAGTATATTATTTGGTATCTATGTATCCTATTCTGCCTCATATGGATATTTGGTACATAGAATAAACTTTATGTGTCAAAAATAAAAAGTGCTATCAATTTCAGACAATTATTTAAAAAACCATTAAAACAAGTTGGACATTATTCTTTTAAACATGATATCTGAGATGGTGGGCTTTGTTCTTACCTCATGAGCATTTCAGCTAAACTCTTTGCATCTGGGGAAAGAAAATTAATATTAGTACATGATAAACAACTCATTAACATTCACTCAGGCATTTATGACAAATATTTTACAGTCAGATGACAATAGCCATTTTAAAATGTACCTGTAAATCCATATATCACTACTAAGATCCAAAAGTTTAGTGGATTCCTGATTTTTTCTCCCTGAGAGAATTTATTTAATATTTCTGATATATATATACTTGAAATATATATTTTTAAAATATATACATATATACATATACATAAATATGTATTTCAAAAACAGTATAATACTTTAGGACCATAAAAATTCTCAGACACCTGCTAAAGTCTCTTTACAGTGTATTTATTTGCCAATTTTTGAAAACCCAATTTAATTTCAGTAGTCAGAAAATTAACATTTTCAAGCTAGTTTATTTATGTAGTACACATTCTACTCTTTTTGTTATCAAAGAATCAAAAATTAAAAATGTATGACACTATAGATTACTTTAAGAAAGCATTATTATAGAGATGTAAGTCCCTAAGTTTGATTAAAGAATTACATAAATGGCATATCTTGTGTGTAGATGTTTATTTCAAATTCCAAAGTAAAAAATTTTCTCTATTTTTTGTCTCTGAGGACACTGTTTACTAAGATTTGGTTACCACTCTGACAAAAGAAATTCTGTCTAAAAATGATGTAGAAAAAAAATTCTACATTTTTGGTGGCATTGCTTTGAAATTCTCATCTCCCTTAAAATATAATTTGTTTTTCTTTTTACACATTTTGTCCTGGCAAAAGATGAATGTTTCCTTTCTTAGAATACAAAAGCCCTCTTCTTGCTTTTTTTTTTTCCTATTGCTTTTTAAAAAGTCTTGATGTTAACTGTAGTATTCAATAAACAGAACTTTCTGGAAATGGATTCAGCTATGTGACTAGCTCTATAGTGGAGAAATGCAAATGCTGGAGAATTTTCATTTCATCTTTCATCTTTGGGGGCTGACATTTAAGTGCAATCATTATCATGTTAGAGGAGCATGGGATTACTGAGGGGCGAGGGGCATGGGCAGTCAGGGTGATAACCACCCATGGGCTGGTGTCTCCATGAAGCAAGGCTCGGTCCTTCAAGTTGGACATGCCAGCTCCCATCCAACCTCACGATGGGGCCCTGATTTTGTGCACAGATGGGTTCAGTCTGGGAAATGAAACACTGCCTTCTACCCCACCCATATGGTGAAGCAAAGAAAGCAAACCAGCTTTTAACTTCCTAGTTCATGTCTTCTCTGCAAAGACCAAGCAGATATGAGTTTCTTCTCTTCCTGAATGATTTAACACTTGCAAAGTAAATATATATATATCATGCCAAAAGCGTGGGATTAATTAGCTCTATGTAACAGCCAAGCAGTGGCTAGCTCAACAGTCTAAAAAAGAGGGGGAAATGTAAGGAGTACACACTGTACTTCAGCTCCTGATTGGAAGGTAAGTCAGTCTCCAGCATCTTCAGAATGGACCTGGTTTCCTCATCTTGCTCATTATCATCATGCTTTTTCTGTTCCTGAAGTCAGCACATTTTCTGTCCCATGATTTTCTTTACATCCATGTGCTAAGGAATTGTGGCACCCGACACGTGGGTGAGGAGCAGCTCTCAAACACCAGCTTGCTTTAACTGCAAGTTCTCTTTATCCATAACTAGCAGGTGTCTTCACTGTGGTTATGCTGGTCCACAGCTGCAGCCACCCTGAACCATTTTGGTCCGTGCTTCCCTAGGCTTATCATCTTGCAACAAACCCCTTTCTCTTTCTGGTTACTATGTCCTCCTCCTGATTTCATCTGAAATTCTGAGAAAAATTCCATTATTTGAAATATACTTCTTCTGTGAGTTTACCTTTGAACGTCACCAGTAGAATTTCACTCACAGTGATGGGGGTTCAACAGCACAGGGGGCACTGAGGATTGAGTGCGAATGTCTTCTGGGAGTGGACACAGGGTGGGCTGTGGTCAAAACGGAGCATGCACTAGGAATCTGGATGTGTCAGTCTCTGCCTGGGAATTACCATGCCCTCCTTCAGAAACCAGGAAACGGAGACCCAGATACATTCCATAATCTGCTGCAAGTGAGTGAGAATTCATAACCAATGTCTGTTGGTTCAAACTTTTTTTCCATCACTACCCTTAACTAGGGCCACAGCCATCTAGTTCAGGTCAACCTGAACGTTGACACTCAACTTCAATCTGGAAAAATCCAAGACTGCCCCCACTTTAAAGGGACCATGGGACCCAGGGAGCATAGACTCCAATGGGAAGAGAGCTCCATGGCACAAAATTCTGGAATTCGATCTCCTTCAGGAAGCAAGGAGTAGGTCAGTTTGACTGGAGAGAGAAGTTTCTAGGCGTGGTTGTGAGTTGAGGTTGGTCAAGGCATAAGGAAATGAGGAAGTGGGAGGGCAGAGGTGGTGATGGGTGGGTGTGGGCGCTGTGTACTAACGCTGATCCATCCAGAGTGTGTGGCACGGGGGCTGGGGACGGGGACTTGGTGGTGAAGGTGAGAAGCTGGGAGGATTGGCTGCAGTGAGGATGGGGGTTGGGAGCATCTGACGCTTGAGCAGATGGATGGTGTCTGCAAGAATCGGGACCTGCTGGGTGTGGAGGGGACCAGCGGAAGGGCTGCAGGGAGTCCAGGGAAATGGCGAGATTGAGGATATGCAGGGCTGGGTGTAGGGTCACACAAGTCACAGCACAGGAAGGACATGGAAGCAGCAATGCAGTTGGAGCCGGAGAGCTTGGCTTCAATCCCACCACGGTACTCGACCATGTTAGTGTCAGCGGTGGGACAGGAGGGGAGGCTGTTCAAGGCAGAACTGGAATGGAGTTAGAAAGAGATGTCAGGACTGAGATGGGGCCCAAGGTCTTCATATTCAGGTAGGGACAGTGAAAAGAGGTGACAAAACCTGGGACACACTTTTGTTTAGGGTTGAGAAGAGAGTCTGGGGCACGTGAAGAACACTGAGAGTCATGAAATCGTGAAATTGCAAGAGCACGAAAGACTCTTCAAGTCAGCCCTGCAGTAAACGTTTGCCTCTTGCCACTGTGTCTTGGGCAGATACTCAAATGAGCTTGGACACCGAGCACTCCAGGAAGGGGTCGATGCTGTCGCCCACCTCCCCTTTCAGGTCTGGCTCGCTATCAAGTCTGTTGATCTGTCACCTCAACATGTCCCCGTGGGACATTTGCTTTTTTCTCTCTGCTCAGTTGGAATCTCAGGACGTGCAGCGCCCCCTCCCGAGCCTCCCCACCTCCAGTGTGTCAGTTCTCTGAGTGACATGCTCCTGCAGGAAGGGGGATGGACCTGAAACACACCCCTCACTGTGTCGCACTTGCGCTTTGCAACTCTCAAAGGGAAATCCCTGCCAATAGAACTCAGCACAGAGCAAGAGCCTTCGCGTGCTGGTCCCAAACGATCTTTCCAGCCCCGCTGCCACTCGCGTCCAGACTTCAGCCCGAGGTTCTAACTCCTGGATTCTCTGCAGACCGCAGGATAGGGCTCCTGGAAAGCTTCCTTTGTCGCTGCATCACATTCAGATGTGACTTGCACTGTGAAGTCCCCCAAGCCCCTCCAGGTGAAGCTGGTGCCTTGGTTCTCTGGCCTTCAGGCACCCTTCTGCACTATGTCCAGCACAGCCTTTCCCACTTGACATGGTGGCTTCCTGTTCCCATGTCCTCTCTCCATTGGCTGAGTCATCTTCCTCTCTAGGCTCAGTCCAGTCCCTGCTAGGCACACCATGTTTTCCTGGGGATACGCTTCATTGTGGGACACATCTTTGTGCTCTTGTGCTGAGATCCCTTGATGTAATTTCTACCTGGACATAACGAGGACACCTGGAGCCATTCACAAGCCATGCGAGTATCTCCAACAGCTGGGAGCCACCTCTTTTCCAAGCTGAAGTTTCTAATTTTCTCTGTCCCTCCTCAGGTGGCATAATTTCTAGGTAATTCTCTTCCTGAGACTCTCTTCTGTGAAAGACCTGTGATTTTTTTATTGTCCTTCATTAAATGAGGCCCAGAGCAGAAACTGGTCATTTTTTGATATTCTCTTTCTCATACACCTGTGAGGATGCAGTGCTCATTATGTGGGTTGCAAATGAGTTTTTACAAATTATGTAGATTTTACAATGATCCCTATTACATTTTATCTCTTCTGTTCCAGCCTTTCAAAAACTCTTCAAATTTGGAGTCTTCTCATTAATACATTCTCTTTGCCCCTTGGAGTTCTGCCACCTCTAAAATGGGCTCAGCCTGCCCAGACTTCAACCTGGCACTCCCTTATTAGTCAGCCCCATCCCAATGCTAGTGGAGTTTGTCTGGGCCTCTGCTATTCCCTATAATTTCCGGATTGCTCGCAAACCATGCTTTCTATAACCTAGACTACTTTATTTCAATCTGTAATTTCTAGAATTTATTGTTTTTGAAAATGGGTTTGGAGTATAACTAGTTTCCAACACCTTTAATTTGACTGTTCAAAGATTATCCAGAAATATTTTGGGATTATGTCGGGAAAATATTTGTCTAGAATCCTAAAACATCATCCTTTGGGGTCTAGGGACCAGTACCACATGATATCCTTCCTAGTAATTCCTACAGGGAAAGAGTCTTCTCCTTCAGTGTATCATCATAGCATTTACTGGTGTCCATATTATGTTGCTCATCATTTAGAATTCTTTAATAGTTTGTCGTAAACATGGCTTCCTTCCTACTAGTAAGAGATAAGAACTATTATTTTATGCATTTTCCCCTCTTTTGCTCCCATAATGACTAGAACATAGAAGGTTTTGAAAGAATAAGTCAATTTAAAGAATCAGAGGCGCTGATTATTTTCTAAAGTTCCTTCCTTCCTCCCTTCCTTCCTTTACTCATTCCTTCCTTCCTCCCTTCCTTTTCTCCTTTTCTTTCCCTCCCTCTCTCCCCTCTTCTATCCTATCCTCCTTCCTGCTACCTCTCTGTCCTTTTCTTCCTTTTTTATAATTCTTCTTCCACATTTTATGGTTTGAATAGCACTTCTCTTGGTGCATATCAAAGCGAAGCAGACATTGAGTCGTTCTTTCTACCTGCCATCTGTTAATATGAGAACATCATCTCAAGTCTTGTTCTTGCTAAACAGTCTCTTGTGTTGCCTGTCACATTTTTTCCCCACAAATTTCAGCTCAATCTGAGATTTAGACTTTGTGACACCTTTTCTAAAGTCCTTTGCTACTCCTACATATCCAGCCTTGGCTCGGTGTTTCCCCGTTAATCTTTTGGGCTTGGGCGTGATAGAGAAATATCACCAGGATATTTGGAAGGAAGGGGTTTCAAAAAATAACATTTGCAATGAGTCCTAGCAAACGGTATCTGGAAGGAGAATTTGGTGATTAGGAGGTAACTGGTCATCTGCCTTCAGGAGAACATTTTGGGGGGTGGGGGTGGAAGTGAGACCGTGAGTGTTCAGGAGCTGGTTAGAAGCAGTGCTGCTGAGTATAGAGTTGTCTTTCAATAATCTAGTGAGGAGAAACAGCAGAGAGAAGGGCATCAGGCAGAAGATATAGAAGACAGAAGTATTGACTATAGAAATAAAAAAAAACAAATTATTTTCCATGGGAAAATAAAATTAGAAAGTAACTGTTGATTCTGTGTTGATATATCTTCTAACTTCAGGCTTCACTGACAACCCTTTCAAAACCAACCCAGTTGATGGGATGTCCCGTTTCTTTTTTGACCATTTCCAGATCTGAGGAAGTTTCATGGAAAGAGAACTGGGATAGGGCAGTAGCGAGCTGGGTGCTCTCTCTAGCTCTGTCCTGATATGTGATTTTGGACAAGTTCCTTTAAGTTTCCATATCAGCAAAATAGGGCATAATATACTACCAAGTTTATACTCCACTTGTTTGCACTGCTGTGGAGAGACTGACACAAGGCAGCATCGCGTAAAGCATTACAGAGGAGGAAGAAGGGGAAAAAGTAGAAGATAGTCCTCTATTGATTACCGCGTGACTCAGTGGGCTCTCAGGAAGAGGCACCCCTGTTGGGTTATGAATACTACAGCGTGGTCTCGCCCCGTTCCCTTGTTCTTTTTGTGGACCACTCTTCCCTTTGTGCGTCTGCACACAGCACAGAGGTTCTCACCCACCAGGCAGCACCACCACAGGGCTCCAGGGGAGCTCAAGGCAAGCCTCAAACACCACAGCTGTGCCAACCCAGAGTCTGGGCCGTCGCATACTTTGAGGGCCCAAATGTTTCCTTAAAAAAGAGAAATCCCATCATCGCCACACGTCTAACACTTTCATTCTGACGTTCTGGTTAGGTAGAGTGGGGCATGCTTAGCTTCACCCTGTGGTCAGGCAGGGGCTAGCACACACCCCCGAAATGAACACCAGTATGGGAGTAGCAGATTTTACCTAGATTTACAATCCTACGAAGAGTTCTTTGTAAGCTCCCTGACAACAGTCCCTGCTTTTCTGTGAAATTGAAATGGATCTCATAAAGTAGCTTTTTTCATAAGGGCTATGAGTTTGCATTTATATATATTTTTTTAACCAGATGACAAATAGGACTTCCAATCATCAGTGTGCTATGAAAGAGGATCCAAAAACCACAACTAAATAAATATCCAAAAAAGAAAACCATATATATTTGCAATCTGAGAAAACTGCAAGTACAAACATGGACCAACTAGAATACCCAGGTTGGGGAGGCACCAGGACAGACGCCAGCTCTCTCCCTCCTGATGGCCTGCTCTCTGTCCCTCACTGCACTAGCTGCCCTTGGCTAGGCCCTGCTGCCATCCTAATGCTCTTTTGCTCCCCACCCTCTGATACAGAAGCTCCTTTTACTCAATTCTCCCATTGTAAATTTGGAGTTTTGAAATAATAATTTTGTTAAGAAATTAAGGTTTAAAAAAAGAAAAAAAAGGAAGGAAGGAAAGAGGGAAAGAGGGAAGGAAGGAAAGGAAAGTTTCAGAGCACACGTTTCTAATCCCAGATAAACCACAACTTGGGCATTTATTAGCTTGGTGAAGTTGTGGTTTATTTGGTATCTGGAGCTTGTGCTGCTTCTTTAGATTATTGAAGTTCAAACACATTTTTGGTCCTACAATTAAGGAAAGCATTTAGCTCATTTGCAGACCAGATGAAAGGGGTGTTGGAGCTTAGCAGACAATAGCCATCCCTCATGGCCTTCATCTGTGCCCATGTAGAACCACGAGGCCACATTCTCTCTGGGAATGGCCTTCTGGAACTGATCTGTTTTTATAATATTAACCCATTTCAAAGCAAGCTTAAAATAACTATGCTTCTGTTCACAGGATGAAAGGCATTTGCCACAGAAGCGTGGTCAAATTTTATACCCTCCATTTATTTGTATCTGTAGCTTATTTGAAGCTCCAAAAGTGGCTTTTAGGCTTGGCATGCCAGTCGACCCAACTGGCTGGTGCCAACACAACTTTGCACCTTCTTGGGTAGACTCACACTAAAGGAGGAAGTTTTTAGTGATACTGGTGATTACTTGACGTGGGAATCAAATTTTTACAAGGTTGGGGCTTCTGGGATCATGAATCCAGCCAGGGATTTGTTCTGTAACCTTGCACTTTGAAGGATTTAGTAGTGGGGAGAAATCAGGGCATGATTATAAGCAAAAGGTTGCTTCTGGACTCCTGGATAAGGTTACAGATTTTTTTTTTTTAATGTAGCACTTGCAGACAATTCAGACTTTAGAAGATCGCTATGCTCTAAAATTAGTGAAGTTCTCAGGAAGAAAGAAATACATGTTGGCTAAATTGCTTGATTCCCTTCCTTCCTTCCTTCCTTCCTTCCTTCCTTCCTTCCTTCCTTCCTTCCTTCTTTTCGTCATTTTTACCTAAAAGAATGTTATGTTATATTCACCTAACTAGGTTGTTAGTCTACATGGTAAAACATACCTTGCTTATAAACATTTAGTAGTTTCTAACAATCAAACAATTAAAAAATATGAAGTTGACCTTAAATAGTAACTCTGACAGTGTCCATTAGGGACCCCACAATATTTTTATATAATCCAAATTTTATTTTCAGTTTTGACACTCATTGGTGGTTGCTCAAGCAACATTGACATATTATTAGAAATGTCCTTATTTGGGATGATAACAATATTATATGAAGCAACCCTTTCTTTTGAATCTGTAAATATATTAGAACTCATTCTAATCCAGGCCCAGGATCTGTGCCTTACGTGGGTCAGGTTGAAACTGGGTGACTCTACCACTGAGCTCTATTTCATAGGGAAGCACCTACTACACTAAGTTCTGGCTACAGTTTTCCTCTATGAGTGAGTTGGAAAAAAATGATGTGATTAACTAACATTTTGGGAGCTCTGCTGGACTAAAAGAGAAATGTTTGGGGGCAAGTCCAGCCCCCCTCCCTCCCCAAGAATTCACAACACCTATTCTGTCTTTTCATGGTGCACTTTCACAGTTAGAGAAAGATGTCTGTCTCTTGTAAGTCTTTCCTCACTGTTAATAGAATGTCAGCTTCTGTGGTTCTGGGACAGGGTTGTAGACCTCATTTTTCTCTTTGGGACCTAGCCAAACACTTGTGATCAAATAGAATGGTTAGTAAGAAAATTTCATGTTTCATTTAAAAAATGGTGGTGGCCAGCTCATGGCAGATGATCAACAATGGTTTGTTGAATTGAATTGCCTTCTGTGCCTCCACATTAAAACGTGCCATTAGGAAGCAGCTGGAGTTGGGTCCCCTGTCCTTTGCACTCTTGCTGCCCTCTTGTCTGATGCTGGGTTTGGAAGGCTTTGTGAAGCGTGTGCAAAATGCAAGACGACAGACACTTTTGTACTCCAGCAAGCTACTTCCTGGGACTCTTTGTTCCCCAGCATCTCGCTTAAGTACACCCTCTTTCCCACAGTACTTCTTTTCTTCCTGCTGAAACCTTTGTGAAGGCTCTGTCTTTCCTCAGCCACAAAGAAAACAAAACTGTTTCTGAGGCGGGAAAGGCTGTGCTCTCCGATGTGATGTATTGCTTTCTTTACCAAGAGCCACTACAGAAATACCAGTGTCTAGGAGTAGAGATGTCCACAGTAACAATGCCAGTCCCAGGATATCTTCTGGTGGGAGCCCTTGTGAAGGAATCGCTGAATGATAAGGCCTTGCACTTTTGACGAGCACCAGATGTTGTATGGACGTGATAAATCACTTCATTCTACACTTGAAACTAATACACTATATGCTAACTAACCAGAATTTAAATAAAAACAACAACAACAACAACAAAAGAATAATAATAAGGTGTGTGGGCCTGCCATCAGTACAGCCCAATATGTTGGTAAGAGTTAACAGCACCTTCAACATCTTTAGAGACAGGGGAGCTCAGATTATGGGTAGAATGGGGCAAATTAAACCACAGCTGGGAAGGAAGGAGTAATTCAATAGGGCCGGGGTGGAGGGGGCGGGGATGACGAACTTGGCAGAGGGTGACAGAATACTGGGAAGGAGTGCCATCATGATTAACGCACTTGCTGCCAAACCCTTGTGACCGAATGGAAATGATTAAGAGAAAAAAAAATTACTGTTGGCTGTAGAAGATGTTATGTGAAAAATTCATAGCCTTTGAAATGCAGCTAGCTAGATCTGGCCATCTAAATGCAACAAGGAGATCATATGATAATTGTCTTTCTCTGATTGACTTATTTCACTCAGCATAATACCCTCGAGTTCCATCCATGTTGTTGAGAGGCAGGGAAGGGGGTCGGGGGGTAGAGAAGGGAAAAATGAAGCAAGATGGGATCGGGAGGGAGACAAACCATAAGAGACTCTTAATCTCACAAAACAAACTGAGGGTTGCTGGGAGGAGGGGGGTTGGGGGGGTGGGGTTATGGACATTGGAGAGGGTATGTGCTATGGGGAGTGCTATGAAGTGTGTAAACCTGATGATTCACAGACCTGTACCCCTGGGACAAATATTACATTATATGTTAATAAAAATAATTTAAAAAAATAAAAATAAATGCAATAAGGACAGAACCTTGCTGGTCTGTCAGCTATTGGTTCCTCAATAATAATGTCTCTAAAGTCCAGAATATGGGATTCTGTTGTCCGTGAAAGGGTTAGAAAAACATCCTTTTGTTATCTTAGTGAAGAGCACTTGAGAATGTAATCCACCACAGTTCACCTTACACTGGGTTTCTCAACATAGTAAGCAGTATGTTGCTCTTATGTAGCTCTAAGATGGCGTCCCCTTCTCTCCCCAGTTGGGATTAATTGCTCCCTCTTTTGTGGGTAAGTAGGATTTTTTGAAGCCCTATTTTGTTATTCATGACATTTTTATTCTTTTCCTGGTAGAAGTTCATGTGTCTGTCTCCTACACTAAACCCGAAGTTCAGAAGGCTCTTTCTCTTCGTGTTGGAACAACAAGCACAAAGTATGGTGCTTAGGATATATAGGATTTATCAAGGTAAGTCTGCAAAATTAAGTAAGTGGTTAACGGGATTTAGCAAGGATATTTCAGCAAGATCGACAGCTCATTTGAATGATGGGGCTGTGGGAAATTTAAACGGAAGGGCTATTAACATGTACAGAGCATGATGTACTTTAAATATTCTAGTATTTTGGTGAAGTGGAATCAAATTGATAGGAAAATGTGTTAGGGCCATGTAAAGAGAAATGTTTCTCATAAGTGCAGATGGGAGAAAGTACCACCATGTTCTGCTGCTCTCACAAGATGGCAGTGAACTGAAGTGTTTGCAGAAGATGTCAGTGTTTTCTGTGTATATCAGTGATGTCTGGGGATGTTTGAGATAAGTCCTGGGACTGGGTTCCCAGACTTATTCCTCAGGTATAACTTTTAGGAATATGTAGAATGCTGCATGATTCTAGTCCACACTGGACTAATTAAATGAGAACATCGTGTCCATCCATTTTATCGAAAAAGGACTTGGTGGAATATTGTGACAGGTGAAAAGTGAAGGACTCAGAACCACTCTTCCTGATGGGGTTTCATGTTGGAAAGAGCTCGTTTTCCTCATATTGTGGTGCAAAAACAAGGAAGGGCTCTCAGCCAGAAGCTGGAAATAGCTTCATCACCAGGGACCTCACAGAGCTGGACATGATAATAATGGTGCCTGCTCACAATAGTGCTCGTCTGGCCAAGGCTCTTGTCTTCCATGGTTTTTTTTTTTGTTGTTTGAGTGAAACTCTTACACTGGACTTTCGCTCACGTTTCTAATTTGGGAAAATGTGTGTTTTCTGCCTCACAATGCTTTACTATAAGCCCTCAATTTCCTCTTCCTGGCAATAAAATAGTTCTCATTGCCACAGCAAATGTGATTGGTCTTTTTAAAGGATGCCATAATTGATGGCCTTGCTGAGATAGCTGAGAAGGCGAGCAGAGTTGAAAGACCCATGAGAAAATAATTTCCTTTGCCTATTGATGTCTATGGTTTAGGAAACTGGTGTGAGGCTGACTCTCTCTCAGTGTCTGACTGTGTTGGGTAGTAACATGGTGCGACTCTTCCCCTAGGGCTGCAGCCCTGCTGATGGCATATCACAGAGTCAGGCCATTGGGAGACCCAGCCTGGAGAATAAAAGACCTTCTCCTGGGGAGTAGCTCCTGCCAGGCCGGCTGTCCAGAGAGAGTGGCGCAAGCAGATGACCAGGGGGCCGCCACTCACCTCTCAGCCTCTTTAGTCTCTGCTCCCGCCTCCTCCTCCGCACCACCAGCAGGAGTACGAAGAGCAACAAGACCCCCACCAGGATGCAGGAGATGGTCACAAGCATCTTGAGCCCCTCGTTGGTTGTCAGGCCTTCTTCGCTTTGCACAACTGACTTAATGAGTGGAGGGATTGTACCTGAAAGCAGGGTCATGGTGTTAGATGACTATTAATGAAGACGGCATGGAGGAGGGTTTAGGGATGACGGTTACAAGAGGCGCGCTGGGTGATCCAAGGGTGTCCAGGGTGATGAGAAATGAAAGGAGTTCTTTATCTAGGTCCTGGCTCATTGATTTACTTTCTCATGCCCCTCTTCTGCCCAACTTGCAACTTACTTGACAAAACATCAAATCAGGATTTGCACAAAGGGTGAAGCACTTTCTTTGAAAGGGACTTCGTTTTGCAATGTATACTGCTGGGTGCAGGTACTTGAAAGCACAATGTCCAGGCTGGGTGCTTAAAAAAGCCACATGCGTTTCCCTGAAATGGTCACCATAGTACAACTGCTTGAAAACCCGCCCATCAAAGGAGGAACAATAGGTCTGGCCAGTGCACAGAAGTCTGCAGGGAGACTGTACCAGTTATACTGGCTTGAAGAAGCTTTGCATCCCTTTGTGATTCACTTGCTTTTTTTCTACTTTAGAAACTCATTTTAGGGTTAAGAGCTGCAGACAACTTTTCAAAGAGGAAGCATCTGGGTCTACAAACAAGCTCCTTAGTGAGCAGGTATTATTATACAGCATCCGGAGATTCAGATTATATAGAATTATCAGGAAACACCCAAGCAGACTGAACTCTGAGCTATCTGAAGCTGCTTTCTAGGCAGAGGCTGAACACGGTGGGCGCGGAGACTCAGACATACACCTGCACTCTGCGGAGCGTGCATTCCGGCACATTCCCTTACAGGAGATGCTCCATCCCACTGTATTTCCCATGTGAAACAAGGGCCAGGAAGTCAGTGGTTCAGGAAAAACGATGCAAAAATAATGCAATTTCCATCTGAGCAAAAATGATCTTTATCTTGCACTTAGTAAGTAGAGCAGGGATAATAGAATCCCAGTCCCCTATGTTATCAGCCCAGGTCAGGAAAAGTGTTCTAACTGTGTCATATTTTTAGCTGGAAACCCACATCTGGGATGCTCAGAACCCACGTAGTGGGATGCAGGTTAAGCTGGTCTGCAAAACCAAGGCAGCACAGGGACATGTGCAAATGTTTGGCTAAGGAAATGGCAGAAGAAAGAGTCAAATACAGACATGGAAGAATCTGAGATCCGACTGGTGTAGGTGTGAGGCTAACTGTCAATGTTTGTTTCCCTCCAAATGAAAGGAAAATCTTCAGTCAGATATGACAAAAGAGATATTAAAGCTATGTATCTATGAGATCAGTTTAAAGAAATCCATAATCCTTTTCAAGGATCAAAAAATACATATTTTTATTTCCTAGTGTAATAAAATTATTTCAGATTTCAGGAACTTAAATGTAGCTCACAGAACTTTTGCATGGTTAAAATCTAAGTTCATGGATAAAATGCAAACATCATTTTTTTTAAGAGGACAAGCATTTAAATTCTTCGGTGTGCTCTGTAAGTTTGAATCACATTTCAAATTCTTCATGTGAGTGGTTTCTAGTTAAAAGATTATCATGACCATGTCACCAGTGTGCACACTGGAGCCCAGCACTCTGGTATCTACAGCTTATAGAGAAGCTCCGTGCCAGCGTGTGATTATTGTAAGTCAATTAATGTAAGCCAATAAGCTAAAGTAAGAACTATGCTTCCTGCCCAAATGTGTACCTGCTAGCAAAAGACTTTGGGGAACACTTAAATGCAAAGTAAAGAGTTGGTAAGTCAAAGTCCTTTATTCTGTAAGGTCAAAGAATTAAACCACGTTTAAGAGAAAGCCAGTAGGAAGGGCTACTCTGCCTGCGGGTGGTGCTTTGGGATGGGACACTTTGAGTGACATCACTTGTAACTGAAGGCTAGGAAATTAGACAGAGGGCACCCACAAAGAGCATTGGTTCTTGAGTAGTAGGTTTGCAGTCCAGAAGCTGGGCAAGCCATTCCAGGGCCATGGGGGTGGAGTGCACTGCAGAGGCAGGACTCCAGGCTGGTGTCAACAATATCAAGAAAACTTCTACCTAAAGATCTTCCTACATGCAGGAGGCTGGAAATGCTGGAGGCCAGACAGGCTTCTGGCTGGGGAGGACTTCGTGGTGACATGGCCCTGGGCAGGAGATGTGCGGTGGGTTTCCAGTGTGCCAGAGCAGGAAGAACTTGTTCTGAGCCCTCCAGGAGAGTCCCAGAGAAAATGACCAAATGAGGATCCCAGTCTACATCACCTCATTAGCTTGAGGGTCCTTGGGTTCACGGACACTATCCTTGGGATAGTATAAACTGCACTCTCAGGAAGTGGGAGTTTGCTGGAGCTTTAATTAAGCAAGATCCCAAATACATACAAGCAGAGGAGAGAACCACTCTTTAGCTTGCCTACGGATGAATAAAGTAGGGTATTTGCTTGGATGCAGACTTTCTGGACCAAGCCATCCAACACTGTGCTCTGACCTGGTCAGTGGAACAGGCCAGAAATCTTGGAGGGGTGGGGGATGCTAAGCCAGGATCTCCCAACATCCTGAAAAATCGTGGCAGGTCTTACCTTGTGATTGAGCACCTAACTCAGTCACCACTTTACCCTGAGTGAAAGTCACTGCAAAGCTGTAGAAATCAGCACCAACATATAGTTGCTTAAGACTTTCTAAAGTTCCCTAACTTCCTAACAGTCAATGGCCCTCTATCTTTCAGCTTCACTGGGTTGGGCATTTGTGCAGATATCAATCAATGGCCTTGATACTGGTTGTAGAAAAAAAAAAAGATAAAATTTCCTATTGCTTATTTTTGGTTGACTAAACAGCACAAGATACCTTGCCTGGTTTTCAGAAAGTCCAAGCAAATTGCACATGTGGTGGGGGGAGGGGCAGGACACACACCAACATCCTATGATATTATATTACTTTCATCAGTGCCTGCATTTCTGCTCAGGGACTACCAGAAGCTCTGGTACCATGAAGACTGTTTCTGCCCATGCAGTCTAAAGGCTAAATGAGAGCAAAGACGGAGTTATGTGGGTTGGGATGTGGTGGGGAACGGGTGGGGAGACAACAAAAGCAGTGTTAGCGCAGAGTCATTGACAACGCACAGAACCACGTGTTTGGTAAAGGAATGTAAAGAATCCTTCAGCCCGAAGAGGAATCACTCCTGCACCATGATTCCCTAAGGAGATTCCCAGTGGCTCTCAGGGCCTTATTTCTGGAGCAGACCCAGGTCCCGTGAACACAGTGAACTAGGGAATCCCACAAGGAGCCAGCTGAATGGCTCTGAAGCCTAAAGGGATCTGTGGGCACTGGTCACTCTGTGCCCTGGATGAATGTTGAATGGGAAAGGGACTGTAAGCACATGCATGTGTGGGAGGGCCACAAAGCCAGCCAGCTTACTGCCATCGTAGTTGAGCGTGGCGAAGTTGGCCTGCTTCTCCGCACAGCCAGCACTGTTGCACACCCTCATCTGCAGCTCGTACCACGTGGCTTCCTGCAGGTCGTACAGGATATAGGACTTGGAGAGAGAGGTCCGCTGAGCTGTGGTCCAGACCGTGGTCCCAAAGGGTCTGTACTCCAGTGTGAAGGAGGTGATTGGACAGCCGCCATCGTTCCAACCAATAAGGTTCAGCCTCACGCGTGTGGTGTTGATGCTGGCAAAGAGTTCTTGCTCCTTGGAGAACTGGGGTTCTGTGGGAGAATGCACATTCAGCTCATGGGACCAGCTCATGGGATACAGGAATGCTGGTCATCAGGGTTGTCATGCATTTCCTCTTGGCTGCTTTCCCCACCTGGGTGAGGAGCTCAGTTCAAGTCTGGGTCATAGACCAGTCCCAATTTGTCCACTATTTATAGGGACCTATGGACCAGTGGGCTGTCTCCAACTATAATAACCTAGGTATGAGAGGGAAAATTGGGTGGGTAGAGGTTATCATTATGCATGTCAGAGCTCCTAAAGAAAAATGCTATTTTCATATGTGTGTTTCCTTGAGTGATTCTGAAGGAACTGTACTATGTGCTGAGATGACCTATTTACACTCTTGTGTGGAGGGATGTGACTCAAGATAAGTCTAATTGGATTTCAGAAGTTCCAACTGGTGTCTCTTGCGACCCAAGCACTTCTTACTCGAGCCCAGGGACCTAATGGATATATTTCTGCATAAATTAATCCCTCATCCTCTGAACCCTTGTTGAATCTTAACCAAAACTCAGGTGCCAGATCCAAGTATCACCTTTGCCTTCCCATCTCTGGCTCTTTTGCTCTCCAGTGTGGCCCTGTGCACCAGATGAGAGTCATATGTGAGGGGAAGCTCCAAAGACCCTCTCTTCACTGCCTCACCTAGACTTCTGTGCCACTGTACCCCTTCCCTTACAGGTGCCCCCAGACTACAATGTCACTGCTGAGCACCAATTCTGCCCCCCACCCCGCACCACCCAGCAGTTTATCTCCTCAAAGATTAATGTTTCAGATTAAAAAACCAGCTCACATTAATGGTCAACAGTCTATCCCATTCCATTCCCACCTGAAAAGTGGGTCCTTGGAGACAATGGGACAGTTATGGAGAGATGAAGCATGGGGTGACGGAGGGAGAAGCTTACACTAGAGGGTGTGAGGGTAAGGTGAGAGGGTAAATGACGTATTTCATGGTGACCCAGCCAGGGCAATTTATGTAGGCACCAAAGCCCCTGGTTTGCAAATGACACTCTTCATTTTTACTGTAAATGGGATAATGAAGGAAGAGAACCACGTATATCCTCTGAGGACCAGCTATCTCTCTCATTACACTGCACACTCCAAACCTGTTTTGGGAATAACAAAGTTCAAACTCACAAACAAGCATGCAAATATATGACGCATTATCTGTGATTGCAATGCCCCATTCAGTTAGGGAAGCAGAGGAAATGCAGACAGCGGAAGGCATACGTACCTTTCCCCAACGTTTTCGCTTCTATGATTTCACTGATACGTCCCGGTCCCACTCCATTTTGGGCAGTTAGAGTGAACTTATACCAAGTACCACACTTCAGATTTTCCAGGCGGTAAGAACGTTCACTTGGGCTGATTGGAAAACTTCCCCACTGTTCACTGTTATCCTCGGAGTACTGCAATATGTACCCTACAGAACAAAGAAATATTCAAAAGAATCTTATTTCCTTTCTACTAGGAGTTGGTGGATGTTGGCATTTTGTATGGGATGAGAGTTCTCAGCATTCATCCATCTCTGGAGGAAAACATCAGAAGACTCCCTGATGCCCAGAAGTCGAACCCAGGCTCGGAGGAGTGCTGTGATGATGTTCTGATTAGCATTTAGGCCACGCCAGATATTACTATGGTGTATTGCTAATTGGTATGTTGAAAATAAAACCACTTTCTCCCCATTTCCTTTTAAAAGGTGTAGCAGGCAGCAGAGGATGGACACTAAGTCTCTAGAAATCTGCCCTCAGCCCACATGTGCCTGAATCTTTGGGTACCGACATGGTCTGAAGTGGCATTATTTTTAAGAGTACCAAAGCTCTGGAAAAGGGATATGTTGTCAAGGGGGTAGGAATCTCCTCAAGCAGAGGCTACCCAGTCCGCAGTCCCTAAGGGAACTGGCTTTAAATCCTGTAGACATCCCAACATTTCTTTCTTTTATTTTAATTTTTAAAATTATTTATTTTTTTTCTTTTCATTGTTCCAGAATTCATTGTTTATGCACCACACCCAGTGCTCCATGCAATCCGTGCCCTCCACAATACCCACCACCAGGCTCCCCCAGCCCCCCAACCCCTCCCCTCCAAAACCCTCAGTTTGCTACACAGAGTCCACAGTCTCTCATGGCTTGTCTCCCCTTCCGATTTCCCCAAGTCACTTCTCCTCTCCGTCTCCCCATGTCCTCCGTGTTATTCCTTATGCTCCACAAATTAACGAAACCATATGATAATGGACTTTCTTTGCTTGACTTATTTCACTCAGCATAATCTAACATTTCAACAGTCACCCTACTTCTCCTTAGTCTGAAAAATCCCTCCAAAAGTTCGATTCTGTACATGATAACTGTCACCTGTATTTCCATGATCTCGAACATCAAGTGTCCTTTTCTTGAGTGCTCACCAGGTGCCAGCTCTGTCCTTAGCCCGCTGCATTTGTTACCTCACATAACCCCCTAGAAGATAGTGATTATTGTCCCCATGGTGCAGAGCAAGACACTGAGGTCCATATAGGTGAGATGACCATTCAAGGGCCCTGTAAGTCAGTGAGAGTCAAACCCCACCTTCAGAATCTGAAGCCAGCTCTCCTGGCCCTTGTGATTACCAGGACATTCCTCCTTGTTATAGTCACCATTCCTGTTAACCCAGTCACTTCCTGGGAGGGGGAAAATAGGTCCAGTTTTCTCTGTCCCCATCTCCTCCATGTTCACACCCAGACAACCTAGGACCAGCCTGCCTGGTGCATGGCATCCTCACCCTGGTGGACTGCTAGTATCCCTCTGGCCTTTGGGGCTATATTTTTTAAACACAGGTAAAACACCTCTCAGCTCCACACTACAGAGGCTTTTAAGCTCATACTGGTGACATCAAATGTTTTGCAGACCTCTCATATGGAGGTCACATGCCCTCAATTCTTCTGTGGTCAGGGTCTGGATCTTCCCTACTCTTTGCTCCTTCTCACCCCTCTGGCCCTGTGCTGCCTTGGGATCCCTCCTCTTTTGCAAACTTCGTTTTCTATTTGAGTCTCTTTGATCTGTACCCCTCAAAGCTCCTGCAGTACCTGACAGGTGGGTGAGGGATCTGGGTACCCCATGCTCTTCCTGTCATACCTGGGTTCCACTCCAGCTCTGTCCAAATCACCTCCCTGCTGCCATGAACATCATGGGAAGAACACTTCCCTTCTGATTTCTTCTAACCAAATCACATCTGGGAAGTTCTTGTAACCCTTGGCAATAGGAGCTCCCATGCCAATGGCTTTGGCTACCACTGTGTTTCCGGGACCCTGGTTGTCTTTCCTTGGAAACTCTTCATTACTAAAATGGCTTCATCTTCAAGACCTTCTGCTCTGACACTTCCAGCACCACCTTTCCCAGGCTCTCACACTTACAGAACCCAAACTCTAGTTGAGCCTTGAATTCCAGAGTCCATTGAACTCTTGCCTCAATGCCCCATTTTTCTTTTCCATAACAGTGTTCTCTAATCAGTCTAGAACCTTCTGTAGACCATTTCCACAAGGAGCCTATTTTCACACACTACTCTAATTCTAGCCACATTTTTTCTGCCAGTTAGCAGCTCCGGTAAACAGCAATCCACTCTTCCTTCCAGGTGCCCAGCCCCACTAGACAGTGTCATGAGACTGTGAAATTGTGACCACCACAATTTTGGCTATTTATACACAGCTGGGGCCTCACTCCCTCTTGACAATGGCTTTGTTGGTCTATTAATGACTCCCTGTGCATTTTACATGGTAGCTGTTACAAATTTTCCCCCACACTCCTCAAACCTACAAACACAACCTTTCATCCCCAATCAGCTAACTATTTAAAAAAAATAAATTCACTGTTTTCTTTAAAAAAAAAAAAAAAAAGAAGATCCTCCCCTTTACTCAGACTGACAAAAGTTTAAAAACTGGCTGTGCAAAAAAATAAAAAATAGAGCCTGGACTAGTATCATTTCTCATTTTGGGGCATGTAACTATCCCCACCTTGTGTGTGTCACTGGGTATAAGGGGAGAAAGAGATAGGACAGCTTGCTCTCATGAGCTGTAAGGAGTTAGCTCTAGCACACTGCTGGCTTCACCCTGAAATGACCCCCTAATTCCAGTTGTCTGCTCAACCTCCCCACTCAGAAGAAGGGATGTCCTCTGCTTTTGGAAGTCCCCTCCCATGTGCTCTAGGACCAGCCCCTCACTCCTGTGCAATTTTGGTATGTTCCTCTGGGTTCTCTTCTTTCCCTGTGGCCACAGCTAGCTCAGAATGATGTTTCTCCAACTCTACACAGGCTAGGATTTTCACACTATATTCTTTTCTGCTATGGACTAAATGTAAAACTTGGTACAAATAGAACATTTCCTGCCTAAACTCTAGGTTCCCCATCTTTTCGTGCTTTATAAATGAGAAAAATAACTGTTTAATTAGTAATTAAATTATACTAGTAGTTACTAATTACTTGAATGAATGATTGAATACAGGGGTGAATGAATGATGGAGTACTGACAACATGGGGAAGAAACAGTATGCAGAATCTTGGGGGATAGATTACCAAATTCCTTCTTTTCTGCCTTTGTTAATCTTTCACTCAGATTGGAGGAACAATGGTAATTTTGTGAATGAAATGCCTTGGATGAATGATAGGTTTCAGTAAATACCATAAAAATAGATGTGTGGCTTGCTGTTTAAGTAGTGGGGAATTAATTATAACGAACACATAACAATTATTTGGTGGAGATGTGTCACTTATTAGCCTGGGGGTAGTGACAGTCAAGTACTGTGGGCAAGGTATTGCTCATTACCTCTGATGGAACTGCCCCCATTGTCTCCAGGAAGCCACGAGAGTGTAATGGAAGAAGATGTCGTTTTGGACACTGTAAGTCGAGGCTGATCGGGTGGAACTGGATAGGAAACAGTTTTTAGAAAACAAGAATTAGTTTTTCACATCTTTAATCTGCTTTAACAGCCATTTACCAAATCATTTTTAACAGCCATTTATTAAATAAGTGTTTTAGGTTGCCACAATATGCAATTCACTTCTGTCAAAATGTCTGTCTATTTAGTTGATGTCCTTGGTTAAAGAGATAGAGCAGAATGAATCTATTATTTAATGAAAATTCAACCACATTTCTACCTGGATTTATATCTAACTCATTTCCTCACTGATCCCTTGAATTTCTGAGTCGTTCATCACTGATTGAAGTCTTCTTTAAACTTACTAAGGATGCTTGCATTACTCTGAATTTCAGCCATGATCCAAGTAAGAAAGATAAATGGCATCCACTTAGCTGTTCTGTTCCCAGGGATGTGACAGGGGAAGGAGGAGTGGGGGAGAGGAGATTCGGTGAAGGAAGAGTAGGGGAGGGAGGGGAGGAGGGGAGAGTGGCTAGTGCGAAAAAGAATTGCAAAAATTTCCAATTTTTTAGCTACTCCCCCAAGATGCAACACACACACACACACACACACACACACACACACACACACACTCAGCTCTGGAAATCAAAGGTGTGCCATTGAGGGGCTGTCCATGAACTTGCACACTCGTACAAGGTTTGAAGAGTACATGCTTCCTACCAGTGGACTCAATATTAGCTTGGATCAGCACCAAGGACAGAAACATTGAAGAAATGCATAATCATGTTATGCAAATTATACAGAAACTTCCCGTAAAATGTCCATCTCTTTGTCATTGAGAGAGAGGCCCATATGTATTAACCCAAAGGTATGAAAACCTGACCTGTCTATTTAGATTCACGGTATCACGTCAATCTTCTGAAAAACCACGGAATTCTGTTAACTCCAATTTACTTGAAATTTCAGATCAATTCTGCATTATTATCTTTTAAAATATAGTTGTTCTCCTCCTGTTCCCCTCCACTGAGGACAACCTGATTTTATTTTTAATCACTGTGATTTATTAATGTGGCAGCACTTAAATCCAAAGAAGCACACCCTTTGGTTTTTCTACTAATAAAATATCACTCTTCACCCAAACCTGAACCCGGTCAGTGGCCATTTGGGATTTTACACATGATTTTAATTTAACTATCTTGAATTTGTCACATACATTTTGTATTTTATGTCAAGAAAAACCACATATGGTGTATTAAAGACCCAACTAAATATTAGGGCAATATTCTTAGAGTTTCAGTTGGAGACCTTTTAACATACATTGTATATAAAAGTTTAGTTAATTAGCAGATAAAAGACCTCAATTCAGACTTATTTTTTGTTTGTGTTTTCCGGGTTCCCCTTACACATACATAGAATAAACCGTGCAATTAGCAGAAGTTATCAAGGACTTTCTCAGTGATGCATGCATCAAGAAAAATGAGACCAGGCTCTCTATATGCAAAACTGTAAATAGTGTTATCTTTGGGATTATAAGTGTTTTTATTTTCTTTGATTTGCTGCAGTACATTTTCCAAGATGAACAAGCATATCTTATCGCAATATGAAAATAGCAATTAGCTCTTTAGAAAGGCTGATCTTTAAGTTTGTTCAATTTTACTCTTTGCATATAGGCATACATATAAAAATATCATTTAAAAGAGCCTTCAAACTCTGTACCTTGCACTTGCAAATTTAAAATAATTTCATCTGATCCCCAGTTGTTATTGGCAATGCAGCTGTAGTAGCCAGAGTCCTCCGCCTTGACGGTGCGGATGACAAAGCTGCCGTTGCTGAAGACGCTCCTCCGCCCATCAATTGTTACTAGGCTGGGTGTCCCGTTACTACCTCACAGGAAGAAAAGGGCACAGATTAAAGAAATTACAATCCAAATTAGCTGAGGCTGGGGAAAAGCATGAAGACTCTCTCTGAGGTCAACCACACACTTGGAACGAAATTTCGATGACATGACAAAAACAATCAAGTAGCTGGATTTCGTTCTTTGCAGAGTGTGCTCTGCGGAGGTCAGACCTGTGAGGGGGCTTGGGTTCTGCCTCTCCTCCCTCCACCATGCAGGCACCAGCCACCTCCTCTTGGGAATTCCTTCTGGGGCAGAAATGCCATTTTGACCCACTCACATAGGGACAACTAAATGTGGGGGTCTCTTGTGGACTTGCTTAAATTTAGAGTTGTTAATGATTTTGACCCCCCAAAAAGTGAACTGTGGTCTCTCAGGAGGGTGATGGCGTTGGTCCTACAATACAAAGAATTCCCTTGCCATTATAACCGCTGCCATGGTGGCTGCTGTCCAGCCATCCCCATGTCAGGCAGAATGTCTCTTTACCCTGGGAGCTTATTTATTTCCTTGGATTAACTGATTTTAAAGGATGAGAAAAGTGGTCTCTGGACTAAGGCCATTATTTCAATAGTTTATGTCTTTTAAGTGCTTTTGATTAAAATAGGCACTCTTCTGAATACATTTTATATCAAATCTCCATGCTCATTAGTGAATTGTCAGCTCTTTATTTATATCCTAATTTCATCCTCTGAACATAGAGAAAGCACTTAGAAAAGTTACAGGATAGAATACATCTCACCCACTTTCTGCCTCCTTTCTCGACTGCTATTATATTAATAATTACTACTGAGTATGGAAAACCAGATTTTATATTAGCTAAGTCCTAATGCATTCCGTCTCTTAAAGTCATTTCTCAGAGCATTTGAGGTAGGGTTAGTTGGACCATCATGTTGGAAGGAGAAAGACAGGTGCAGGTCTCCTATGATGTCTGGCATGTCCATCTCAGTTATACAGGAAATTTACATGAAAAAGTGAAGAGATTATAGGTTGGTTAAACTATTTTCCCTGCAAGTGTTCTGTTGTGAATTAAAGATTCTGAATGTATGGAAGACAGACACAACACACCAGAACCCTTTTAGCACTAACTCCAAGATCCCATACCCCCACCCTACCGTCTCTCCCATCTCAGAAGAGTTGGTGTTTCCTGGAATTTTCATGAGTGGAAATGAATACAACATTAGACACCAGACCCAACCTAGTATGTCTGATGTAATCTCTTAGAGTTTCACGAAAGGCATACATTAGGTTACTGGTTACCTGTCTTTCATCCATTTTACTGCAGGAGAAGGGTCCCCAACAGCTTTACAAGGCAAGGCGATGTCCTTCATCCATGGGGTGGTCACTGTGCCGCTGAAGGTCAGGATTCGTGCGGGAGCTGGAGCACCAAACACAGCAGAGGCCCCGTCATGCCACAGCCGCATCGACACAAAGCCAAAATGACCCTCCCCCACATAGGGACACCCCCCAAAAGGGTGAATGCAGCACAGCCAATTAATGACACACCTGCCAACACTCCTCTTTGGTGTCAGAATGTGTAAAAGGGATTTTTCTAGTAAGAACATACAAATAGCTGGGAATCCCTATGGCAGAGTTTCCCCCCTCCCTTGGCTAAACATGAAGAGCCCAAATTAAATATCTGCGTCTTCATACAGCCAGCAGCCCCAAGCTGTGACTTCTATGAGCCCAGTTGTTTGTCGAGCCCTTTATTAAACAACTTATCTCAACACCAAGAACCGCCTGTTAAAATGCACTTTTAATATCGGAAAGAATAGACCATTCAAGGCATAAAGTGCTAAAAGAAGGATGAGTAACACGGAGCAACTTCTCTTTATCATTTTGTGGTATGCTCCTGACTTTATTGTGTCAGCCTGATCTTCAGCACGGACGTTAAGGAAAATAAATGCTTTCCAAGCAGCTTTTCTTGAACAACAACTGTTTGCTTGGGACGGTGATTCAGAGGCTCCTATGGGAGCATTGGCCAGAGGCATCTGGCACCAGCACAGTCCCAAAGTAGCAGGAGTAGAGAGAAAAAAGCCCAGGTGGACCTATAACAACAGGGGCTTTCTTGAAGACTGAGGAGCCCTGCACTGAGAGGTTCTTAGCACTATCTTCCTGAGGGAGACATAGAAGTTGACACCAAGACCCCAGCCTTCCAAAGGCAAAACAATGTGCCCCATCTTTACCATGCATTGGGATACTGTCTTCTGGGAAGCTCCCTCTGGAAGCTCAGCCAGGCCAGAGGAACAGTCACTGAAACCACTTATGAAAGGTGGCCCCAATCTGATTCTGGAGCCATAAGGATGGGACCAGTGTTGGGACCCTGAATCATCAGACCCCCGAGGGTTTGGACTGGCCAGTGGCCATAGATGGATCCAAGTCTTTACAGAGGCATCCTGACCTAGAACACAAGCCTTGGTCATTAAGGTCTACCACACAACTCCTATTTTTGTTGTTCTGAGTACGTTGGGGCAGAGCTGAGACAGAGACGAAATGCCATTGGTCTCAGAAGCTGGGTCCGTTTTACACAGCAAGCGTCACCGCAGGCTCTTCCTTCTCAGAGCAGGGTCTTCAGAGATGGTTCATGGATGGCAAAGACCACGTTTTCAGTTACTGACCTTCTGATTTCTCATCATAACAAAAATACCCTGGCCAGGGAGCATCAGATTTCTGCCATTGGTGGTTTGGCATCTTCCATTTCAGACCCTTCAGACCATCCTTTTATAGGATGAGGAACGTTTTTGCTACAAAACTGAGATGATTAGGAAACCCAGCTAGGGTTAGGGGCTTCCAAGCTTTTAGACGTCCCCCTTCCTACACACTGAATCCCAGAAGCTACGCGCATGGTGGGTTGTGTGTGAGTGAAGACAGATGTATTTACTTTCTATCTGCAATAGTATTCAAAATGGGGCAGCATTCTCTTTTTCCCCCTCACTATTTTATTCTGTCTTTTTCTTAGCTATTACATTAATAAGAATGTCATCAAGAGTTCTTAAAAGTAAAACTGGAATCTTGGAATGTTCTCTTACATTCTCTTTTAGACACCTAGCAGGCTTGTTAGTAATAAATTGCCAGTGTGGTGTATTCCAAAATCAGGGGGCATCTCCTGCTGGCCTAGAATTGTGAGGTTAGTACACTTATTCATGAAAACTGCTAATTTAGTGGTACCCTAAACGCTGAGTGGTAGCAATTATCAGAAATAGAATAAGAATATTCTGTGCCTATATGTGCTTTTTAGGACCAGTATAACACCTCAATGTGCAGATTCTTTACTGATTTTTAGGAACTTTTATTCTTTAGTGACTCTGACTTCCTGCTGTTAATTAAGGCCTTTGTGTATAGTATTCTATCAATAGAAGAAGAAGTAAATATTTTATTATATTTATAAATTTCCAAATTCCATATTTTCTGCTTTAGAAGTTTGATGTTTGCTTTTGATGTAAGAAGGACTTCCCTGGAAAGTTGCTCTGTAGTGATTTTCACCTACCCAAGGGGTGAGGAAAGGCTCATTTCCCTTACTTTCCTTAAGACGCTACGAGTTGTAAACCACCCACCCTTAGCACTGTGTTCACTTCTAGGACAATTCTCTTCTGATTTGCACAAGAGCCCAATGCCAGCTAGCAGCAACCTTATTTCTTAAGCTGAAACGTGATAGCATGTGTTCTGATTTTCTGGTGATTTTTAGGGCATCATAAGCTTTATTTCTGGTAGAGGAGAGATTGAAAAACAGTCCAATGAGAGTGGGAAATGAGGTCTTTCCTACAGTGGCGCACCTTTAGCTAATGGCTCCACCATGATGATTTCACTGCTGTTGCCTCTCCCAGCTGAAGTCACGGCTACCACCCAGACACTGTACTGACGGTTCCGACTCAGGTTGGGAATTCTGTAGGAAAATGAGTCAGGAGAGGCTTCAAACTCGCTGATCACCTGTGAGAGGAGACATAAATGTTCCCACATTCAAGGAGGCAAATGGCACAAGTGGATTTCCTAAAGGCACAGTTATTAATATGTTATCTATCATAAGAAACAAAAGCTGCGGCTAATCCTTTTCTAAAAGGCTGGGATATAAGATATTGATAGACGTGTAGAGAGCTTACGTTTCTCCATGCAGCAGCTTTCACAGCTACCAAGGAGAGATTTAAGCCCTGAAATTATGGGTTATGGCATATCTGTTTTATGCTGAGATAGAGTAATGAAAACAGATTTACCCTCCTACCCAAAACAACCTAAGAGCACTCAAGAGTATATGAAACCAGTCTCAAAGCCATTGCACATCAGGTAATGAAGAACAGAGCTCTCTGAAATATGGGAAACAAAGGAAGTGAGCCTACAATTGTGGGTTTTACATTTTGTGAGAGTCTCCAGGCCTTGGCACAGAGAGGGAGCCCAGGAGGAGCCAAGAGGCTTCCCTGAGTTGAGAATTTACACCTGAGAGACTAGGAAGAAGCTGGAACTCAGAGGACAGAGCTACATGGAGAGAGAACTTCGGGGATTGGAAGAGGGTCCCACATGGGTATTCAGCAGAGCAGATCTGTGCAGGTATGAGAGGAAACTACCAGAGACTAGAGAAAGAACTACCTGAACAGATTGGAGGTCACAGTGCCCAGCATTTACACAGGGCTGGGAATAGTGCCTGTTCCACCAGGCACATTGGGAGACCTCAAGTTTCACTGGGCATTGGATACAATGCATCAGGGTCTTACCTTGGTGGTGGGGAATAGTTAGATCTAGACTGAACACCACACTGGTACTGCCTAACAAATATTAAAAGCAAAATGCATATAGATGAAATTGTCATAAAGTAACTTAACTGCATCTCAGACCAAAAGTCAGAATATTTACAGCAGTAAAAATATCCAGTACTCAATAAGGAAAAATTCATAATGTTTGACATCCAATAAAAATTTTCCAATATGAATGACCCAAATACCTATCAATTGATGAGGGATAAACAAAATGTGTGTTGTATCCATACCAAAGACTATTATTCAACGATAGAAAGAAGTGAAGTACTAATACATGTTAACTTAGATAAATCTTAAAAATATTATACTATTGGACAAAGAAGATGTGGTATATATATATAATGGAATACTATGCAGCCATCAAAAGAAATGAAATCTTGCCATTTGCAATGATGCGGGTGGAACAAAAGGGTTTTACGCTGAGTGAAATAAGTCAATCAGAGAAAGACAATTATCATATGATCTCTCTGCTATAAGGAATGTGAGTGGTATGGTGGGGGGTTGTGGGGGGTAGGGAAGGAAAAACTGAAATGAGACGGGATTGGGAGGGAGACAAACCATTAGAGGCTATTAACCTCACAAAACAAACTGAGGGTTGCTGGGGGGTGGGGGGGTTGGGATAGGGTGGTTGGGTTATGGACATTGGGGAGGGTATGTGCTATGGCGAGTGCTGTGAAATGTGTAAGCCTGATGATTCCCAGACCTGTACCCCTGGGGCAAAAAGATACATTATATGTTAATAAAAATAATATAAAAAAATCATGTCTCTTTAAAAAAATATTATACTAAGTGGAAGAAGCCAATCACATATATAACATACTTTTCATTCCCTTTTAATGAAATTTCCAGAATAGGCAAATCTAGGGAGACAGGGAGTAGACTAGTGATTGCCAGGGGCAGGGTAGGTTTTGGACAGAATGTGGAATGATTGCTATGGGGTATAAAATTTCTTTCTGGGATGATGGTGAATGTACTAAAATTAGATAATGGTGGGTAATTCTGTGAATATACTAAAAGCCACTAAATTACACACTTTTAAAGGATGACTTTTATGGTATGTGAATATTTCAAAAAAGCTGTTAGAAAAAAAATTCAGGAATGCAAAAAAAAACATAGAGAAACATTTCTTTCATAAAGAAAATATAATTTAATCCTCACTGACCTATTATTGACACAGATATTAAATTTAGCAGAAATGGGCATTATAACAGTTACTACAATTGTATTATAGCTGTATTTTAACTATAGATAATTAAGAATTTAAATAGATAAATGAATGATTAAAAATACCCAAGTCAAACTTGAAATGGATTTACTATATGTTAACTGAAAGATACACTGGATTAGATTAATGGTAGATTAGATTTTCAGAAAAAAGTGAACTTGTAGATATATCAATATATTAAAAAAAACAGAAAAAAGAGGGTAAACACTTCACAAAATATCGTGAGCTATGGGACATCATTGAGCAGCATAACACACATAACACACATAATTGGAATCTCTAAAAGAGGGAAGGGAGGCACAACAGAAAAATGCTTGATGGAACAGAGGCTGAAATTTTTCCAAATTTGATAAAAACTATAAACACAGAAAGCCAAGAATATCAATGAACTCCAGACACAAAAATATGAAGAAAACTATACCAAGACGTAATCAAATTGCTCAAAACCAGTGATAGAAAATCTTAAAAGTAGTCAGAGAAAGGATATGTTTATGTGAAGGAACAAAAATAAAAATATCAGCAGACTTCCTGTCAAAAACAATCCAAATGTTTCCTGTCTTGCTAATTTTGGCCATTCTAACTGGTGTAAGGTGATATCTCAATGTGGTTTTAATTTGAATCTCCCTGATGGCTAGTGATGAACATTTTTTCATGTGTCTGATAGCCGTTTGTATGTCTTCACTGGAGAAGTGTCTGTTCATGTCCTCTGCCCATTTTTTTGACATGATTATCTGTTTTGTGTGTGCTGAGTTTGAGAAGTTCTTTATAGATCCTGGATATCAGCCTTTTGTCTGTACTGTCATTTGCAAATATCTTCTCCCGTTCCGCGGGTTGCCTCTTTATTTTGTTGACTGTTTCCATTGCTGTGCAGAAGCTTTTGATCTTGATGAAGTCCCGAAAGTTCATTTTTGCTTTTGTTTCCTTTGCCTTTGGAGACATATCTTAAAAGAAGTTGCTGGCCAAAATTAGCAAGACAGGAAACAACGTGTGTTGGAGAGGATGTGAAGAAAGGGGAACCCTCTTATACTGTTGGTGGGAATGTAAGTTGGTGCAGCCACTTTGGAAAACAGTGTGGAGATTACTTAAGAAATTAAAAATAGAGCTTCCCTATGACCCTGCAATTGCACTACTGAGTATTTACCCCAAAGATACAGATGTAGTGAAAAGAAGGGTCATCTGTACCCCAATGCTTATAGCAGCAATGGCCACATTCGCCAAACTGTGGAAAGAACCAAGATGCCCTCCAATGGACGAATGGATAAGGAAGATGTGGTCCATATACACTATGGAGTATTATGCCTCCATCAGGATGAATATCCAACTTTTGTAGCAACATGGATGGGACTGGAAGAGATTATGCTGAGTGAAATAAGTCAAGCAGAGAGAGTCAACTATCATATGGTTTCACTTATTTGTGGAGCATAACAAATAACATGGAGGACATAGGGAGATGGAGAGGAGAAGGGAGTTGAGGGAAATTGGAAGGGGAGATGAACCATGAGAGACTATGGACTCTGAAAAACAATCTGAGGGTCTTGAAGGGGCAGGGGGTGGGAGGTTGGGGGAGCCAGGTGGTGGGTATTATGGGGGCATATATTGCATGGAGCACTGGGTGTGGTACATAGTGATGAATTCTGTTACGCTGAAAAAGAAATCCAAATGCTAATAAATGTTTCCCCAAAATTTGTACACTGAAACCTCAACCCCAAGGTGATGGTATTAGGAGGTGAGGTCCTTGGGAGGTAATTAGGTCATGGAATTAGCACCCTTATAAAAGAGACCCCAGAGAGTTCCCTTTCCCCCTTCCACCATGTGAAAACACAATGAGAAATCTGCAGTGCAGAAGAAGTCCTTCACCATAACCCCACCATGATGGCAACATGATCTCAGATATCCAGCCCTTGGAACTGTGAGAAATAAATCTCTGTTATTTATGAGCCACCCAATCTATGGTACTTTTGTTATAGCCGTCTGAGCCAACTAAGACACCAAGGAAGAAGACAGTGGGAACAGCATTTTTAAAGCATTGAAAGGAAAAAAAAAAAGTCAACCTAGAATTCTACACCCAACAAACAAATATTTTAAAACTAAAGAGAAATAAAGACTTCTTAAAAATTCTAAAAAGCTTAAAGAATTTATCATCAGTAGACATACACTATAAGAAATGTTAAAGAAAGTTCTTCAGTCAGAAGGGAAATGATACCAGATTGAGATATCAATGTACCCAAAGGGATGTAAAGTACCAGAAGCGGTAACTGTATAGGAAAACGTATGATTTTTTCTTACTATCTAAAGCTCATTAATTATCATATGGTTTCACTTATTTGTAGAGCATAACAAATAGCATGGAGGACAAGGGGAGTTAGAGAAGAGAAGGGAGTTGGGGGAAATTGGAAGGGGAGGTGAACCATGAGAGACTATGGACTCTGAAAAACAATCTGAGGGTTTTGAAGGGGCAGGTGATGGGAGGTTGGGGGAACCAGGTGGTGGGTATTAGAGAGGGCACGGATTGCATGGAGCACTTGGTGTGGTGCAAAAACAATGAATACTGTTATGCTGAAAATAAAAAAAAAAGATCATTGATAATCAAAAGATCATTATGTAGTGTGGGGTTTGTAACATAAAAGTAAAATGTATGATAATAATTGTGCAGATATTGAGATGGAAAAAAAACAGAAGCACACTGTTATAAGGTCCTTATATATGCAGTGTATAATATCACTAGAAAGTAGAAAGTGATAAGTTAAATGTATATGCTTTAATCCTAAAGGAATCAAGGAAATTACAAAATAAAGAAGAAAATAAATCTGAGCCAGCCAAATAAACAAAATGGAATTATAAAAAAGTGTTCAATTAATTCAAAGAAGGCAAAAAAGCAGAAAGGAAACAAATAGGACAATACAAAACCAAATGGGAAGATTATAGATTTAAACTTATAATAATATATCAATAATTATATTAAGGGTAAGTGATCTAAAAATCCTAATGGATAGCAGCGATTGTAAGAATGGATATAAAAGTAATACACAACTATAACCTGCCTACAATAAATCTTTTTCAAATATTTCTCAGATATTTCAAATACTGCTGCCAATGCTGAACTGTGTTCATGTTTTAGTGTTTTTTAGAAGGTATAATACACAAGGGATGAAATTGGACATTTAGCTAAGATTTCTAAGTGAAGTATAGACATTAACAACTGTGGTTCCTCCTGACTGCTTATGGTAAAATGCAAAAAGCGAGAAATGAATTGAAGAAGAAATTGTTAAGTAAAGAGGAAACAGAAGTTAAAGATTTGGGAAATTCTTAGCCTATCTCTCACAAAAAGAGGAGAAAGTGTGTTGCAGATGAGAACATTAAGGGTGTGGACCAGCAGCCATGTGAGAAGGAGATTGGCGCGGGTCTGAGCCCTGGACTGAATGAGCTAAGGCCCAGGAACACTGCCGGTTTGCACTGAGATGGGATAGAGTTAAAGAGAGTTGTCCAGTTCTTCCGTTCTACAGGCCAGGATGATTGAGCCATTTGGCCCTGAACTTGTGCTGTTCTTTAAGAAAAGGGGAGAATGCCTCTGAAGGATGCTCAGAGATCATCTGGGTCACTGCCTTGGTTTCAACAGGCCAGAGAGTCTCCGTCTGAAGCCTTGAGGATAGGACCTCCCAGAGCTGAGTTGGGGAGACCCCTGCCTAAAAGAGCCCTGGGGGTTCTACTCTGGCTTACAGAACTACAAAATGGACAAAGCCTCTGTAGAGAGCTGAAGTGTGGGCACAGCCCCACTGAGTAGGCAGGGAGGCATTATAATCCCCAGAGGTCTTGAGGGGAGAGCATTGAACTGAAGAGGATTATTCCTTTGCCTTAAGATCTAGTGGGGTAAAAACCCAGTAGTGCAATTGCAGGGTCATAGGGAAGCTCTCTGTACCCCAATGTTTATAGCAGCAATTGCCATGGTCGCCAAACTGTAGAAAGAACCAAGATGCCCTTCAACAGACAAATGGATAAGGAAGATGTGGTCCATATACACTACGGAGTATTATGCCTCCATCAGAAAGGATGAATACCCAACTTTTGTAGCAACATGGATGGGACTGGAAGAGATTATGCTGAGTGAAATAAGTCAAGCAGAGAGAGTCAACTATCATATGGTTTCACTTATTTGTGGAGCATAACAAATAACATGGAGGACATGGGGAGATGGAGAGAAGGGAGTTGAGGGAAATTGGAAGGGGAGGTGAACCATGAGAGACTATGGACTCTGAAAAACAACCTGAGGGTTTTGAAGGGGTGGGGGGAGGGAGGTTGGAGGAGCCAGGTGGTGGGTATTAAGGAGGGCACGTACTGCATGGAGCACTGGGTGTGGTGCAAAAACAATGAATACTGTTCCGCTGAAAAGAAATTAAAAAAAAAAAAAAGATCTAGTGGGGTTTGCACTGTGAAGTTTTGAACTTACATGGGAACTCAATCCTTCCTTCTTTCCTGTTTCTTCCTTATGGAATGGGAATATCTACCTTATGTGTGTCCTACCCTTATATTTTGGAAGCATATAACTTTTGTGGTTTCACATGTTCACAGCTGGAGAGGATTTTGCCTCTGGATGAATGAAACCTGCAATCTGACCCATACCTGATTCAGGTGGTATGTAGGTAAGACTTTGGGCTTTACAGTAGCTTCTGGGATGAGTTAACACTTATGGGGCTCTTGGGATGGAATGAGTATTTTGCACTTGAGAAGGACGTGGTCTTTGTGGGGCCAGGGGGAGAATGGACAGCACGTCTGTGTACCCCCAAATCTGTATGTTGAAATCCTAACCCCAATATGATGATACTAGGAACTAGGTCATGAGTGTGCAGCCCTCATGAATGGGATTTATGCCCTTATAAAGAGACGAAGAGACCAGAGGTCAGTCTCTCTCTCTCTCTCTTTGCCATGTGAAGATACAATGAAAACCCAGGTAAAAGGCCCACACCAGACACTGGATCTGAGGGTGCCTTGATCTTGGACCTCTTGGCCTCTTGAACTATGAGAAATAAAGACCTGTTGTTTATGCCACCCCATGTGGTATTTTGTTAACAAAGTGGACCCAGGCAAGAAAACTAAGGTACAGAGTAAATGACTCACTGCAGTCAGAGTGGCAGACAGGCGGACAGAGGCTTGAGCTCAGTGCCTCTGGTCTGAGTCCATGCTGCCATTACAAGCAACCAAACACACAAAGGGCTTACTTTGACCCTTGCAAGCTGTTAAGTAGACCTCACGAGGTCAGTAGGCTTCATGAGCTGCAGTACTAGCTCTACAATTAATCAGTGCAAATGTTAATATGCCTCTTCCTCATCACAGATCCCATGCTTACTCAATAAAATATAGAGTCAAAGGATTTCCCATGGTCGAATGACGACTGTACACGTGGTGTCCAATGAATAAAGGGAGACCATAGGGCTCTTGCACAGATTCCGCAGAGATGCGTGCATGCTTTCGTGGGCATGCATCCTTGTCACCCTACCTGCCCCCTTCACCACCCTACCTCTCACTCATGCCAGTCCTCTCTTGTGCTTAGAAAGTCACAGGAACATTGAATCCTTCTAGAATTTCAGAGGGAAATTGGCTTGCTTCCTAGCAATCTGAGGAGACAATCCCAAGACTGTGTGTATTTGTATTCTGTAATGCTCCAAGGCTCTGTTGTTGCCAAATTAATTCTGCAAAGCTTAATGATGTGCAAATTATAACAATCACTCCAATTGAACATTAAGCATCAACAGAGCATTAAAATATATTCGGAAAATAAGGATTTTCTGGGAAGAGAACATAGCTTTTAGTTAAAACTCAGTAAGCATCCTGTCTGTGAGGGACAATTGGTACTTAACTACCTCCAAAATAAACATTTTATTTAATTTTTTACCTGCAACCCAAGGTGCACCTAAAATCAATGATAAATAAAACACAATTTCTAATGCAACAATATTTGTTTCACTGTTTATGTAGAAGATCGACCAAAAGCCAAAGTAAAAATGTTTATCTATAGAAACTTCTTCCTTTTGGAATGAAATTTCCCTATATAGATTGGAGTAAAAAATAGTAGTCAAACTGTCCAGGGGTTCCTGTTCTTTATTTGGGAAATTTAGTTGCACTGGTGTTATCACCCTCTGATGCCACTCTATTCCCCGGATTGCCGCCATAATTAGGCACCATTTTTCGACTCTCAGAAGTGTAAGCAGAACGTTACCAACCAACCCATTTAAACAATTGAAGAGTTGATTTTTTTTCTTTATAACATAAGTAACTGGATATTAAATGTGACTTTTCCTGTTGTCTTAAAATTTTAGAAACTGGCTTAACAAGTGAGCGTAGTCCCCCAAATGCCGGTACCTTCTCTCCTAACAAAAAATGTGAGGGCTTACTCAGGACTTTCTGATATTTTGTCCATCTCCCACCTCTGAGCTCGAGAAGAGGCTAAGTCAGGAATAAGATATTCTTGTGGAGAGCAGTCTCTGTGCATTCCCACCTAGGGGTGCCAGGGATTTTGAGCTCCAAGCAAACCCCTCAAAGAGCTTGGAGTCTGGAAGCACATAGAGATTGGTGAGTCACACCTGAGGCTATGCAGAGTAGCAAAGGCTAGCCCTGTCCCCAGCAGGACAGCTGGCTGTGCTGGGGCTGGCTCTCACTTCCAGTGTGGTGGGTTAAGGATGCTTCTGTGTAGGTCCTGCAGAGGAGGGCAAGACTGGATGTCTTGGGACTGGATGTCTCCGGAGGTGTGAGATGCCTCCTACAGAGGGCTGTCCTGTGACTCCCATAATCACGCATCCATAGATGGTGCAAAATTCAAATATTGTTAACAAGCTCAAGAGGTGGCAATAGGTAAGAGAAAAAGAGCTAAATGGAAATAAAGAGCATCAGAAGTTTATGCGCAGTAAAGAAGCAAATCTATTTGTCTAAAGCCTCCCCTTAATGCTCAGTCAAAAACACTTGTTCTAAGAGGGAGAATGAATATTGCTTACTTAGGAAACATTTTCCTTGATAGTTTTGATGAAATATAATAACTGATTATATTTACCTTCCATCAGTTGTGTCTTTATTAGATACCGGATTTCCAAACATAATGATCTAATTATGTTGGGGCTGACTTGTTAATTTCTTTTTTTAAATTTTTATTTATTTTTTTAAAATTTCTTTTCAGCATTCCAGAATTCATTGTTTATGCACCACACCCAGTGCTCCATGCAACACATGCCCTCCTTAATACCCACCACCTGGCTGCCCCAACCTCTCACCTCCTCCCCTCCAAAACACTCAATTTGTTTCTCAGAGTTCACAGTTTCTCATGGTTGGACTTGTTCATTTCTATGTGCATCCTGTTATATGCCATTCCCTCCCAAACTCTGGTCAGTTAGAAGGGATTAATTTTATTTCCAGATTTCTCCTGCTATTTCCATTACACTGATGGTTCAGAGACTCTGAAACATTGAGAGTGTGCAGGGACTAGAAAGGAATGGAGGGGCTTCTCCTTCAAGGGAAGCAAGACAGAAAATTGTAACCTAAAGAGAAGCACAGCCCAAAAGAAGGTTCCTAGGATTAATGAATCAAAAGTGGCAAAAAGAGAAATTGTTGGGGAAGAGAGACAGATGCTTTTCTGAATATTTAAATATTTAAATCTCTAAATATTTAATTTTCTGCTGGCAGATCTATAACTCTGTCGTCTCATCTTCAAAGTTAAGACAGAGATATTAGCCACTCTAGAAGATTTGATTATGCCTGCAGTGTGAATTAATCTTGAATGGATAGCTATAACTAAGCTGATAAGGGATGGCCAGAGCAATAGGACACCTGGGGACAACCATGAGAACTCACTGGACTAAAGATCTCTCCTTTGGATCTTGCAAAGAAAAGGTATGTGAGAGCTCTTAGCATGATGCCCATAATGGGAAAAACTAATAAATGTTACTGTTTGTATTCACAGGCATTTACTGAGTTCAAGTCCAGTGTGTAGGCTGTAAGGTAAGTTCCTTCGCAAAAGAACAAGAAATGACCATAACTTGGCAAACAGAGGATTAACTGAATGAGGCATAGTAAGATCCTGACAGGTTCCTGCAAAAACGTAGAAATAAAAATAATTTCAATTCCCTTTCTAAAACTCCAGTCATAGTTGAGGATATGATTAATATTTACAAAATGCCTAAGAAAATAAATAAAACTTCGTTTATTTGATTTTTAAAAATATTTATAGCAAGTTTCTTTTATAAAACTTCAGACATGTTGGCTTCCCGAAAATTGTACCAGGAGTGGAAACTGCAGCTCTTGAGATAAACCTTGCAATATCAGACCAGATAGCTCTCATTCACTTGTTCTGCCTTTCTCACTATTGCTTTAGATCTGATGCGTGGAGTCACAGAATTCTGAGGAACTCAACAGTTTGCTCCTTAAAAGAATGGAGAGGTTGCTGGAAGGTTGGTTTTCTCCCTGTGTTTCAGTGTCACTCACAAAAAGCCTGAGTCTATGCGATCTACTTTCACTACAGAATTATTTTTGCCTCGTGGTTTTGGTACAATCATCTTCCTTTCATATTTAAGATACTTCTTAATGGTAAACAAGATAGAATAAATAAATAAATAAATAAATAATAAAAATAAATAAATTTTATTTTAAATAAAAATAAATAAATAAGAATTAACCACAATTAATTACTTTAAATGCTCTTTAGTGATTTCTATCAAGCTGGATATTTATCCAATAATTGCTGGATTCATTTCCAAATCCCTCATGCTATTTAGCTCAATGAATGACTTGCAAAGCCTGTAGCCTTTTCTCAGCCCCTCCACTGGCCACATCTGTCCTTGGTTTATACATCATGTATGGTCCTGATCTTTATTCTCCTTTGGATTACAGTCTCTCATGTCCTCACCATCTCTCCCATGCCAGATGGGTTTCAAGCTCCCCGAGGGTGGCCTGGCTGCACCCCTCCCTCTATGATTTCCTGGGTATATTAGGTCCCAGCATTGCAGAGTCAGGACCCACCTGCTACTGACTGAAAAGGACTGAGGAAACATCTGTTGCATTAAGTTGACTAATGACCTAGAAATTATTTGAATACAATCAAGAATAACTATATAGAGAATGACTATGGATTCACAGGCTGCTCAGACCAAATTATTCAGCGTATCTCATGGATATAAAAAGAATTCCACTTAAAAAATTTCAATTAAGTTTTTAATGAAAAACTAATTCTATCAAAGAAGTATGGTGCTTTAAAAAGCTCTAATATCTAATTGTTTTTTTTTAAAGACTCGAATGTTCTGATTTTGTGGATAGTATGTTCACAGCAGTGATTTAATAAGCCTCCCCCTGAGCAGAATAAGCAAAATAGGCAGCTCTTTTAATTATTGGACAATGACTCTTTGAGGACATATAAAATCTTTCTGTTTAGTGGCAGAGGAATGACCTGGATGACATTATGAATAAGGAGTTAGCTGGATAAATTTAGGGTTTGTCTTTGTTCTTTAAGTTCTCAGGTATAACACATTCTGATCTGATTTTCATTTTATTTCCCTATTTTCACCTCCAGAAGAAGCTAATGGATCATGAAGGCCTCCCTGTAGGGGTAAACTGGGAGGGTCTGCATGCATAGTGGGAAGAAGGTTTTCAAGCTACTTGCTTCATCCAAGTCAATTTTGATGGTTTCCTCTGAACTTTCCTGAGATTATTGTAATTGTTGTTATATCTGTAACTGTTGGCTACTTTTTAGAATGTCTTCCAAACAACCTATTTTGGCCTTCCAATAATAGAAAATATCATTTTGTAAGGGATTAAAGTTGATGTGCAGAAAAGCACAGAAGAAGCCAGAGTGTTCCTATTACTGTTTTAGAATCAGCACCGTCCAATTAGCCAGACTGGAATCACAGGGTACTTTCTTTTCCCAGGCTCTTTTTTTTAAAGATTATTTATTTATTTATTTGACACAGAGAGATATCACAAGTAGGCAGAGAGGCAGGCAGAGAGATGGGGGGAAGCAGGCTCCCCCATGAGCAGAGAGCCTGATGCAGGGCTTGATCCCAGGACCCTGAGATCATGACCTGAGCTGAAGGCAGAGGCTTAACCCACTGAGCCACCCAGGTGCCCCTCCCAGGCTCTTTTTAACAAAATCATCTTCATTCACTATAATTTTGCCTCATCTCTTCTCTGTGGTCACCCCACCTGCCATGCAAATGATCTATCTGTAAAAATGTTTTATTAATCTGACTTGATCGCTATCACTTATTGGATGATGAACAAGCAATTCATTGTGTTCTTAGCCCTTGCATTCTTAGCCAACTTCTGGCTGCTCCATTATTTCTAGCTTTGCCATCACAGAAAAGAGAGGGCCACCATTAGGTCTTTCAGATAGAACTATGGAAGGATGATTTCCATGTCAGTGATTTTAAAAGCACAGCATTCTACCTAATTCCTTGTGAGATTGAAAGCATCCCCAAGTACATAAGATACTTTCCTGCCTTATGAACCAGAAACTTCATTATACAGTTTAACCTCTATTGGATGACTCATGGCCATTATCCATAAAATTTAATTCAACACAACATTTGCTGAACATCCACTATTTCAGGATAATACCAGGCTTTCTAAAGGCAGAACAGTGACTAGCTGGGGGGCCTGCCCTTCAGCTGACAAGCCACTCTGGGCGGCCCAAGTATATCCCCATTAACAATAATGCAAGAGGTTGTAGTTATGCCAAAATGAGGCTGAAAAGCAGTGCTGGGGACCCCTCAGGTGAGACAGAGCCAGCTTCCCAGAAGGCCATCAGCTGTCAGGGTGAAGGGCCTGGACTCTGAGCTCAGACACCTGTGGGTTGCAACCCCTGTCTTTGCCTTGCAAAATGCATGTCCTGGCCAGATGGCACATGCTCCACTTCAGTGTCACTATGGCGAGGTCTTAATAACCCCACCTGTATGTGGTAATCATGAAGATTAACTGATGAAAATTAGTATTATTTAAGATGTGGGTCATGGAAGCAATTTTGTGAGTTATGATAATCATTTACAAAATAAAATGGAAAAGGAAAAAAAAAAAAACCTACCAGAAAGGGAAATATCAGAGTGCATCCCATGGAGCAAGTGTAAACTCTGTTTACGAACCTTTTAGTGTGTGGGTGCTAGATTATGCTTGTAAGATGCATTTCCTGTTGTGAGCCATGAAGAAATACATTTAGAAATCATAGGCATAAAATGTTTAGTGTATAGCAAATTCTCAAAAATGATGGAATAAATAATATAGCATTTAAGTTAAGCCTTCAGGATAAAGACTTTAAATGAGAGGAGGATGAAAGGGAAAAGGCAAGGAGGACCCAGGGCATGCACACATACGTGCACACGTGTGTACACACACACGCGCGCGAGACCTGGGATGGCTTAAGAACTGCCTGGGTAGGGTAATGGAATAGGAGATAGGAGACTGGACAGGAGTTGGAGCTGGACTGTAGAAATCTGTTCAGGTCATCTTGAGGATTTATGTAAAATGGGAGAAGATCTAGAATGTGAAAGAATGGTGATGACAGCAATGCGGACACCGGACTGGCCCTTGAGACTGGCAGTGGGAAGGCTTCTGACCTAGTTTGGTTCCCTAGGTGAGGACCTGTACCTGGGCAATGGTGGTAGACATGGGAGAATGGAGAGGATTGAAAAGATACTGTGCAAATGACATTACAGATAAAGGGCTGATATTCAATACCTATAAAGAACTTCTCAAACTCAACACTCAAAAAACTAAAAACCTAGTCAAAAAATGGGTAGAAGACATGAACAGACACTTCTCCAAAAAAGACATAAAAATGGCTAACAGACACATGAAATACATCAGGGAGATACAAATCAAAACCACAATGAAATATCTCTTTACACCCATTAGAATGGCAAAAATTAACAAACAGGAAACAACAAATGTGGCAAGGATGTGGAGAAAGGGGAACCCTCTTACACTGTTGGTGGGAATGCAAGCTGGTGCAGCCACTCTGGAAAACAGTATGCCAGTTCCTCAAGAGGTTAAGAATAGAGCTACCTTATGACCCAGAAATTGCACTACTAGGTATTTACCTCAAAGATACAGATGTAGTGAAAAGAAGAGGCATGTGCACCCCAATGTTCATAACAGCAATGTCCACAATAGCCAAACTGTGGGAGGAGCTGAGATGTCCTTCAATACATGAATACATAAAGAAGATGTGGTTCATATACACAATGTAGTATTACATAGTCATCAGAAATGATGAACATCCACCATTTGCATCAACATGGATGGACCTGGAGGGAGTTATGTTAAGTGAAGTAAGTCAAGCAGAGAAAGACAATTATCATATGGTTTCACTCATATGTGGAAAGTAAGGAATAGCACAGATGACCATAGCAGAAAGGAGGGAAATCCAAAGGAGGAGAAATCAGAGAGCTAGATGAACCATGAAAGAATATGGACACTGAGAAACAATCTGAGGGTTTCAGAGGGGAGGAGGGTGGGGGGAGGGGGTAACAGGGTGATGGGTATTGAGGAAAGCATGAGTTGTGATGAGCACTGGGTGTTATACCTAACTAATGAATCAATGAACACTACACCAAAAACTATATACTATACAGTGGCTAACTGAATATAATAAAAAATAATTTAAAAATGGTAAAAAAAAAAGAAAAGATATTGTGGAGAGAGGATTCCCATGACACATGTCACTTCACAGATGCTGTTTCCTCCAGTTGTAATACCCTTCTGTCCAGTAAAATGTCCCCCCTGCAAGCCAGGGTTGTATGTACATCGCGAGAAACTAATTCTGATCCTATTGTTTGAGTGACAGCCCCTTGCCTGTGCTCCATGTCATTCTGTCCTCTGTATGTCCCACTTGTGTCCTTTGCCACATCACAGGAACAGTGACCATCTCTGGTATTTTCTGCCCTCCCTAGAACCAGGAACTCCTCAGAGAAAGGCAGATACTCCATTCTTTATCATGGCCGTCCCATGATCGCCATTAGAGTTGTTCTACAAGCTGCTCTGGTTTTCCTGTCTTCTGGGTATATATTGGGATTGGCTTCCTTGTTCTCTTGTGGTTGGGGGAAACCCATGTTATGCCTCTGTCAGACCCTCTGGAGGGGTACTTCTCTCTGCCATAAAACCCGCGTGTGGATAATATAGAGGAGAACTACCACCAACTCACAATGGATGTGGATGTGAAAGACACATAAAGCTGTTGGTGTAAATCCCTGAGATTCGAGGCGTCTAGTCAGAGGTCAAAGGGTACTGTTACATCATTAGCTTAGCTGGGAAACAGGGAGAGAGGGGAGCAAGAATGAATTTGGTTCTGGACACATTGTATATGGTGGAGTCTTGATGGAGACATGGATGGAAGGAAGTAGGCAATATGGGACTGAGTGGTCCTCTAAGATGGTTGGGGTCAGAGAGAAACATTTTTGATCTTTGCAACTTTAGATGATAATTAAATTATAGGAACAGATTCAAGGATTCATGGAAATAATAAAGATTAAGAAAAGAGAATGAAGGAAGAGTGTTAAGAAATGTGTACATTTAAGGGTGGGTGTCGAGGGGGAGGGGTCAATGGTCTTGGACAGCCAGTGGAGGCTTCAGAGATAGGAGCAGTGTCCAGGGACACGGACAGTTATAAATAGGGACAGTCAGGAGACCCCACTTAACGGTTCCATCGTGGCACTCCTGTTTGACTTGAGAGTACTCGACAATTCTGGGTTTCTGAAGCCACTGTCTCTTGTCCTCAGATCCATGATTTATTAAATTCAGGCCCCGGGGAGGGGGTGGCAGGTACAGGGCAAATGCACATCTGCTACTTTGGCTCAAAAGTTACCTAGACCTGGCAAAGGTTACTTTCCTTGCCTCCCGGAGACTTGCTTACATCTATGTTGTGGGCTACACTGTGGGGAGTTTAGTTGCTGGAAGTCATCTTCTGGATAAGGAGCGTCCGGGAACGTTCTCCTCCGCTCATGCAGCACCGTCAGCTGAACACCTGGGTGGTGGAGGGACTGGGTCACGTTGACATCTGAACCCGGAGGAACTGATGTGGGGCACGGCTCGTTGATATCATTATTTCAGGCTTTCGGACTTCGTTCTTCAGTGCTGAGACGTTTGTGTGCCTGATTTCACTGTTTCATCCACTTAGCACTGTGAAAGAGACACTTTCTCCATCCTCATGCTTAGCGAACACATGGGATTTCCCGTGGCTGCTTTCGTGCAGGGAGGAGTGCTAGAGAGGAGATCGGCCTCACTCCTTTCTCTCTGGGACCTTCAAGTGTGTGAATTGATCATTCCAACCATCATATATGAAAGAAAACTAATAGTCACAGCCCCAAAATTACATGGGTAAGTTCCTGAATCAAATGAATCTTAAGATTTTGCAGCTCGAATCTTTGCCTGGGAAGGAAGGTCGACGTGTCAGGCGCACCTGCTGCTCCCTCACAGTGAGCGTCCCAGCACCACCAGACTTGAGGTGAATTTGCAGCTTCTCGTCTGGCCACGTATGCAATTTCCAATCTGAGTATCTTTGACTAAGCTGTCCGGAGAGGACACAACAATACCAGTGCCTGTGATTAGACAATAGGCTTTGCGCATTATGAAAAGCCTGGGGCTTGTCACAGGTCCTTTCCCTGGGGGTCTTTAGAGGAAATTTGTATCAGCGAGGAGGTTAGCTGAGGGAGTCCCTTACAGGGCAACAAATTACAGAGTGTGTGGTGTCCTCGTTTACCTTCCCATGTTCTACATTCAACTATGAGATCATTTCAAAGAACAGAACGCTGGAGAGATGAGCGAGAGAAATACGCAGAGCTCACACTGCCCTCTGGTGTTTATGCAGCCACATAGCGACGCGTCAAAGCGTCGCAGGGGGTGCCGGCATCCAGTCTTCGGACGTCTCAAATCACAGAAGCTCGGGAGGAAACAAAGTGCCTCTTTCCAGTAATTTATACTCTTCCTAATTCCATGTGAAAAAAAAAAATGGGTCGTATTCTCAAGTGTTTCCCTCCGAAGAGAAATGCATTAGTCCTCGCTGCTCTTTCCTTAGAATATATGATTTTATTTTAAAAATAGGTTTCATATGGGAAATTTCGGTACCTCCCACTCAGTTTTTCTGTAACCCTGAAAGTGCTTTAAAAATAACGTCTGTTAAAAGATCAGGGCCTTGCGGTCTTAAGCGAGGTTTGAAGTAGATGAACAGCCATGTGGCTCGAGAGATGGACCGCCTGATTCTGGTTCACTTCACATTACTGAGGTCCGCTCCGGGACTCTGGACCTTCCTTGCAAAACTTACATGCTGCTGCCCGGAAGACCACAGGCACCTCGTAACGGTCCTATTTCTGGGTCCATAGTGCTCTTTAATATTGTCAAAAGCAGCACAGAGACACCTAGCTCGTGGCAGTCAGACATTAAGTAGGTGAAAAATCTGGTTGTTCCTTCCCATCTTTTCCAGTTAGTTGGGTCTTAGGATGGTCGTTTTTGGAAGGGTCTTGTTGGGAAGGTCCTGGGTGGTCGACCTCCAATGTCCTGTGCTTGGAGAGACCATGGAAACCCCTTTCTTCTCCACCCTGCAGACGGTTTGATCATGGCTTCTTGCTATTCTGTGGTGCGGAATTCATTGGCTGGAGGACGGGGACTAAGATGGCCCCCGGCATCCACAAGTGGGACTGTCTCCCCCATGCATCGGTCTGTCTGCATCAACTGCAAACAAGCCAGGTTGTGTTGTTAGCGTAGAGGTAAAGAGCAGATGTGGGGGGGTGCTGTCCATGTTCTGGGTACCCTGCTGGTCTCTCCCTAGGCTGCTGGGCTCAGAATAGCAGGTGTGGGCCCTACAGGAAGTAGATGGATGAACGAGCAAAGACAGAGAAAGGAGCATTCCAGATTCGAGTGGAACGCAGGTGCGGCTTACTCTAGCAATGGTTTTGTCTCTCTTTGGCAGAACAGTTCTATGTTGGGGCTGAGGAGAGAATCAGGGTCTGTGCAGGGGTCCTCCGTGAACCGCCTCTCTGAGTAGCAGACCACGACTGCCGGGCGCTTCCTCCCAGCACTGTTTAGTGAGCATCTCTGCGCTGTGAGGGTAGGATGGCAGGTGGGAATTAACAGCATGTTTGAAACCAAAGAAGGAACCCGTAAGAAAGTCCTGGAGCCCATGTTTGACCATTTACGTGTGGATCGTTACTTCAGCTCCAGAGGGGCTGCTGCTGACCGGTGTTCTCCAGCAGAGATGTGGGCCTCTGCGAGCTGAGCACATACTCTCCCTCGTCTCTCCACCGCTAGTCATGCTCACTGTCTGGGGTGCTCCAAGGCCTGGGGGCTCCCTACAGACTCCAGACTTTGGAAAATGTATCACTTTAATTGGAGAATTAATTAATTAAATTAGTTTGAGAATATGAGTCAGGCTTAAAAAGGAAGGCAGTCCTGACAGCTGCTACAGCATCATGACCCTTGGGGACACAGTGCTCAGTGAGGTAAGCCGGTTACAGAAAGACAAGGGCTGTTGGGTTCACAGAGACAGAAAGCAGAGAGGTGGCTGACCGTGGTGGAGGGAGAGGACATGGGAAGTTCGTGGTTCAGGGGGATGGAGTTTCAGTTTGGGAAGATAAGAATGTTCTGGATGTGGACGGTGGGGACGGTCTCCTGACAGTGTGAATGTGCTTAACACCACCGACCTGGGCACTCAGAAATGATGAAGATGGCAAATTGTATGTGAAGGAATTTTACCACAATACAAACCAAAGTTAGTTTGTGTTTTCCTTCCACAAATGCTTCCTGAATGACTGTGCATGTCAGGTTCTGTGGCCCAGCGGAGGAGGGGTCAGCCATGGTGCCTACCTCTGAAAATGCCTTACATATTCCTATGTAGATATCACGAATTTTTTGTCCCACTTTGGCTTTCTTTTCTCTAAAATTTCCTATTTGGATCTGCTTTTGTATCTGGTCTGCAATACAGCTTAGGTCTATAATTATGACTTGGTAGTAGTAATATTAATGAAAATAAATACAGCACTGGGCAGCATTAATTACCCTAACTTTTAATTCTGTCACAATGAATGAGGCGGACCACGTAATTGTCAGGGTCACAGATCCTCAGCAGAGGCCCCCATGTCTAGCACAAGAGGGACTTTCTCGCTCTCCTTCAGTGGGGGATGGGGCCCGGCAGGAGGAAGGGGTGGGAGGTGGGAACACAGGAGGGAGGGCGGAGGGAAGGGGGGGAGCCAAGGAGGGCCTGGAGTGCACATAATGACGAGTCCAACAGCAAAATCAATAGGTGCTGTCCACTGACTATCAATTAAGGCACAATTAAGACCTTTGGGTTTTGATTTTGAGAAGCCGGCTGGCAGTTTTGTGGGAAGTCACCAAATAAACAATAATTCTAGACAATTGTGTCCCTTATAATGATTCATATGGGTATTTTCAAATGAGGCATAAATGAGGATGTTGCTTTGTGGTGGAGACAACAGGAGAAAAAATAAAACCCCTGGAAAGACCTAAGTAGGTGGGAAACAAAGGAATGAAACTGTCCCCAGGGAGCCCTCGCAGCTCATTTCTGGAAGTTGCTTGAAAGGCACTTGGTTATTTACCAACTTACTGTGGGGTAGGGGTGGGAGCAGAATACGGTGTACTTCCGGATGATGCCGTTCAGCTTGAGAGGGGGAAGCCAGGACACAAACACCATGGAGGCTGAGGCCGCGGCTGCCTTCACTCCTGCAGGAGGACCTGGAACTAGAAGAGCCGTGCGTTTAGTCACAGTGATGGGGCTTCCCCTGGCGCTCAGGCCCACGCTACCCGACAAGACCCTCACTCCAGCTGGGCCCACGGTCAACTCCTCGAGGATCAGTGTTGACAGGAGAGAGAGCTCCACCGAGTCCCCTCGGAATCCACATGCATAAATCCCAACCCCAGAAGCTCAGATTGTGACCTTATTTGGAGAAGGGGTCTGTTGAGAGATGATCAAGTTAAATGATGATCTTTAGGTGGCCCTCACCTAGTAGGACCGAGATCCTTATGAAAAAAGGGGAAATGTGGACACAAAGACAAAACAATGACAGAGGAAGAAGTTGGGCATCAACAAGCCAAGAAGTCTGGAACAGACTCTCCCTCACAGCCCTCGAGGGAACCAACCTGGCTCATCCCTTGATTTTGGACTTCTGGCGTCCAAACTGTGAGACAATGCATCTCTGTTGTTGAAGCCCCCCGTCTGTGTACTCTGTTCCAGCAGCCCTAGGCACTGACAGTCTCTCTCAGACGAGAGATAGGTGAGCCCCACTAGCTCTGTCCTCTGCCCAATTTAATAAGAATTCTCTTAAGTCAGTTTAGCCAGAATCCCCTCAATAATTGATCACTCTTGATACACAATCAACATCTTCATTCTCTACCATACCCCAGGTAATACCTGATCATCCTTGCATGCCTTCAGCAAAACTCCTGCTTGGTCCATCTAGTCAGAACGCCCCTCATCTCCTGTCTGTAATTTTCCATCCAGTGACCCTACTCCTTCCCTCCATCTCTTGGCTGTAAATTCCCCCTGTCATTTGCATTTGAAGTTGAGCCCAGTCTCTTTCTCCTACCAGGAATCCCCCCTGAGGTGGTCCCCACACATATACCTCACAGCGGTTCCCCTGAATAAAGGCTGCTTTGCCGCTCTTTAACAAGTGCCACGAATAACCGTGTCTTCCACAGAACTCATACGTTCAGTTGAAGCCCCTGTCTTCCAAGGACCTGTCCCTCCCCATTGTAGCCCCTTGTGATGTCCTGCCTCTGAACAGCTGGGGGATTTAACTTCTTGTGCTGCTACAGATTTTGGCTTTGAACGGGCTGGGGATGTACATCTTGCCTCCTGAGTTAGAGAGAAATGAGGACAAACTTTCACAGTCATCACGGACCACTCTTCCTTGCCCCAAACACTTGGTAATGGCATCCTTTTGGGCTGAGGGAGGCATAGAAATCCTTTGATGAGGATAGACTTTGTGTTGGAGATTCACAGCTTGCGTAGACAACACACACTCTTCTGCAACCCATCTAAGAAGGCAGGATATGGTGTTAACAATATCAAGCATAATTTGGGAGCAAGCTTGAATGCCTCTACCCTCCCCCCATCTTTCTGTTTTCCAGATTGAAGAGGGAAGATGCAGTGAGGTAGGCAGGCTACAGGGGGAGGGGGAAAGGGCACTAATATTGCTACTAGATAAGCCTTGAGGATCTTGTTTTGTTCCTCACTGGCCTGACCGTCTACGTGGAGAGTGGTTCCCACCTTGATAGCGGTGTTCAAATTCCAACCAACATACGTCCCTTGTGAGCCCCTGGAGGAGTCTTTGAGTTTCTGCAGTAAGAACATGACTGCTTGGTAAACGTTTCTGGAGTTGAATGTGTGTCTCACTATGGGCATCTCAACTCTTCCAAGTCAAAACGACAAAACCAGCGAACATAGTGAGAGCTAACTTGGGTTGAACATCGTCACCACTTAAAAATATGAAATCTCAGGAGCAGTTTTTGACAAGCCCTGCTGATGGCAGAGGTCTAGAAAAGGGGACACATTTAAGTGATGACACTCAAATTACTAAGTCCTCAGGAACAAGGCACTGTTGTCCTGAGTATGAAGGGCATTTGTGCTCAGGCTTCCTCTTGGTGAGGGAAACAGCCAAGACATCCACCCTCCTGTAGCCTGGATCAGAACCACAAGGGCTCCTCCTGAACACCAAGGGTAGAGTGCACACTTTCTTAACTTTTTCATCCTAGTAGATGCCCCAGATTCGCCAACACTCTCCACTCCTTCTGCAAAGCCACCGCCTTGCTGGGGTTTGCCATGCCCAGCACTACCCCTGCCAGCTTCCTTCTAGAAGGCCAAGGGCTTGGGCAGCAACCATGGGAGGCTGCTCAGCAAAAGTCAGTCATTCTTGTTTCCACCTTGTTTGTGACAATTACCCTCGTCATGGTAATGCAGTTTAATTCATTATGTAAACCAATGAAATGTGAGTGCCAAAGAAAGCCGTTTCCGTGACAATTAATGGGACTTCTTTGGAAAAGCTTTTACAATGGTAAGTTAAAAAAAAGAAGCCCTGTCATTAAGCGCCTGCCTTTGGCTCAGATCATGATCCCAGGGTCCTGGGATCGAGTCTTGCATTGGGCTCTTTGCTCAGTGGGAGGTCTGATTCTTCTTCTCCCTCTACCTGGTTGTGCTCTCTCTCCCTCTGTCAAATAAAAAAATCTTTAAAAAAAAAAAAAAGAAGGTTTGGCAAGTTTTGGGCCAAGATCACTGAGAAAAATGATACATATAGTGAAAATCAAGACAAACCGGTTAAAAAAAGTCTAGCAGAGAGATTGTTGGTGCATGGTGGCATGCTTTACTCCACTCTCAGGAAGCCTAAGCCGGAAATGGCAGGTGATCCATGCTGGAAACAGTCATGGAACTGATGACATAGAGATCTCTTCACCCAAAACTTAAAGAAATGAGACCATCTTATTTAATTAAAGAATGAACAGAGACAATCTGAGGGTTTTAGAGGGGCGGGGTTTGGGAGGTTGGGTGAGCCTGGTGGTGGGTACTATGGAGGACATGTATTGCATGGAGCACTGGGTGTGGTGCATAAACAATGAATTCTGGAACACTGAAAATAAATTTAAAAAATAAATAAAAATTTAAAAAAAAGAATAAATGGAGAATCAATTTCTATTTGGATAAGTTAAAATAAATGTACATTAAACATACCTTCAAGTATGTCTCTTGGTCACTGTAAACCTTAGCAACTCTTTGCTTTCTTTGATTATTTCCATTAACTTGTCTTGATTATATCAGATCAAAGGGCTTTCACTGCATTTATTGTGTAAATCCCCATCTGACTCCTCATACACTGATGTATGATCTGTCTTGTGTAACCTTTCCTTCTAGGGTTGTTAGAATTTTACACAAAACAATTTTATATCACTGTGCTGGAAGGTATGAATGCTGCATTCTCCCTGAGGGCTTCTGTTCAGCTCTACCTCTTAGTTCTCTGTCCTGGTCAAATTCATCAATTTCTCCAAGAAACCTTAGTCTCCTCATCTATGAAGTTGGAACAATAATTGTACCTATTTACAGTTTTAGTGCTAGGATTATGAGAGATACTGCCTCTAAAGAATTTATATGGAGTTTTGCATACAGCAGACACCAAATAAATCCTAGTGATCATTCGTAAGGACAATCTTCATTTCCTTAAGTTGCACATCACTAAAGGATCCCAGCCTTTACTAGGATGTGACCCAGTGTGGAACTATAAACACCAGATGTTGAGAGTTACAGAAAACAGATGGTGTAGGTTGGTCTGTCTGGGACATATTTTCTTAAAACATTCTTAGTCATCAAGCTACATTTTGTTAATCTGCTCTTCAGTAAAGGATGCTGCTCCAGAGAACCATCTCTCCTGTGTTCTCCCGATTTGCCTGTGCCTCCCTGCATTCCAGAAGCTCTTACAGTTCACGCAGCCAATCCCCACGGAGATCTCCACTCAGATTCACAGGCGCCTTAGACCTAGCATGTCCCAAACTGGGATCACCATCTTCCCTTCCAAATCTCCCCTCCTCCTGTACCCACTGCAGGAGATGGCACAGCGATGTGCCATTTCGCAGTTACAAAAGCCAGAACTTAGAATTTCCTCGCCTACCATCCCCCGCAAGATGTGGAAGGTTAGGGAACTCTTTAGACCTTCACGTGGACATGGTTAGTCATGGGCTCTCCTGCTGGCTTAGCGTTCTGCAGTATCAGACCACTGTTTAGGTCTCTGGAAGTGGTATGCTTGTCCCACCCCAGGACCTTGACACAGGATGATCTGGGGTCTTAGGTTCCTTCTGCTTAGAATCTTTTCCTACTCTTCTTCTTTTCCTTGGCAACTCTTACGCATCCAGCAGTTTCTACTAAATATTACTTCCTTGAGAGAACCTTCTCTGACCGTGAGCCTAGATGCATTCAGGGCTCCCAGGCTATCTCTGAAGACCCTTCCCCGTGGAACATGTCCAGATCCACTCAAATCTCCTCCAGCAACCTGCAAGCCCCACCTGGCCCATCCTGTTTTCTACTGTATCTCCAGTGTCTGAGGCAGTATCTGGAACATAGTTATCTTCAATGCAGACTTTCAAAGTGAATAGAAAAATGATTTCATTGGCTATAGTGTAGTAGGAAGAATTTTAAGATGGTACCCAAGATTCTCTTCCTCTGATAAACATGCCTGTATAATTCCTTCCTATTGTACATGGGTGGTAACTGTCACTATGATGGATGGGTTATTCCTGTGATCAGATTATGTTATGTGACAAAAGTGAAGTGAAGGGATTTTGCAGATATAATTAATGTCCTAATCAGCTGACTTTAAGTTAAACAAGAGGAGAGTATTCTGCGTGGGCCTGACCTAATCAGAGAGGGTCTAGAGGTCAGAGACTGAAGAACTCAGAGAGATTTGAAGCAGTAGCGATATACTTGAAGAAGCAAACTGCCCCGCTGGGGAGGGCCTATGTGACCCGGGACAGCAGATGACCTCTGGGCACTGAATTGATGGTACCAGTCCCCCACACACAAGGAGCCCAACCCTGCCAACATCCAGTGAGCTTGGGAGAGGACCTGACCTCAGGTGAGCCCCTAGCCCCAACCAACACCTTGACTTCAGCCTGTGAGACCCCGAGCAGGGGACCCAATTGACCTGGACCTGAACCCCTAACCCATGGAAATGGTGAGATAATAAAGTTGTGTTATTTTAAGGTGCTAAGTTTGAGGTGATCTGTTAACATAAAAAGTGAGTCCGTACAGTTAAGGCCCCTGATGATGTGTTTTAATGTAAAACGTCAAAGTCAGTGTTTTGAAAAAATACTGTTCTGATTTGAAGTATAAGTCTGACTAAGTATACAGATACTTTAGCCAACTTCATTATTGTCATGATCACTTCTCTGGCCTTGGTGATCAGGCATAGGCAGGGAGTGTGTGTGTGTGTGTGTGTGTGTGTGTGTGTGACAGGTGGTGTCTGCGTGTGCATGTGAGCCTGTGTTTATGTGATCCACCATGGTAGCCAGACCCACCTGAGCCCAGTGCTGCTGAGTTCCCCCCGAGCCAAGCGCAGACCGCGTGGTGCTGGCTGGAACCATCCATGACAGCCATCATGGTCATGCCACACACACATCTCTTTTCTAGTTTCATTTCCACAAGATGCTGCTGTTCCTGGCCTCTGCTCTTATAAGAGCGGTATTGTCTACACATTCTTTAAAGGAGACCATTCCTTTAACGGTGGCATTGTGGGGGGAGCCAATATGCAGGCACAGGTGGATGTGGGTGGCCCTTCTTACTTGAGAGTGGGCCGTGGGGTGCTCCCCACGGGGCACCTCTGGGACCTTGCCTGAGTATCGCTGCAGTTCAGGGAACTCGAAAACTGCATGAGGGAGGCCTTCTGGGACACCCTGGTCTGTTGTGCTCTCGGGGCACCTGCTGCACACAGAGCCCAGCACTGCCACGTGCTCAGTAACTGTTCATGCAGGGGTGGCACTTCGGGTGGTCAGTCATGCAGGGGTGGCACTTCGGGTGGTCAGGCAAGGAGACACTCAGAGTCCACTGCTTTTCAGGCACAGCAAGTTGTGATTACACAATCACCTGAGAACAGATGATCCATGCCTTCCGGAGAACGTACGGCTCAAGATCTGGGGGCTCCGAGGGTTCAGAGAGAGCCTGATGCCTGTTGACTCTTCACTTGCTCTTAGCTCCGTTTTCCACACACCCCCCCTCCCTGCAAGGAGAGTGTGAATCATGGGGCGGGGAGCCCAGATCCCCTACCGCACCTCCCGATGGCCTTCTTCCCATATAAAATGATTTACAGAGTTATGTGCATTAGTAATGTACTCAGCAAATATTTGAACTTAAACACAACCGTCTCTATTTATACATATACAATGTTTACTTTTGCAGAAAAGGATCTGGGCTGTAAGTACCTTATGCCTGCAGAATAAAAGTAACAATTGGAAAATTAATAGACTGTGTTTTGTTTGTGTTCTCTTTCCCCACGGCTTTGCTCAGATTATAGTCTTAGCAAATAAAACGGTATTAGGATTTCACAAACCCTTTAGAATCCAGAATTAGCTGTCTTGTGTTAAAAAAAAAAAAAGAAAGAAAGCCAGATCAGCAAATAATCTTTTGCATTCTTGCAGAATTATAAAGGTACAAGTTCTGATAGATAGAACAGTCCTTGGAAGGGAATCTGAAGCCTGAGCAGTTCTCACGGACCCTGAAAATATGTCCACAGACCTAACTGAGGCCATGTCTGTGAGCCTAAGAGTATGCTTATGGACCCAAGAATTTGTCCACAGATTTATGAATCTGTCTCCTGGCCCAGCAATCTTTATGGAAGCCAAGAAACTTCTTAAGGCAAAGGTAACTTGTTCTCTGAGTAAACAGAATTATCCCTGGCAGAAGTAAACTTTTTAAAAATGTTTTAATTTTTGATTTGACTTATTTATCTTATCTATTGTTAGTTACCATTTTACTCTATTTTTGTACACTTTATATGCAAGCAATACCTCTTTCCTTCCTAAGATGATCAGTGACTTAAGAACACAACTTAAGCTCTGGGCTTCCTGACACTGGGGGTTTAGGGACCTTGTTTAAGAAATGTATAGGGCACAGAGGACCAAACTGAATGTTTGGTGTCAATACATTAATATTTCTTTCCCCATGAGAATATCAATAAACACTGAAACTTCTTTCATGCCTGGACTAGTGCCTTACTGAGGAAGAACTTAATGAATGTTGGCAATTGTTATTTTACTGGAAGTTTATCCACAACCTTACATCATTTTAATTGAATCTGGCAGGTTAATTCAAACTTTCCAAACTCTACGATTTTGTAGTAGAAATTTAAACAGGATCTATATTCTAAATTTGACGAAGCATTTCTTCTCTGATAATTAGCCTTGTCCCTTCTTTCAATTAGACACAAAATTGCTTTCAGTTTTATAAACTGCTCAAATGCCTATTTCTATAAGGTATTGAATTTATAAAGGTGGCTGGCACAAGTCTTCACCCTCTCCAAGTAGTGAAGTTCTCATGTGTTTCTGGGGGAGAGAAGCTGATTGTTATGCCAGTTTTTCTCACATTGCTCTTGTGACACACACACCAGCATGTGTGGGGATTCTCCACCTCCTTCCTGGGGGAACGGCTAGACCCAAGGCAGGGTCTTTCACCATCAATGGCGTCTCCACACGCCATCGCATGGGATACAAAAGGAGAGAATAATTGATTGATAAATTAGACCTTAGGTGTCAGGGCCAAGCCTTTTTTGAGAACCCCATGATTCCTAAAAGTAGAGGATTAATTAAAGATGATCCCAAATCAGCAGTCAATATGCTGTGGGGGAGCCTTCCCTTCTTCGTGAGTTTCCATACCTTCTTCTGAAAAATGCAGGTGTCAAAATTCATGTTGCTAGTCAATTTGGTCTTTAATGATTCTCGTGACATTCATGTTATTGCTTAGCAATGCAAAAGAATGTGTCACCCCTGCTCTGAACGAGTGGGGATCAAATAATCAAACATCCAGTGTCAGGAACCAGCCCACTACGTGTCAAGCTAGCTGTTTGCACACATCACTTGACTTTCTCTGTCTTAACTCTGTGCAGACTGATCATGATGGCAATGTTGTACACGAGTTCAGTTCAGAGGGTAGGTGAGGTGCCCCAAGTCCCCTGGGCAAGTGACAGCCAACATCTAGACACAGCTTCTTGCCTATTGCATTTTTTTTTGTCTTAACAAATGAATGTTTTTATTTCTTATATAAAATATATATCTTTTGCTTTTTTAAGTTTCTTTTCAGTGTTCCAGAATTCATTATTTACGTACCACATCCAGTGCTCCATGCAATACGTGCCCTCCACAATACCCACCACCAGGCTCACCCAACCTCCTACCCCTCTCTCCTCCAAAACCCTCCGCTAGTTCCTCAGAGTCCACAGTCTCTCATGGTTCATCTCCACCTCCAATTTCCTCCAACTCCTTTCTCCTCTCCATCTCCCCATGTCCTCTGTGCTATTCCTTATGCTCCACAAGTAAGTAGAACTGTATGATAATTGACTCTCTCTGCTTCACTTATTTCTGTCAGCATAATCTCCTCCACTCCCATCCATATATACTATGGAGTATTATGCCTCCATCAGAAAGGATGAGTACAAACTCTTGTGTCTATTGCATTTTTAAAAAACTAAGTTATGACCACCTTCACTTAGGACATAGCTTTGTAGATCTCTCCGTTAATATGTAACTTCCTAATGGCATTTCATGTTGCCCTAAGATTTCCCTAAATAATCCAGTTCCTTTGAGCAGATTTGGTTGATACCTGCACATTCCTGGGAAAACATTACCTGTGTGTTCTGAACAAGCTAAAGGTAATGATGCTAATTTTTGTGCATCCCCGGTGAAGCAAGAAGGACTCCAGAGATGGTGAGAAGACTAGGCGAGGGTAGATAGATGGGACAGGTTGGGGGAGTAAGGCTGGGCCTGCAGAGGTGATGGCTGAGAGTAAGATGGGATACGGTATGCTGCTGGTGTCAGAGAAGCTTTGTAAGGGGGCAGAAAGGCTGAAGAAAGAGTGATCTGGACCTCAGAGCCTGAGTTCTCTGCCTTGCTTTCCCTGGATGGACTTGTGGGGAACCAATGTGTTTGGGATTCCACATAGAGAAGGAGGGTGCATAAGCATCTAACCTGCCAATGGGAGGTCATGTCCCCCGCTACACTCTGCCCAGCTTCCTGGGAGCAGAGTCCTGGAAAGAAGACAAAGTTGTAGAGCCAAAATCTGCACTGACTTTTGGGACACTGGTGTCTCATCACCACCCTATCTCTGGGACTGTTCTGAGCTCTGATCTGGGGGGTCCCACATTGGTATCATCTTACAGAGTTGCTCCTTCCTTACTTAAGGTGGAGACGGCTTTTTCTCACTATTGCTGTGTTTACCAGAACTTTACTTTTAAAATAGGCTCAGATACGGTACCTCAGAGTTTTGCATATTAAAATAATGCAAAAAGCAACCCCCCCAACACAAAAACAAAACCCACTTGCCATATCATTTTTGCAGGTTTGGGGAAGAGTCACACAACCACGTCTACAGTGAAGACAAGATGTTGGAACAGCAAGAATTAATGGCCTGAACCAAAGGGAGCCATAATTTAAAATTTTTCTAAATCACTATGAATTCCTCTAAGTAATAAAAAAAATGAATACAAAGCTCTCAAACTAAAGATTTATTCTAAAGTGGTTCTAAAACCGGCATAGAATAATATGGCTTAGACCATTACGTAATCTTCCAGTGGAAGGATGGAAATCATCTGAGCCTACACTACGAGCTGATGAGTCAAATGGAAATTGTCCGGATGGGATATAAAACAGGTGCGACGTGTTTTGCAGTTTTGGGATAAAAAACATAAAACATAAAAAACATTTTGTGTAAATAATACTCAGCCAACAACTTGTAGAAAGAAGACAAATTCTAGGGGAGAGAAATGATGGATGCATTGAACAAAAGTGACCTAAGAAGTTGATGGTCTGAACTGTGCTGGCATATTTTGGGAGGGTGGCAGGCAGCTTGCCACGAGCAAAGTCAAGGACAGGCCCATGGAGGAACATCAGGCTCTGGGACCAGCCCTCTCAACACTGGCTCTTGCCCAGGATGCTGTCACTCCAGGGAGCCTTGTGCGTCCCCCAACAGCGGCCCCATCTCTCACCATCCTCTTTGGTCCGAGTGAAGATCTGCTCACTTCGGACGCCGTCCCCGGCGCGGGTGAAAGCCAGCACTTGGATACTGTAGTTGGTGTACTTCTCCAGGCCGTCCAGCTCCAGGGAAGGCTGCGTTGTGGTGACGTTTTTAATCTCGCCCAGCTCTGGAGGACAAGAGAACATGACCTAGTGACTGGCGGTGGGCTCACTGGGTGTGCTGTCCAGCCCTGGGGCTCACCCTCTAGCCGCTACACCCTGAAATCCCTCTGAGGGGCTGTGCACGGCCTCATCCACATGGGACTGCCCAGGACTCAGGGCGGATCATCGTTCAGGAAAGCACAGTGACTCACTCCAGATGAAGCGTTAGAGCCCAGCGCCGGCGGCCAGAGCCCAGCATCCCCCAGCAGCCAGTCAAGCATGCCCCCCACAACGGACCCGCGGAGTCTGAGCCTGCACGTGGCCCACTCTGTGCATACATTTCTAATTGCTCATTAAGAAACTTCTGCAAGTTGAATTTCGTTTTTTGTGTAGAAAGCAAACAAACTCAACTCTTACGGTCATGCATTTTTAAGGACCTAACTTCCCAGGTGTTTGAACTGCCAGCTGCTCCTCTTACCTGGCGTGAACCCCCCCACACACCCCAGCCTCCCTGCTGAAGTGACACGCTGATGTGTCAGAAACGTGGCATTAGCTAAAAATGCTTCATCTCCTGGAGTGGGATCAGCTCATCGTATTCAAAGGTGGGATGTTATGCTCTCCCATCTCAGACATATTAGACAGGACAATTTGAGAAAACCTACAATGATGTGTTAGAGAGCTCCATGGGTGTTCTGGATTTTGCACTGAGCCACCTACAGAGCACTTGGAGCAGGAGAGAGAGGACTGAGGACTGCTCACCCCCACAGAGGACCCTCTAAAGCATACTGGCCCCGCCTGTGAGCCTGTGTGCCCAGTTACTAAGAGGACAGATGGGAACCAGCCTTGCTGGGTGGCTGGCTGTTGTGAAGGTCCCCTGTGCATACGGCCGCTTGCAGGGCTGTCTGCCAGCTTCTCTCCCTCTTGCCTTGGCGAAGACAGCCGCTATCCCTGCCTGCTCACTTACGGGTCAACATCGTTCTGGGTTCAAAGCTAACCTATTTAACCAGTGCACCAATCCTATTATCTCCACGACCCATTCAGGTTACAGGTAGGGAAACTGAGGCAGGGGGAGGGTCAGTGACCTGCCTAAGGTCATGGTGTTTAGCAGAGTGGCCAAGACCGTGGGCCGTGAAGCCATAGTGCATGGCCTCATGTTCATGGGCCACGGTCTCAGCGTCCTGCTGTGGTCACTTGGTGAAACTGTCACATCGGCCAGATTAAACGAGCTTTCGCTTCCTGTCCTCTGTCTTTCTGTCCTCCTGTCCTTCCAGCATATCACACAGATGGCTGCCTATTAATTAACAACATGTTTTTTTGTTGTTGTTAGTGACGACTCCAGAATGTCTTTTTTGTCTTTTTGGTTTTTATCAGAGCTGGACATAGGCGAAAAGTTGAATCTCAAATAGAACCTTGAGTGGTCCAGGCTTGTCATACACCTGCCACGACCCCTGGGTGGGGTGCAGGCTGTAGGGAAAGGGGCATGGGAGGGAAGGTAGGTCATAGACTCAGCTGCAGGCCTGAGCGTGAGCCCAAGGCCCGTCACCACCTTGAGCAGATCCTGGGCCAGTCCTTTGGCCGGACTCTGTGCTGGGGGAAAGTGAGCAAGGAAGGGAGTTCCCAGAAGGTGCCTTTGGCCTGGGGTCTTCTGGGGAGGCCAGCAGGGTGAACACTATTCGGGACCACAATCTGGAAGCCTCAAGAGATGGCTTTCGAGAGTGAAAGGATGTTTGCTCATGTGTGGGGTCACTGCACATTCAGAGAGTGGACAGCCATTAGGCCTAATGGGTTAGGAAGCCTCACCTCGGAAGGGAGGGTCCGCTGATGACCACCAGAATGCCTTGTGTTATATTATTCACTTAAGATGCTCATTTTCCTGAATGGATCTAATATGGGTCAAGTGGATGAGGATAAAGAAAAAACCCAAAAGCTAATGGGAAAAATTTAAGTGTAGTCTCATCAAGATCTTTTCAGATTAGGAACTTCCGCACTGTGCCAAAGATATCTCTCTCTCTCTCTCTCACTCACACACAAACACATACACACCCTCCAGGGAAAACACAGTTCCACAGAGCTGTAGGCCAGCAGCTAGTTATGAGATCCTGTCTACGTCATTGACCTCTGGGGACTTTGGGTTTTTACATTTGTATTTAAGTTTTCATCTTTAAGAAGAGCCCCGGGGTGTCTCCCTGCTGGAGGGAGCAGGTGGCGGTCTTTGGTTGCAGGAGAAGGTGGCATGGATGCATCAGGGCCGTTCCTGGGTAAGACACCATGATGGGGAGGAGGGCTCCAAGGGACAAGGTGAAGTGGACCCTCCCCATCTTTTTAAAGAAAGAAACAACTGAAGCAGAAAAATTCCATCTACTCATGAAGCGCAACGTGGATTAGAGTTAACACTTGGATGTTTACTTGTCTTGGGGTTCATATTGCTTTGATGAAATGATTTATTCAGAATCCCCATTCAAGATGGCCCCCCAGAGGTTCATGACACGGTCCGGGTGGCACACTGGGCGTTTTGCTGACTGGCAGGTGCTTGATGCTTAGGAGATGCGGAGAAAATAGAAAGGAAAATCATGACAAAAAGCCCAATCAAAACAGCATGCTTCATTTGTCATTTTTTCCAGCTTTTGTTCTTTTTTATGGTTTAAGCAGGATTTCTATCATCTACCTTTGACATACTCCATGGGGTTATTAAAAAGAAAAAAAAAAAAAACCCACCCAGGAACTAAAGGGTAACATTCTGCTGAAATCATGAATAAAATAATATGAGATGAATATATAAAATACATTTAGACATATTATTTCTACTATAAAAATTTTTAGCTGTTTTAAAACAAATTGTTTTATGTATTCATACCCTCCCTCCTACTCAAAGAGTCTCAAGGCAAAAAAGCAGGGGTGGAAATGACATTTCTGAAGTACCGCCAACCGAGCTGTTACCAAAGCAAACATCCGGTCGGCACAAATGCCGCTTTGCCTCAGAAGCACCGTGTTGTCTTGGGGAAATGCAGATGAAATGACAGAGTTCAGGCGCAGATGGAGATGTGACTTCAAAGTGTACAGCTTTTCTAGCAACTGCAGATGAATGGCCTTGTCATGTCTTGAAAATTATCGAACTTTCAGATCATGATAAAACACTCAGAAGTTTCAGCAGCATACTGGACGGTTAGCCTCTCCTGTCAAATGCGCTCACCGCTATTATCTGACCACACTAACAATAAAACGCTTTCCTGTATTGTATTTGAGGCAACTGCTAATCAGTGGTAGTAACAATCTGTGTCTCCCAGTCTGTGAGTGTACCAGTGTGTATCTGTGTGAGAGGATGTATGTGAGTGTTGTGTGTGAGTCTGTGAGTGTCTGAGTGTGATGGGATGTATGTGTGGGTGTTGTGTGTGAGTCTGTGAGTGTGATGGGATGTATGTGTGGGTGTTGTGTGTGAGTCTGTGAGTGTGTGTGCCTGTGAGTATGTGTCTGTGTGGGAGGATGTATGTGTGAGTGCTGTGAGTCTGTGAGTGTCTGAGTGTGATGGGATGTATGTGTGAGGGTTGTGTGTGAGTCTGGGAGGTGATGGGATGTATGTGTGGGTATTATGTGTGAGTCTGTCCGTGTGTGTGCCTGTGTGTGTTTGTGAATGTAAGCAGATGAATGTGTGAGGGTTGTGAGTCTGTGAGTGAGTGTGAACAGATGTATGCGTGAAGGTTGTGTGTGTGCCTGTGAGTGTGCATCTGTGTGAGAGGATGTATGTGTGAGGGCCATGTGTGGACCTGAGTGTGGGTGTCTGTGAGCATGAGAAGATATATGTGTGAGGATTGTGTGAGTCTGTGAGTGTGTCTGTGAGTGTATACCTGTGAATGTGAGTGAGTGTGTGTGTGTGAAGGTTGTGTGGGAGTCTGTATGAGTGAGTATGTGTCTGTGAGTGTGTGTCTGAGTGTGTGTGAATGTGAGTGTGAGTGTGAGAGTGTGTGTGTGGTGTTTTCTTGGGGTTAGTGGGTCCGGGCCTTTACACAGTCACATGTTTTCCATCTGTGGGGACCTCAGGGCAGCAGCCTGAGGAGTTTCTGTGGAAGCATCCAGTAATCCCATGGAATTACCTGCTAATTCATACATGTCACTTCTTACAAGTAGCAGGTGAAGAGAGGGTGTTCATAGCAGGTTTATGTCTCTAAGGGTTTCCTTCTCATCTTTCGGAGATTAAGTGTAGAACTCTTACATTAGGCATTAAGCACACCACTTTGATCTTAATACAGTGAGCAAAAGCATCTCTAGGAGCTGTAGGCATTTCCAAGCAGTCTTTATTTAAAGACTTTCATGTTTTTGAATATTCACGTTTTTCAAGCTTTAGAAGCATCAAGCCAAAAGAACCGTATTAACCACATCAGCCTTCGTGGAGCTGAGGTGCCGATCGACAGTATGAATGATGAGGGGAAACGTGGATGATATGGACGAGGAGCCATTTTTCCCGGATCCCGGGAATAATTCCGACAGGAGCAACAACAGAACCGTCTCAGTGCCACACTGCCTCTAGGTGGGTGTGCAAACGCATTTAGTTCCGTCTCACTCTTGACGAGGATGAGTACAGTACACACGATTGTATCATACGGCAGCGTGTCAGTAAGATGGACACTTGTACACATGTCACTGTTCTGCACTTTACGTTATGGGATTTTTAAAAGCTTTTCTTGAGTCACGAGAGGGGGAAGTTGCTGCAGAATCATGTGTCGATCTGTCCGTCTCTGGGGCTGGCTGAGCGTTACTGGGCTTGTGGCTCCATGCTCACTGGATTCTCCCCGGCTCACTGGCTTGGAACATCCAATATGGGAGACTCGGCCTCCCAGGAGCCCACACAGAGAAGGTGCTCAGCGAACACCTCTGCCTTGGGTCAAGCAGGTGAATCCTTACGGATCGGCTCTAGGGCTGGCTGCTGTGTGAGGTGTTATACCCAGCAGCAGGAGGAACCGGCTCTGGTCCTCAGCCCCGAGAAGCAGGTCCGGCACAGACATAAGGAACTACGCCTCCCCAAACTGCTCTTTCTTTAGCAAATTAAGCTTATTTAGCCAAGTGCCTTCATTCCTTTATTCTGGCACCAATATTAGAGCCCCCTGCAGCCTCCGAGGCCCTGTGTGTTCTGTTCACTGGGGTGGGCACAGCCACTGGCTTGGCAGAGCAGCCCCAGGTGGCCTGAACAGGGGTGGGTTAGGTCGGGCGGTGCTGGCTCTGTTTGCCCAAACTCAGAGGTGAGCACGCACTTGGAGTCCACATGCAGGCAGAGGAGTTGAAAGAAGCCCCAGGCAAGAGGAGAGGCATTGTCCCTGGGGCAGGGGTGTGAGAGTCAGCTGGAGAGGAGAGAAGGGGAGGGCGCAGGTGTGGGCCACACGGGTCTTGGGCTGCAGGCAGGGAGCAGACCTCAGCAGCTCCCCTGTGAATGCTGCAGGGTGGGTGCGTACCTATCCTGCTGACGGAGCAGGGCTCAGTCTGGTTCAGCAGCACCCACCCTATGAAAGCACCACCACATTGAGACGCATTCTCCCCCCAAAAACTTCTGGCTCCGATCTCACCACTACCTGAGGGGTCACACTGTCATTCAGTCTTGGCCAAACACACAGACAGATTTTGTCCTATAATTTGAAATAAATACACACACACACACATACACACACGCACACACAGAAACAAGAAGAACGAAGGAAGAGAAACAGGAGGAGGGGAAGGAGGACAGTAAGACGGGAGACAAAATGAAGGATTTGGGGTGGAACCGCTCCTCCCGAGAATAACAGTATTCCTGGCAAGGCGTTCTGGCATTCCCTCTGAACCCTCTCATGGGTCAACTGCAGGGATTTAGGAAGTTCCCCTGCTGAGTCTTACTGGGAAATCGGAAGGGGCCAACCTTTTAGGATACACATCACATAGAACTTTCTAGAATCAGATCAATGTCCTAGAGCTGCCTGCAGAGGCTTGGCATAGATACCCATCTAGGAAAGCATATCCATGCCTACATTTCCCAAGGGCCCTCTGCTCCCATACCTCAAATTGCTTCTTGAGGCCACATGTGGTCTCAAGCAGCTGTACACCCCTGTGAGCACTGAAGATGAGAGGTAAGAACAGAATGACATGGGGAGAGTGGACAGTGTCCACTGATAAAGATGTGCCCTCCGTACCCTAAAACCCAGGTTAGGAAGCGGGGTTGGCTAATACCATCACACATCCTCTGGGGCAAACTCACAGCCCTCGTTTTTATCCTCTTACCTCCGTCCATCAGGTTGGCCCAGTAAATGACTCTGAACCCCTGGAGAATGCCATTCAAGGCTTCCTTGGAAAGTGTGGACCAGGATATTGATATGCTTTCTGGTGATGTTGCTATGGCTTGGACATTTTCAGGGGGGTAACTGGGCACTGAAATGAAATAATTAGAATCTGTAACAACCGTGGGTAGTTTAATTAGTAAAGCAATACGGAATAAGCAACATTACTTTGACGTTTCAACATGCAAGCAAAAGAAAAAAAAAAACACACACTCAATCCACACAAGTAAGGGGGAAATATGAGTACCATTTCCCTATTCAAATAGTATGATAACTTTCTCTCTTTCCAACTGAACTGCCTGGTGTTGAAGGAGGTTGCCCCAGCACGGAAGGGCAGAGAACACTTCTGATCTTACTGCAAAAGTAAAAAGCCTTTGCTTCTCTAGTTTATTTCCTCATCGCTCCCGTGACTGAGGTTAGGGTTGCTTTACACAGCGCATGCCTTCCACAGTCCACAGTATCTGGCATACAAATGGGAGACCTGGCTACTGAGAGGTGCTGAAAAGCAGACACGTGGTCAGAGCGTCCTCACTGCCCCTCCCTGGCCAGCTCCCCTTGTGAAACTGTAACATGGTGTCGGAGGACAGAGAGCCAATGGTCTGAGATGCGGGCTCTTTGAAATGCTTTTCACATGGAGTTTATCCAGACCTTAAACGCTGTGCCTGGGAGAAGGGACAAAATATCAACGGACCACGCACATCAGTGAAGAATTAGCATTGAGAGGAAAACCAAAAGGCATATGTAATCATGACTGCAAAGATCGTGATGCTGGACAGAAAATCCCAGTCTCTGGGTTTCTGGTTTTCTAAGACGAGGATTCTCTCCCTATAGAAATGGTCAGAAATTATGGAGGCAAGTCGCCCTGTGCCTCCTCACACCTGTGACCACGTGGCTAACTGCACAAGAGGCCACTGCGGTGCAAATTTCGTACCTTAAACTCTGCACTTACCGCTGCAATGAAGCCTGTATCTTATCTTTGTCTCTAACGGGGGTCTCTGGACCCAGAGCTCTCCTTTGCTTTTCCAGCCCTCCTGACCAGTCACAGGACAAGGCGAATTAACCCCTTGTGGTCACTAGGGGGCGCTCAGTCACCGTGAGATTTGTGCCAGGAGGGCTGCTCATTCCTTGCTCTGGTCCAACGTGCTTGGAAATAGGAAGCAATCATAAAGAGAAAGAAAAAGGAAGGCAGGAAGGAAGGGAGGAAGGAAGGAAAAAAGGAGGGAGAGAGGGAAGAAAGGAAGGAGGGAAAGGAGGGAGGGAGGAGAGCTTCCTTAACACTGATTTGGAAGAAATTCTTAGGAAACTGGATTTCTACATTCTGGTTAGGCTTCTGCAGTCCAAGTGAAAGCCTTCGATGCACCTGGGAAAAGCCCAGTTCTCGCACCTGGAATGAATGAGATGCTGGAAGGGGAAGGATTTGGGCTTTGCATGCAAGCTCTGTCAAGGGCAAGACCCAGTCTGTGCAGCCGGTGAGCGAATGAAGGCAGACTTCCCGGAAATGGAGCCGCAGTCCCTCAGGCCTGGCACCATTGTCACGGCAGGGCCAGCAGCAGCCAGGCTGTGGGGGGCCAGAGTGGCGACCAGAACAAACCCTTGAAGAAGGAAAGGCGCGAGCGGCGGCCTCCAGACCTACCGTCCTCGAGGGTGGTGGTGATGATTTCCTGAGAAGAAGGTCCCGTCCCGGCCCGGTTGCAGGCCTGCACCACCAGGCCGTACTGGGTGAACTTACTGAGGTTGTCCAGGGTGTAAATCTCACTGTCCCCAGTGGTGTCGATACTGATAATGTTGAACTGGAAGTTGCCCCCGGTGCTGTACTCGCGGTAACCTATTTGGTAGCCACGGATAATCCCATTTTGCAAATGTTTCTTGGGAGCCTAAAGAGGAAAGAAAAAGAAAACACTAAGGAACCCTGGAGAGACGACAGGAGGGAAGCCAGCGCCCCCCCGCCCCCCCCCACCCGTTTGGGAAAGCCGAAAACAGTCTGAAGGTCGTGGTAATAATAGCAGTAGGTGTCCTGGTGGGAGTGGAGTCGGGGTGAAGCAGCGAACCCAGGCTCTTGGCTGGGCGCCCTTCCTCCAGAAGTCGGAAACACAGGCGCCTTCACGGCGTCTCAGCTGCACCGACCGCCATCACCCAGGCACGCTGACCTTCACACCTTCACCCGGCGGAACCTACTGAGCGAGAGCTGCTCTGCCGGGTTGTCCGAGGCACTGGGGAGTGGAAATGATTTTGTACAAAGTCCCTGCCCTTGTGGAGCTTACACTCCCATAGAATGTTCCAGAGTAATAAAGGTGTTTCCAGTAGGAAGCTGCGTGTGAAAGGAGTCCACCACCGACATGAAGACACACATCATTTTGGCATCACTTCACGGTGATTTAAACCGGGCAGGGCTGAGGCGATAGTGAGCTACTCTCTGCTAATGACAGAGCGTGCGCTGCCTTGAAGACAGAACATTTTTGCCAATACCGTGGGTTTTTATAAGAAACAAAACTCTTTTCAAGTATGTTATAAGAACAACACAACAGTGATGAAGTAAAGGTCCTGTAGAAATTTCAGGCAGTCAAGAGACGTGTGTGTGCATGTGTGTATGTCTGTGTGTGCATGTGTGGGGGTACGTGTGTGTTTGTATGTGAGTGTGTGTACACATGTGAGCATGTGAACAAGTGTGCTATGTCTGTGTGTGCAAGTGCGAGAGTACATGTGTGTACACGTGTCGGTGTGAATAAGTGTACGTGTGTTGTGTGTGAGTGCATGTATGTGTCATGTATATCTGCACGTGTGAGCACATATGTGTATTGTGTTATGTTTCTGTGCATTGTGAGTACATACGTGTATGTATGTGAGTGTGTGGATGGGTTTAAGTGTGTGTGTGTATGTGCGTTATGTCTGTGTGCATGTAAGTACATATGTTATGTGTGTGATGTCTGTGTGTGCATGTGTTATGTCTATATGTACATATGTGAGTGTGTGGACAAGTGTGTCTGTGTGTGATGTCTCTGTGTACATGCGTGTGAGTTGATGGTGGGTCTGTGTGTGCATGTGTGCAAGTACATGGTGTGTTTGTATGTGAGTGTGTGTGTGTCCGTATTTGTGGTATGTCTGTGTGTATGTGTGAATACATGTGTGTATTCATGTGTGTGGTTGCAAGTGTGTACATGCATGTATGTGAGTCCATATGTGTGTATGTACGTGTGTGTGCGTCTGTATTTAACTCAAAACTATAGATTTAGATTTGTCAGGACCATGAAAGGCTTTCTCTGTCCCCAAAGTGCTGACAGGCCAGTTGGAGAGAGGAAGTAAACACTTAAGAAACCAGAGAATCTCAGATGTCTAAGCGTCGGGCACTGGAGGGCGAAGGCCAGTGCACATCCAGAAAGTGACAGACTCAGAGTGGTTTGAAGAGGCCAGCTGTCCCCCAACCCTCGGGGGCTTGGAAGGATGGCCAGGGTCTGGGACTGGGAGGGGAGGAGGTGATGCATGCTGCATGAATTGCCTAATATGCCCCCTGCCCAGTGGAATTAGATGGCACTAAAATCACATTTTAAATCAATTTTCCTCATTTTTGGTTTTCTTGGATTGCAACACCTTTGCTCAATAATGAGACTGACTTCATGCATACACACAGTTCCAATGGAGATCAAGGAAACATTCCTCTAAATCATGATGTTCCTAGTCAAGCTGGCACGGTTGGACCCTGACATGAGAGCTCATCCCTTTTTTACAAGCAAATCTCTGGGCAATTTTGTTTTTCCAGTGATGAGCTGTGACTTTTCACTTCGTATGAAATCAGATCTAAAGATTTTAGATTTTGAGAATTTCATTCCACAGAAATTGTCTTACCACAACTGCTGAATTTACATTTATGTCATTTAATTAATTAATAAAATTTATTTCCCTGTAAGAGTCATCTATAAGTCAAATTTAAAACAGATACTTTTGCTGATTCACATAATTTTTAAATGTTAAATATGGTGAAACAAATATAAAGGATACATATTTTTAAAGATTGGTTTATGCCCATTAAATATTCTAATTTTTCAACTGGTTCCCTGTGTAGGCTTAGGACCTCCTCAGATACGAAGTTGGGATGACAGTATGGTGGTTATGGCATCGGGTCAAGAAGCAGGTGAAGAGAGTAGAGACAAACACCCATCAGAAAATGTTTACATAGAGGGGCAAACAATGTAGCTAAATGTTCCAAAAGCAAGGGGATCTGCTTGTTGACTTTCAGTTTCTTGGGTTTAGGATATGGTTGCACAGGTAGGGGGAGTTTATTTTTTCCCCCTCCTATAGATGAAAGTATGTTCTAACTAGCCTAACTTATGATGGCATTTTTAAAAGATTTTATTTATTTATTTGAGAGAGAGAAAGCATGAGAGAGAAAGAGCATGAGCGATGGGGAGGGGCAGAGGGAGAGGGGGAAGCAGGCTCCCCACTGAGCAGGGAGCCCGATGTGGGGCTCGATCCTAGGACCCTGAGGTCATGACCTGAGCCAAAGGCAGACGCTTAACCCACTGATCCACCCAGGCACCGTGTGATAGACATTTTGAATCAAAGAAACATTTAACAAATCACATGAAGAGAAAGTGCTGTTTTCATAAATAAAAGCCAAAATTCTAACTATGTCAGGCAAAGTTTATGTTTTATTATTACTTTGTAAGCTGGATAGTCCGATTTCCCCTTGGGGTGTGTTTACATTAAAGAAATCCTTGAGAACATATTGAAAACTCAGATCTCTTTTTAAAGGTCCACAAACAGAGGGATCCTGTATGTTCAGTCTAGGAAATTGTAGGGACTGTGGGGCAAGTTCCAAGGTTTTTCTGGAAGTGACCCCGAGACTTTCTCTGAGTTGAATGGACAACAAGCTGGTGGGGGCAGGGCATGTGGAATAGTCTGGCAACGGGCTTCACGTCATCCCAAGACAAATCGATATATAATATCCTTTACTTTAAAATATGTTTTGGGCGCGCCTGGGTGGCTCAGACGGTTGAGCCTCTGCCTTCAGCTCAGGTCATGATCCCAAGGTCCCGGAATCGAGCTCCACACTGGGCTCTCTGCTCAGTGGCGACCCTGCTTCGCCCTCTCTCTCTGACCCTCCCCTCAGCTCATGCCTTCTCTCTTTCCCTCTTTCACATGAATAAATAAAAAAAATCTTAAAAAAATAAAGTATTTTTGGATGATGTTTTAAACATCCACGCCTTGGAGCATGTGTTTACCTGGGATAAAGGTAGATGTATGTAAGGGAGAAACTCTAATGCGGAAGGCAGTTTTAGAATATAATTCTCTGGCCATTAAATAACATCAAATTGTGATTGACAAAATGGGTCAAAAATAATTATTTGTTTAATGAAACTAAATGAATGAAATTAATGGTGGTTTAGGAAGAAAAGAAAAAGAGGAAATCAGGTAGAGATCTTGAACATACTTTGAATCTGGGTTGCAGATACTGGAGAAGGAAAATTTCCCCACTTCGATCATGTCCTTTTCTCCCCAGATCTCAGCAGTACCTGTAGTGAGATTCAAACCTGGTTGTAGTCTTTCCAGGCTAATGCTCCCTGGATGTTACCTGGTGACCTAGGATTCTCTCTAGCTGTTTGAACAAGCATGGAAATTCCAACTCTCTTGTGTTTTCCCATCTCACGAAAGCCCTCATCAGAGACCACTCTTCTTCCTCCTCGATCAAACCCCAACTCATTCTCCAAAGCCGGCTCAACTTCCAGCTCACCTGCTTCCTTCAACTGCCTCCATCCAAGGGGTTCTCTCTCCTCTGGCCTCCACCCACATGCCCCGATTTGCCATCAGCTCTGCAAGAACTGATCAATTTCATCCCCTCCCGTGGCCTCTGTTCCATATCGAACGTCAGGTTTCCAAGGACTTGACTGCAAGCTCCAAGTGCCTAAGGATTCTCATAAACATGTTTGAAATCTCATCCACTCCCTTGTCCAAAACAGGGCTTCAGCAGAGTGGACATTCTCAGAAAATGTTACTGTCGACGCAGGAGAGAATGATTTTGAACATATGTGAGGTGCAAAGAAAGGTATGGTCAGGGATGACGTCGTTGCAGGTTTATAACTGGACTGGGTACAGGACCAACGAGGATGGTTTGAAGATAGAAAAAATGCCTGTACTCCAGGCCCATAATGCAGCTGTCAGTCAGAGGCCTGGATGAGCCGGTAGAGAAGGGTCGCTCAGGACCACCCTGCAATTGGATCCAGGTTGAGAGCTGGCTTCCGTGGGGCCACTCAGCATGGAGGCTCATGCATCAGGATGAGGGGGTCCAGCTTCCCTTCCCAGACCCATCAAGGGAGGAAAAGAGCATCTGAGGAGCCAACTTGTTTGCACAAAGTCATCCTTTTTCTTTTCCTTATTAAAGCAGGAATCCTGGAGTTTGTTCACTTGTTTGGCCATCTCATGGGTGACATGTTTTTAGAACAAGGATAATTTACGGCAGACCCACAGATTCATAACAAATCTCACCTGGCAACCAGTCCTCTTGATATGTATTAAAGGAAGACTCTGGATAGTTACTGAATGGAAAAATTAAAAGAAAAAAGGAAAAAAAGAAGGGACGTCTAGGGCTCACTGCATATTGCAGAAGGCAACTGTCCGATCACATTATTTACAGACGTCTCTGACTGACACATGTCCTGTTTCTACCTTCCCCCAGCCACTTCGAGTGTGCCACAGCTCTGGAAGGAGATCTTCTCTCTTCATAGTTGTGCTTCTTATATAGGGTTAATTATTTTTCCATGTTGATTACTACTCTTCCTTTCATTTACCTTTGGATCAGGTAATGAGCCTGGGTTCTTTCCATTTGTCTCATTTATCTGCCATCTGGGGAACCCTCTACCCTTTCTAGCCCTGCAATTTTTCTCCTCCTGCAGTTCCCCCTAAACAGCTTTTTCTTTCATCCTTCCAAGTGTCCTTCCTCCAGCCTCCGGTCCCCCCCCCCAACCCCCACTTCCTTTAAGAAACTGTCTCTTTCAATCTCCATGACAACAGTAGCACGGTGTCAGTGTATCTGTGGTTTGCAAGTGTCTGCATTTTATGTGTCCGTCCAGTTGAGCCTGGGAGCTGCCTGTGGCAGATACAGAGGTCTTTAAAAAGTTAGCAAGCATAGGATGTGCAAATGCTCACAGCATCATCGAGGATGTGGGTGATTAGAGCAGGCCTCTCGTCTTTAGAAAGCCACCAGCCAGGTCCTGTTCCTGCACGCTTCCCTTTCCCTTCCCAGCGCAGGTGAGCGGACTCGGCTCAATGCTAGGGTTCACCGGCTGACCAACTGGAGAGCGAAAGCCTCTGCTGCAGATTTCTGCATTCTAAGAACACCATGTTACTCGGGCATGTTGAGTAACTCAGGTGAAAAATGAATTGAACATTCTCCTTTTAGGTTCTTCCAAATTCACTTGAAATGTAACTTGTCCTCATTTCCCTTCTATTCCGGGGCTGTGGACTGTCTTTCTTATCTTCATGTCCTCCTTCCAGTCCCCGCTCCTGTTCCCCAGCATCAGTAGAAGCTACTCGGTAAGCTTGTGCGGTGGGTGGATGCATTCACTGGAGCGGTAGGAACTGGGGCCTCTCCTGAATAAGGGGAGACCAGCAAGGGAGCCCATGATGAGAGCAGAGCATGGTGCTTGCAGTGCCGAGGGATGGCACGGGGTATCATGGAGGGAAAGGGGGAGAGGTGCCTTTTCTCATTGTGGCAGAAAGACTCCCAGATTCCCAGAGAAGGCACATTTCATCTGAGCCTCTATGAAGACCGACCAGAGCCGAAGAGGGACAGCCTTGCAGGAATGCAACCAGCCTGCCCCACGGCACCTAGGAGAGATAACCAGGGATGGCCCTGGGAGGAACAGCTCCGAGTGACCCTTCGGAAGGGTTCTGTGCTGACTGTGCAGATAGGGATGGCAGGAGCTACTCGGCGCAGGTCTGATAAATTGAGGATGAGTGACACAACGTTGAAGGAGGCACAGTATTGAGAGGCCAAGAACTTTGACTTGAAGCTGATAGTCACTGAGTTCTCGTCAGATCCGGCAGCTGGGGTGGAGGTGGCGGCCATGTGTGCGCCTGGGCTTGGAAAACACATGTAGAATTATAGAAACAGGCTCTTACAGTTTTATGGGATGAAATTGAGGTTAACTGTTGCATCACAGGACTTCATTTAATTTCTCAAGTGTGGGGTGGCTCTTGTTTCATTCACCCACTCACTCATTCATTCCTTTATCCAACCAACAAACATGTTGAAGAGATTCTCTTACTGGGACCCCTCCTTTTTCTGAATCGCACTGTTGTCTGCATAGCACACTTTCTGGTAACCATACACAGCATTTCTCACCAGACTTAATGGCTTGTCCAGGGGTTTCTGCCAGAGAACTAACAAAGGAATGCATAGCATATCCGCAGACCCCACCTGGTGGTGGCTCTGAGAGCTGGTCTCCAGAATATCCCACATTGAATGTCAGGACCTCTAGATGTCTCAATGTTTCTGGGAAACAGAGTTGGCCAGAAGGGTCATGGGTGTCCCAGAGTCTGGGAGTGGAGTCCATTGAAGAAAATGACAGAGCGGGGAGCTGTCCAGGTTCAGACTAGGGAAAAGCAGGGAGACAGTGGGAAGGGGCTGCAGGAGACAGGTCCATGGGCCACCAAGAGGCGAGGCCAGGGCCCAGCCAGGAAAGAGTGCACATGGAAACTCTGAGGCTTTGAGAGACAGATCTCACCTGTGAGTCTAGACTTTGCATAGGCAGCGGGGATGCAGAGGGAAAGGGGTTTAGGGTAGGATGCCAGGAGGGAGTGTGTACCAGTCTGTGAGCACACGACTGGGACCCCAACTATTTAGCAGCAGCTGAGTGATCTTAAAAGGCTTGGCTCCTCCAGAGGGACCCAACCTGGAGTAGCTCCCCTGTAGGTAGTGGGAGCCCCTGAGAATGGCTGGATGGCCACGGAGATCCGGGGGGCCCACTTGATCCAGATCTGCTAAACAAGAGCAAAGCCAGTATTTTCAAAGATATCAGGGTCTTTGTAAAGGAATGGCCTGCTTCAACCATGGGAAGAATTACTACTGTCCTAGTCTTTGTAACTTCTGCTAGGGTAAGGTCTGTCCAGAAGGACCACAGAAGATCCACAGTTCAGAAGGAACCGCTGAATGAAGGAAGGCTCTGACTTCACTCCTGGGAAGAGTCTGTCGGTCCTTCAGCTCTCTGCTGGGAGAGCGCATAACAGGAAGCTATCCGTGATGTATTCCAGCGGCCCGCGTCTGCCTCCCAGGTGTGGTTGTGTTCAGTACGGCATGGCTGACAAACTATGTTCCTGCGGCCATATTTGGCCATTCTTCTATATGGCCCTTAGCTAAGAATGCATATACTTTTTACGTATTGATATGGCTGCAGAATTCAAAGGAGGAAGAATATTTTGTGACACATGAAGATTACATGCACTTCAAATGTCAGTTGCCTGAGTAAGTTTTACTGGCTGTCTGCCTCTGTGCTACAGTCGGTAGAGCTAGGAGTTAAGGCAGAGACTCTGTAGCTCACAAGGCTGGAGGTCTTTGCTCTCTGGCCCGTGACTGGAAGTTTGCAGGCCCCTGGGGGACTCAGTGTGTGGACTGAATCAGCGTGCAGGGTGGGGGGTAGAATTCACAGAGTGGGCTGGGATTGGAGGTGGGGTGAGGATGGGAGGCGAGCCATGGTGGGAGGAGAGGCACCTTCATGAGAGGAAGGTTGGAGAGAGGCCAAGGCTTAGGGTGAGGGCTTGATGGAGTCAGTCCCCTTTCTTGCTGGGATGGAGAAGTCCTAACCCATGTTCTACCAGAAGAAAACCAGCAATTTCTGCATCAACAACAGACTTTTTGTTCGTGGATTTAATATCTACCATGGACACTTTATGTCATGATTGAAGCATAGAGGGGCATTGCTTCCATAGAACTACCTACCTTTGTCTCTTATCTGTGCTTAGGTAATGAGAAGCATTAACCTCAACTGAAGGAATTTCAGGCATGACCACTCTTAAATGGATAATGGAGGAGAAGAGCATTGAGAAAGTGTTCAGTAGGATCATCTCTCCTGTCAGGAACATGCTATCCTGGGTGTGGGATTCCCCCAGGGACCACTCTGCTTCTCAGATGGGGGATGCACCTGACGTGCCCAAATGCAGAGACAGCCCCAGGTCCTGTACAGAGCCCCCAAGAGTGACACTGCCCATTCTCTGACTCATCCCTTACTTTCTTGGGAATTCTGACTTCCAGAAGTCAATCAGAATACACCTCCTGAATTCTTCTGTTATTTAGATAAAAACAGGGCTTATTTCCAACTTTAGATTGTAACTTTCAGAAAAAACAGAAACGATAATATATCTTTAAAAGGCAGAATCATTTCATTTCCTGTATTTCTATGATTACTCAAAGCATATAGCACTTTTTACATCTCACGTTAAAATTTTCAAAAGAATGTGCTAATGGGAGGAATCCATCACAAGAGTTACAAGACGGTAAAACTAGTTCTCAAAGATTTTAATACAAAGAGGAGGTGGCTTTTAAAATATTGCCTTGAGATAGAGTTAGTTGGGTACATCTTAGTGCATTAGGTTAAATGTATTTGTACTGGTGAAATGAATCTGAAAGCATATGTTGCGTTTTCCTGTTCTGTTTCATGAAAATGGAATGTGGAGACTAGATGCAGGAAAGTCTCCTGCAGCCATTGGCTCACAGCTGTCCTGGCCAGAGTTCTTCCTGAAACAGACCACAGGGAACTTTGTCCATCCTGGTTTTAAATCATAAAAGGAACATCAGATTTCTTCATTTGCCTTAAGAGACATGTCCATGACTTAACAGGTGTCATCTGATGTCTGGGGAACTCTTGGTTGTGCGTGCTTTCGATTATTCCTTTGACTTTTCCTCCTAACATCTGTGTTCATTTACTAACATATCTACCTTACTTGATTTTTCTGATGAGAAATGTGTTATTAGCAACATGGCTTAATGAGTGCTCTCTAGGAAAACGAGGCACACAAAACAATCTATATTCATTTACTCACTCGCTTGATGGGTGCCAATCAGCGCATTTATAATACTTAGTTCCATATTCACTGTAACTTGAATTCTGATTTTTCTGTTAAAAGTAGAGTCAGTGTTTTATGAGAACCAGTAAAACTATACCCGAGACGGTGTGATGAATATTTTTCTTAAAATCACTACCTATCCAGCAATTATTAGGTCATTTAAGATAACTGTATGTATGTATGTATGTATGTATGTATGTATGTATGTATGTATTTATTTATTTGTTCAGGCACATTTCAAAAGATTTACATTTACTGGGATGTATTGTCAGCAGAAAAGGCTGTGCTATACAGAGCCACTAGGGGGCCAGCATCCAGGGAGGAGATCAAAACCAAGTCTGTCCTTTCAGGGCCCATCCTTCAGGTTCCCAAGTGCCCTCACATCCTTCATCCTCCCTGTTATCAAGTAATGGAACTAGTGTAAATGTTTTGAGTTTCAGCAAAGACAAAGTAACTTGCTTGAGGTCATTTTTATTAGATATAGAAGTGGGAGTAATATCTAATTTTCCTGAAGTCTAATCCGGTAATTTTTATATCATATCATATCATAGAATATCATATCATATCATCATATCACGTCATATTCTTATTATATGCAATTTACTTATTGTAGGTGGATTTAACTTATGTTAATCCTACTCTAGGCATAGTGAAGTGTTGTCCAGTGATATTTTTGTATATAGTCTTCAATCCCTGTAAGATTTCATAGCTAAAATTATGCACAGTGTACTTAATAGACAGTAATTTTCAATATTATTCAATCATGAGCAATTTTTAGTCAATGTCCCAACTTTAGGACCTAATTCACTTACAAAATGTGATGTTGACGTGTCAGACATAGAAAGACCTATGACTGGTCATCAATTCAAGTCCAGAATGCTCTTTCAGTTATGACCTCGTGATTCTTATGCACTACTCATATTTGCATCTTTGACGATAGGTTCCCTATCAAGGCAGAAATACCGTCCTTGCCACCTGACTCACTGTACCCTAGCAGTTTATAATCTAACAGCTCTGAAACAGATCAGCGGAAGTGCCTGCTTTCAAACGCCTTGCCTTGTCAGGTTCATCCAGACTCAGTGTGAAGCATTCAGAATAAACCATCTGAAAGGACTTCCAGCTGATGAATGGAGATGGCCTTGGTCTTAGCTCTTAGTCCAAGCCCAATTTGTGTCCTGTCAGGGTCAATTAGCTGGAGAGGTACACTGGGATGGGCCTCCTTATACTGAATCTGAGCCAACCTCTCCAGCATGCCCGGGGTCAGACCTGGACCCACGCTCCCGGAGGCTGAGCAGCCTTTGGAAGTGTGGCCAGCATTTTTTTCGCTACACCTGGGGGTTGGGACCCAGGAGAATCGCCTGCTTAGGTTGGGAGGCCAGCCTGGACCCTTTGGGCAGCCTGGCTTGAGGCTCTTCTCTGGAGCAGAGAACTGGGGTCACTGGTGAAGGCCAATCCCATGGCTAAACCAGGAAGGCTAATCCAAGGGATCAATGGGGAGAGATGCCAAATACATGCAAGTGAGGCAAATGAGCAATGAGTGGTTTTATTAAAGGGATTTATATATTTTACACATGCACACAAAAAGTAAGATGTGCATATAGTCCAAGGGTTTCCAAAAGAAAAGGTAGCCCCTATCGATATGAATATTTCAACATGAATGTATACAATGGGAATGTCTCATGCATTATTTAACAAATATTTAAATATACTTCTACTGGGGATATAGTGGACAAACAAAAACAAAACAAACAAAATAAAACACACCCTTTACCCTCCCAGAGCTAGTCAGCTGTGAGCAGTTGAGAGAGAGGAATCACAGGGTATGCAGACAACCAAAAGATTCTGAAATCAGTTTGGATTTTCCTCCTCTTGTTAGAGGGGGAGAGGCTGACTTGCTAATATGAGAAGGGCTGACAGTTCCTTAAATATTTGTAAGACATGTTGGTCATTGGGATTTCTAATAAAGCTGCTGTAAATCCAACTCTAGAACAAATTGATGAAGAAATGTAAATTTTGTAATTTTTCATACCCTGAGGATTAAAGCAAAAGTCAAGGAATGAAGTAAAATTAATTTCAAGGCAACCCTTTTGAATGTCAGTGGATGTTGGAAAACGGGGTGTTGACTTACTACTGCACGTATGCTAGGCTAAGTTTACATTTGGAAAGAAAGAGGGATAAGGTAGAAATTACATTTTTCCTATTTTCTGTAATATTAAGGTTGAGTAAAATTTATAACATGAAGTTGGAAGGAACAGGACAAGAAACTAATATTTGTAGAAACTTACTATGCACAAGACACCATCTTGGTACCCTATGTACCTTAGCTTATCGGTTGCTTAGAAACCAGTCGGAAAACGTCAGTGAGGGTCCTCGACCTGACAGTCCCAAGCCCTCAGATTTTGGGCAAATCCCTTCTAGGTCAGGAGTTTGTACGAAACCCGACATACCCAGTGCACAGATCTAACGGTATAATGCATGCAAAGTTGAGCACAATGCCTGGCTGACAGCAAGTGCTCAGAAAGACTGGTTTCCCAGAGACCCAAGCCAGGAAATAGCATTCTAGAAGACAGTCCTTTTCCAACATGGCGTGCCATTTCCTGGGTAGAGGGACTTAGATGCCGAAGTCAAGTGGAGGCTGCAGTTTATTAAATCATTATGATGAAGGTCACTGGCAATCAGGAGGTTCTGTTTTTAAATGACAAGCTAAGCCATTTTCCCATTGTAAGAGCTCATCTGGGAAACATAACATATTGCAATGATGCCTCAATTAGTTGGAATTGCTGGGGATTGTGCAGATGTGGTGTTTTAGTTAAAAGTATTACTGAAATTTAATTAAATCCCTAAATACGAGATGTCCAAATTTTATGGAAATCAGGTAATCTCTTCTGCAACATTGTTCATTCTAAATGAAATTCAGCCAAAGGGTTGGATACAGAGGGGCAAGAAAGTGGCAAAATTATTCTCAGGATGTTGTCCTGAGTTGTCAGTCTGGACAACCGTTTTTAGTACTGTAATATTTAAACAATTGAAATAGTCATAGTTTTGGAATAGCATATGGCTCTGAAAAGACTTCTCACAAGAGAAAAAAAAAATCTCTGCCTTAAATTGCATCCTCTGGAGAAATGTTTTGAGATACTTGTAAGAGTTAAATATTTCAGATACTTAAGATTTTATGTTATGAACACATACAGATAGCAAGCAATCAAACTGTCCTTCATTTGCAATAAAATGAGACTGGTTGATTCGGAGACTGACCAGAAGAGAAGGTGACAGGCACTGTCAAAAGAGACTTATCCTGTCAGTATTTTGACACTTAGGGAGGTAGACTAGAACCATAATTTTCTGAAAAGCCAAAAAGTTCTCCTTTAGGTTTATGATTTTGAGGTACTTAATTAAATATATTATCAATAATCAGTAGCTTTAAATATTCTGATTTTTTAAAAAGACTTTATTTATTTATTTGACAGAGAGAGATCACAAGTAGGCAGAGAGGCAGGTGGGGTGGGGAGAAGCAGGCTCCCTGCTGAGCAGAGAGCCCGATGCGGGGCTCGATTCCAGGACCCCGAGATCATGACCTGAGCCGAAGGCAGAGGCTTTAACCCACCGAGCCACCCAGGTGTCCCTCTTTCTGATTCTTTAAAGATTTTATTTATTTCTTTGTTTGAGAGGAGGGGTATGGAGCAGAGGGAAAGGGCCAAGCAGACTCCGAGCTGAGCTACAAGCCCACCGTGGAGCTGGACCCCGTGACACTGAGACTGTGACCTGAGCTGAAATCAAGAGTCAGGTGCTTAACTGACTGAGCCAGCCAGGTGCCCCCATCTTCTCTCTGATTCTGAATAACCCCAGCAAAAACTGCAAGAAACTGCATTTGCTTATGCAAACTCTTCTGTTTTTCAAAGGGGAGGAACAAGAGCTAGAAAATGAATCTTTATTATCATTTACTTCCTTTTTAGTTATTTGGAACCACTTATGCTATCTCTCGAGTTCCTGTCAAGGCACTGATCAGCGTTTTTAGTTAACTCCAAATACTTAAAATTATTAAAAGCCCTATTTAATAGGACACTGGTTCTTGGACATCTTCCTGAAGGCTGACATTTGATGTGATGTGCAGAGGGCCATTTCCTCTGACACTTATCACAAAATTTTTGAACCATTACTGTCATGTATTTTTTCAGGGAATTACAGGAGAAGCCCATCAGCAAAGTGGTGGGTCCCTGTGCTCCACGGAGTGGGATGGCAGTCTGGGGCACCCACCGCGGGGGGTGGCTCAGGGAACTTCACAGCAGCGTGAATTAGACCCCACGATAGTACAGGCTGGAGCTGGGGCTGGAGCCCCTCCCAGCTGGGGGCCTTCTCCATGGCAGTTCCTGAAAGATGGAATGCTTGGGAGGCTGCTGTGATTAGAACACTTGGGCTGTGGACTCCTTCATTCTCAACTCACAGATGTCCTCGTCCACTCATTTGTTCCCTCCCTCATTCATTCATGCAAGCGTACCACCCACTGGGGACCAGAGGTGAATGAGGTCCTCCCTGACCTTAAACAGCTCTCTGAACCACATAGGAGGTCCAGGCATGTGGAAGGTAGAACCCGTGGGATGGGGCCTCACTGAGCTGTCACCAAGAGTGAAGGTCACACGGGGGCTCAGACAGTTCCTTCCAGAATCATGCAGGACTGGACGGGGTGGGGGGTGTGAGAAACAGTATCATCAGTGACAGCGAAGGAGGAGGGAGATGCCAGCTGTGGGCACGTGAATGGCCTGTTGGAACAGGGGCAAGGGGAGGTGACACCTGCAGCCAATGCTGCATGGCCTCTTGAGTCCAGTGGGTCTCGGTCTACATTCAGTGGGTCATGGGGAACCTTCAGCAGGCTTGAAATTTTAAAAGCTTGGACCTTTTCCGTGGTGAAAGACATGGCTAAAATAAAAAGTGGAAGTTGTGCTGTTTATTTTGTTCAGTGGGAGGGATATGTCACAGAAGGGTTGCTTATACTATAATTAAACAACCAGGATCTAGCTCCAGTGTTAAAGGCTGCCAGAGTGCCTGGGAACCTTCAGAGGTCAAGAGTCTAAAATGGCTGTTTTCCCACCAAAGCCATGGCACCATTCTCCCCTCTGTCTCCTCTCTCCCCTGAGTTCAGCTTTCACTTCTGTCAGTCGTCCTGTGACCCTGAATGAGCTCCCTGCTCGCTGCCTCATGACCGTGGTGTTGCTGTCCTGTCAACTGGGGCACGGCTCCCTCTCTGGGTTAATGTGATTTTTCCTTCTCTCCTTACTTCCTTCTCTCTTTCCCTCTCTGGTCAGTTTCCTTACACAAAATGCAAGTCTTTGGTGTTTACACCATAAAATCTAGGCATATTACATGCAATAAAATGTCCTTTACATATACTTTGGATTGTAGATAAAAGCATACAGTTCAGTTGAACCAGGGATGCACTCTCATGACGTAACCAGGCAGATATGAAATGACAAGCCAGTGAACAGGGGGTCCTTACCTGGTTCAGTCTGTTAAGTCTCCCGGACACCTGTCTGCACTGACAGGTCCCACAATACCCGCCCACAGCTCCGAGAGAAACCGCGGCTCCACGAACCGTGCACTACCACTGGCTCATGATCTAGCGGGAGCAGGGCTTTCTTTCCATACGACATTAAGAAGAAATACTTTAACTGCGATTTACTGACTTTAGCTTCTGTTCTCTTCTGGAGACTGAAAAGACACCATGCCTGGAAAGTCTCGAAAATTTCCATTTTTAGGTGCCTGAGCTCTGCGGACAGACACCTTTCTCAGGCAGGACCCAGAAATTTTTAGGGGCCACAGGAGTAGCTGGCCTTCCTCAGTGGCGAAATGTGAGACTGAGCAGAGCCAGGGGATGAGGCCTCACAGAGCCGTTGACTGAGGCAGAGTGAGTCAGCATTCCGTCTGCAGAGTGGCCAGGATGGGTCCAGGGTTATGGCTCGCTGAGGGCCTTTAATTGTATGGTGTGTGATGCTCGCAGCTGGCGGATATGCTCATGGAAATGCCACACACCTGTGCTGTCTGTGCGGCCGAACACCCCTGCCTGCTGTCCGCCGGAGCCAACCACCGGCTGGGTATAAGGGCTCGAATAAAGGGGCTGTGGCATCGGTACTGAAGATGGTGACCACCTGACAATGAGGAGCCTTTTTGTTACAGAGGCAGCTCCCTTTACAAAAGAGCTGGCACCAGAAGGAAAACACCAACAACAGGGGTGATGCGCTAGGCCTTTATGGTTTTAGGGGCGAGCCACTCGACAACCCCACTGTGGGTGTTGGCTTCTGCTCTGAGTGAGGACGCAGGGAAAGGGGGAGAGCAGAGGAAGGGGACCTCCGAACTGGAAGAGCCAGTGCGGCTTACACAAGTGGGGACCCAACAAGAACATTCTAAGTAGAGTCCACAGTCACCGTCTGCAGGAGCCCATCCAGGGATGAGTAATTCCCAAGACAACTTTCCCCCTGGGTGAGTGACTTCAAGATCCCTGGGGCAGTGGGACCTTACATGCCGCCTGTGACCAGCATGCTCCAGCACATAACCAACGCGGCTTCCTTCACCAACGCCTTTGCTGTGAAAAACATGGCGGCCGTACTGTGTGAAACCGTGCTGCCTGTGTAGTTGTTTGCTCTGTAGCTCAAGGGTCTATCTCAGTGACCAGCCACAAGCCCTCGGCTGACCAGTGGACAGCCCACATCTGCAGCCACGTGTGGGCACCACTGCCTTGGATGGCAGCTGGCTCCGCAGGCCACCACGCTGAGGAGGAAAGGAAGGGCATTCTCAAGGACATTGTTAGCTGGTGGCACAGTGAGGGTGACAGTCTTTTCTGCCAGTTCCGTGGGCTATCTGCTATGCTCGGATCTGCCACTTTGGAAAAGCACTTAGAAAAAGCTTTCCCTGGACTGAAGCTAAGTGTGCCAAGCACATGCACTCCCCTACTTGTGCGGCAACCAGCTCTCGGGACCCATCAGATTCAAAGAACAAAAAGAAGACACGCCAACTCCGCTCTCCCTGCAAACGGAATTGGCTGTAAAAGTATTCAGAATGTGGATACATACACTGGATGTCAAGAAAAGAGCTTTTAATCTAACGTGGCAAAACCAAAGTTTCACACAATGTCACTGTCTTGGCATCCTAACAAGACATGTGCCTGAAGTGCTCACCCCACAAACATGTGCCAGGAGCGCGAGGGTTTGCTCAGTTTACCTTCCAGGTGACCCTGATGCTCTGAGATGACAGGGGCTCCAGGTGCACCTCCTGAGGTGGGCCGTCGGGAGCTGTAAAGACCAGAACCAACAGGTTAGAGCTGAGTTCTAGACAGGCTGGTGTCTACACAACACGCTGGCCCAGGAGACAGGCCCCCAGCAGCACAGAGGAGTGTGTTTGAAGCTTTAGTGAGCAGACCAGTCTGGCCGAGTTGTTGGTACTGAATTTACCCTGTGCATCCTCGCTCCCACGAGAAATGAACCTTGAGGACCTGTCCTTGCGTTCTTCCTCACCACACCTTTGACAACGTGATTAATCCACTCAAGTCGGAGCAAGTTCCCAGGTAAGACAGGAAGGGGTAAGACAACATGGCTTTTATGAAACCCTGTGGTGCCTATCGAAGACCCTTCTTTTTCCCTTGGAACTCATGTTTAGGGACAATGGCATTGGAGTCATGGGGAAAAAAAAATCAGGATTCTTCTGCTTTTGAGTCCCTTTGATGGCTTTGGGTTTTCACACTTTGTGCTTGAAAACTCTCATGACCCAGGGGTGGTAGCCTCAGAAAGCAGAAGCAGAGTTAAAGAGTCAAAGCATGCAACTCACACCACCCTATTTCCAAGACGTGCAGGATTCCAATTACCTGCTGGTTCCAGTCAGTCACTGGGTATCAGAAATGTGCGAGCACCAGGCACACAGTGTAGAACTAAGAGGCAGAACATCTTTTAGTCCACTGAGAGCTCACGTGTTACTAGAACAGCAGAATGCATGCACTGTGAGAGAGAAGAGTCTGCCAGCCTACAGCACGGAGGACACTGAAGCATCTCCCAAGAAGCAGAAGCAAGAGAGAACTCGGGACTTGGAGGAAGAGACCACTTTGGGGTCTCTGTGGGATGGACGGTCCTGCCATCCTTGCTGAGCTGCACAAGGGCCGTTTCTGTGGACGTGGAGATGCCCTTTTGCAGAAGAGGGAGGAGCACAGGGCAGATGAGAAAGTAGCAGTACTGATTGTGAGCTGGTTTGAAGGGTCTGGAAATCAGTGGAAGGGTAAAGGTAAAGGTCAGATTAGGGGAGAAGCAAGGTCAAGGGAAACATGATCTCCTTGGTTCAGGAGAAGTTTCGAGTAATAAAGTTGCTAAGCTGATGGGTGTTTCCCTCTTTCTTTCTGAGTCCAAATTCTGGCTATCCCACTTAGCAGCTATGTGGTTACTTAATTCCTCTGTGTCTCGGTTTCCTTCTTTATAGAACAGGACAATCAAATGCACGTCATAGGGTTGTTATGAAAATAATGTACTCAGTAAATACAAGCAATAATAATCATTATCATTGGGTGTTTGACACAAGGGGAGAGGAGGAGGAAATTCATAGAATGAGAAGAAATGGTATGCTTGAAGGAACAATGTCTGAACACAGAGGCAAGTGTATTGTCAGGAATGGAGATGGTGGGGTCTTGGGACATCAGAGTGACCATCTCTGTGGTGGGAGGAGGGAGGAAACGATGGGGGAACTTTTGGTGGACTTGCTGGTTGTGTTTTCTTAGCAAATCATAAGAGACAAGGTCAGGGGTGCCTGGGTGCCTCAGTTGGCTAAGCAGTTGCCTTCAGCTCACATCATGAGCTCAGGGTCTGGGATTGAGCCCTGTGTTGGGCTTTCTGCTTTGCAGGGAGTCTGCTTCTCCATCTGCCCCTCATCCATCTGGCACCTGCTCTCTCTCCCTCTCCCTTTCAAATAAATAAATAAAATCTTTCAAAAAATAAAAATAAAAAAACCTAAGTGGCAAAGGCAAGAAATCAGAATGGGAGAAAGAAGGTGGGCCGTGACTTTAGGAATGCAAGGGCTCAGGGAATGGAGGTGGCCGATAGAAACATGTGCCCTGCACAGCACAGGGAACACGGAGCCCCTGTTTGACTTGTGAACATAACACAGGGAGAAGTTGTGTGTGGGCCTTCCCGACGGCATCGACAGGTGCAGACAGAGTGTGCAGGTAGACTGGGGAAAGCATTGACACTGGGCAGGAAGAAACAGGAGCCCAACTTCTTCTCCTGGGGGAGGGGCAACTGGACCTTCCCTCTGGCTCCCTACATGAGCAAGAAGGCAGTGGTTGGGGGGCGCTGACTCCAGAAGCCCAGCCTGGCGTGACTAGGAGAAATGAGAAGACGAGGAAAAGCCGGTTTGCCAGAAAAGATGGTTCATTCCTTTTTGCTAATATGAACTTGAAAGGAATTGGAGATATTGGGGCAGGAAGTGTTTACAAGGGCCGGGAGAGAAAGATAGGGGAGTCAGCTTCTTTCTCCACACCTCCTTCGTCCTGCTAACACTGGCCTGACCTCTCTTTTGTATGTCTCCTCTTTGTGCTTGGTCTGTCAGTGTCGCCACTGAGGCTCTCAGCCTCGCTGGACAGCCTGCCCCAGTCTCGCATCCATGGCTGGTGCCAGTTTCTATTTGGATCCTAAGCACTGATCTGGTTTCCGCTTTACCTCTTTTAAAGGGGACACAGGCCCAGAGCATCACACTCTTGAAGCCACTCGGTCATCACACTCACTTCCCTGTGTTCTTGCGTTCTGTGTCCTGCCTCCCTCTGCATGCTCTGTTCTCCACCCCCACCCCCCATGTACCACCACCCCCCACCCCCGGGCCCAGCCATGGTCAACATCTCAGTGGAACCCAAACGCACCTGCCCTGGGCAGATCTGACCTTCTGTCTTCGAGCTTCCTTTTCCCTCCACCAGCATTGCCTGCGCACATTTGGGCATCACCCCCCAGTCTCCCCCACCTCAGTGTGGGGACCATCACAATCACAGTGGCACTGGGCACTTGGTGCAGGGACACCTTTGCACCAGGCTGTCCTTCCCCAGCTGACTCCGAGATGCATGGCCTCCCGATCTGGGTCCGGAGCAAGTGTCTGCTTTGAAGGGTAAAGCAACGTGCCAACCAGAATGCACAGCACACTTCTTTCACCCGGCAGGTCCTGGGGACAGCTGGTTTTCTGGGGGTGCGGCGGGCTCTTGGATCTACCCATGAGTCCCCATGCGGGAAGGCAGTGTTAGCACTGAAACCAACTCCAGAGCAGGGACCAAGGGAGGGGCTGGCATCCAGTGACCTGCCATCATTGTTCTTATAGCTCTGTACCTAATTTATGCTCCCAGGGTCATGCCCTTCAAGCAGGACTGCCTCTTGATACAAGCTCCCATGAAGATCTGCGATTTCTCTCATGCTGATAATTCTGTGGTCATTGAGAAACATGGGGTTCATTCACAAAAATCCTTCTTGAAAAACGGATTCTGAGGTCTGACAGCTATATGGGGGCTGCATTATTTTAATTTAATTGTGCTAAATCAGACTTAAAGAAGGTCTTGTCGGTGAGGAATGGCAGGTAAAGTGGGGACAGCATCTTATCCTGCTTCCTTTGGGTGTCTCTGGCTGTGGCCTTTGGTGGGGCATTTTGGGGGCAGGGGGAGGCTGTGAATGTGGGCATCACAGCCTCAATATGATACAGTCATGCTTAAAAAAAAGACAGGAGGATAGTGTTTGCAAAATGACCTTGATTCTATCAGAAAATGTAAAGTCAATGATGCAGTCATGAATTGGGGAGAATTTGTTTTTCCAATCTAGTCCAGACCTCTCCCTCAAAAATAAAGGGATAGAAACAATGTGAAAGAGAAACTCCAAAAGAATATAATCTATATGCATACATTAGAGTCATGCCCAATATAATTAGGAGGCGTTTTGTTTGGGAACTGAATTTTCCATTCCTCTAAAGCATTAGAGGAAAAACTTTTTAAAATTATATATATAATATTGCATGGAGCACTGGGTGTTATATGCAAACAATGAATAATGGAAACTACATCAAAAACTAATGATGTGGGGCACCTGGGTGGCTCAGTGGGTTAACGCCTCTGCCTTCGGCTCAGGTCATGATCTCAGGGTCCTGGGATTGAGCCCCATGTCAGGCTCTCTGCTTAGCGGGGAGCCTGCCTTCCCCACTTCTCTCTGCCTGTCTCTCTGCCTACTTGTAATTTCTCTCTCTGTCAAATAAATTTTTAAAAAATCTTAAAAAAAAACTAATGATGTACTGTATGCGACTAATGTAACACAATAAAAAAATGAGTCTGCTTTCAGAAATTTAATGCTTTCCTTAAAGCTCTTGAGCTGTAATTATTCCACAGGTCCTCATCTCCTGGCAAGTAGACAATTTCTGTAAAATTTAATCCAAGACAGACTGAGTTCCCCAAAGCTGAAAGTATTCAAGATCAACCATTGGGTACTCACTTATTTAACTAACTTTGAAAACTGTGTTGACGTCTGACATTCAAGAATTTATTTTTATGTTCCTGAGCTGAAGCTTTACTATATATGGAAAACGTAGTTTCTTCTTCTGTTTTTAAACCAGAATATTTCACTTTTTCTTGCGAGAGGAGAAGGATAGGGGATAAGCATTAATAATGAAGGTGGTTTTCCAAAATAAATAATCTCTGCATTTCTGCAGAAGCCAAAATTGTTCAATCTGCAAAACAGGAATAACTGAAGATGATATGTGCAGTTCCTAATGCTCTTCCCAGGCAAGACAACGTTTATGAATTCTGTTTGGTCAAGACAGTGATGACAGACCCTTCCTGAGTGCCAGACATGCAGACCACGGCTCTTATTTCCTCTCCCAGGTACCGGGCCTGGCTCTCCTCCTCACCTCCTCAGCGACCTCCTCTCCTGCCTCCTGCTTCCCTGACAGTCACTCTGCACGGATGGTCCTCTCTCTCATTTCCAATCGGTGAATGCAAGACCTCAACCTCAGAACTCCCCTCTGCCCTTGAAATACCCTCCTCTCCACAAAGCCATCTCCTGGCTTCTGCAGAGTCTCGGTGCCAACTCAATCATTTACCCTGGCTGAACCATCTCCGTGGGAATCACTCCCAAATTTCTCTCTCTTATTGGGGGATTTACTGAGGGATTACTCTTCTTTGCAGGTCCAAAAGTCGGCAAGGACTAGGGTACAAGCATGGGTTCCTCTGCTGGAGGCAGGGGGGTGAGAAGGACTCTCTTCTCTGGGCAAAGGAGACCAAACGGTGTTTGATAAAAACCAGATTAAACAAATAACAGTTGACCCCCCAGACAGGGAAAAGAGAACTTCATGTAATAACTATTTATCAAGTAAGTAGCTTATTAGTTTAAACTCTTTATTTATCTGACATGTATTATGTGCCAAACACTGTTCTTGGTGTTTGGGATACGGCAATGAACCAAACAGGCAGCTATTCCTGACCTTGTGGGAGGAACCCAAAATAGATCAAAACAAAATATATTGGTAAAGTATATGCAGGTTTTTACTCATTTTTTAGTTATTTTTATATAAATTATACGTTATGTTGATGATGATGTGATGTTATTCCTACTAAGGAGAATATTGAGGGAGGGAGGGCACCAAGTATGCCAGAGTGGGCAGTGGGTTGGACTTTAAATAAGGGGTGTCAAGGTAGGACTCACTGAGATGACCTTTGACCAAACACCTGAGCAGGTGTGGGAAGAGGGGGAGGAATATTCCAAAACATTCCAGAACATTCTAGGTTAGCCAAGGAGTGTATACAGAGCATGAATGAGGAGCAGTAAGGCAGCCAAAGTCTCTAAATGGAAGCTGGAGAGAAATGAAGGCTATGGAGACAGATTGCTGAAGGCTCAGATGCAGGGCATGCCTTGGTTCTTCCTGGTGGGCAGACCCTGTGCCTTTGATGTCCCCTGGAGGAATACAGTTGATGCCACACCGGGCCCTACTGTGCGCCACACTTCACGTTTACTGTTACATGTGGATGCCTTTTCTTCCTTAAGCCTCATCATATCCTGTCTCCCTCCTCCCCCCAGCTCAGCACAGAGAGGGGACACTTCCTCTAGATCGGAGCTGCTGCTCTGGAATGTGATCAGGAAGGGTACAAAGAGATGTTAATGTAGTGCCGGATCCAATGGAAACCCGAAGACTCCATGTGGCAACTCTTCTGTAATTCCGACCTTCCACTCTGAGGCATCTGAAAAAATTCAGTGGTTTCCCAGCGAGCTCCTGAAGAACTGAATGTCCAGGTTCTAGGGGCAGATTCATAATGAAATAGTGAAGGGATCAGCCAACCCAAACTTGGGCAGAGGCCATAGGTGACATGTGACCTTTAGGGGAAGTTGGTCTTGGTGACAGTCACCTGTCGATGGGACATGCTCATGGGTCTTGAATGAGCCTGGCGAGTCAGTGCATTTCTGGTCTGTTAGGGTCTAATCCTGTAGACTTCTGACAGCATCTCCACTTCCTCCCTCACCTTCTCCTCTTTGAGGGCTTAGGGGATGCTGAGGGGAGTCGGGAGGAGAGCACTAGACAGTGAGGCCCCTGCTGTGTGTTGAGCGCATCAGCGTGTATGATAACACCCCTGTGCACTTTCACATGAAAACACCCTGGGTGTGGTGGCACTGGGAAACACTGTTTTCCAAAATTAGGTAAGGATTCTGTGCAGATGGAAGGGATTCCTTCTTCACTGAGCTCTGCATTGGGAGAGACAACAGGAATCCCAAACCCAAATTCCCACCAGAGCAAGACCTAAGTTAGGGATCTGTGAATTTTTCATGTAAAGGGCCAAATAGTGAATATTCAGACTCTGTAGGCCATGGGAGGTCTCTGTTACATAGCCTTTTTATTTATTTATTTTTTAAAGATTTTATTTATTTGACAGACGGAGATCACAAGTCAGAGAGGCAGGCAGAGGGTGGGGGGAAGAAGGCTTCCTGCTAAGCAGAGAGCCCGATGTGGGGCTCGATCCCAGGACTATGGGATCATGACCTGAGCTGAAGGCAGAGGCTTTAACCCACTGAGCCATCCAGGCATCCCCATAGTCTTCTTTTTAAAATGTAGACCCCATTCCTTGCTTGAGGGTTCTAAGGGGGATTTGGCCCAGGGGCTGGAAGTTGCTAAACCCTTAAATGAAAGAAGGGTGGGATGATGATTAATTGAGGGGAGCCCATGGTCAGCCTCAAGGTAACCTCTATATACTTGGCTCCAGCTGATAGGTGCAAAGCAGACACTCAGGAGGATCTTTAAATTTGGATTTTGATATGAATTTTCCCAATTTCAAAAGTTGGCACCTAAATTTGAAGATTTGCACTATGGTTGGCGGACAGAAGCCAAACAGGCTCAGGCCTGCTGTGCTTGGGCTTTGGTTTGTGACCTGGGACACCACCAGCCCATCAGGACAGGGCTGGAAATCTCAGGCTGCTGGTCCCGATGATTCCTATAGTCTTGGAGCTCTGGTTGGGTGTGCCTTCTTCTTCTACCTTCCAAATCCCTTCCCTTCTGCCTTTCTCTACTTTTCCTGCTTTATAAGACCCTTCAAAATGTCAGTGCAAATACATCCTATACACATACACATACACACACACGATCACTGTTACATCCATTCTAACACAGTCCTGCGACGCCTCTCTACGATGATTCCTCCCACATCGGATTTCCATGAACGTTCTGCCTTGCGCCACACACACATGAAGAGGAAAACAGGAGGAGCCTGTAGCCACTCATGTTGAGGGGGACACAGCATCACCTAGGACCCCGAGGTCCATGCAGAAAGGACGACATGCCTTGGAGGCAATTGTCAGAAAGATTCCCACTTAGGTGGGGAGGAGGCACTAACATCATCTGGGGAGACAGGGAACTTGGACGGCATTCCAGACAGAGGGCACAGCACACATACAGAGAACTGGGGGCAGGAAGGGGCTATAGGAAGACGAGTGTAACTTCAAAGCAGAGGAGGTGGGGAAGACCCCAACCTAACCACCTCATAGACACATTTCCAGCTTGGTACTGAGAGATGTCCCCTGGGCCTGAGACCTGGGTCCTGTATTACCATAGAGATGAAAGGGTCTACAGCTTCCATTTGAGAGAGAGATGGCCTGCTTGAGAGATAGCCCCCCCTTTTTTTTCTTAAGGAAAGTGAGCAATAAGGATGGAAAAAGGTCACCTTGAGATGACAGTAACACCCCCAAAATGTGCCTTGGTGTATAGTTGCTGGGAAGCATTAGTAGCAATCTGCTGCCACTGCAAGCAATTCTGATGAGGGGACCTGTGGCCAGGACAGTTGCCCTACCTTCTCCATGAGTCACAAGTCAGAAAACCTGATTTCTGCAGGTCAGCCACAAAGTCTATGCACCAAGACAAAGACAAATTCTGTTTTGGAGCTTCCCTTTGCTCTACCTGCTCCCCTCCTTGCATTTTCCCCTTGCTCATCTAAATAGTAAATCAGAGAGGCTCCATGGGGCCCCCAAGCAGCCCGTGCACAGGGCAAATCCCAGAGGTCAGCCCTGGAAGCCAAGAGACTGTCTGCAGAGGGCCTAGGGAATGGTCCTGCAGGCCAGGAACCTGGAGTGGCTATTCACCTGGCCTTCTGGCTGGGAGATAGATGTTGCCATGGCAACTGTCAGATGCAGCAGAGGCCACAGAGAGCCCAAGAAAGAGCACCAGCAACAGGACTCATCATGGCCATCTCGAGGCCGCCACCAGAGGCACCACTGGGAATACAGTTCTTTTGAGAAGGAAGTCCAGATGGGGCACAGTTAGAGCAAGGGTTAAGAGGGGGGAGATGATTGAGCAGTGCATCCAAGATTACATTTGGGGTCAGCATCTCCTTCCTAAATACACAACGTGATGAAATTCCAGGAAGTTCGGGGGCTGTTTAAATATTTAAAGAAGATTCTAGTTCTGTAGGAGCCCGTTGACATTCACTTCTCACTTGTTTCTGAGAAATACGAAGTACTTTTAAAGCTTGCATCCCCCACTCCTCCTAATTATCCATCTGTTTGTGGTGAGGACAAGAAAGTCATCGTTATGTCCATTTTGCAGATAAGAAATCACATGTGAGGATGGCTCATCCTCAGACACTCAAGAATATAGCTGTCCTATCACCCACCCTTGAAAACAATTTTCCAGAACCAGTATGTTCCCAGGTGGAGAATGGAGGGCTCATCCCCACTGCTGGGAGAACTGTCCATGTCACCCATTTCTCATGGATGGTACTGACTACATGTAGCAGTAGAGTTAAATGTTTGCATTTGTTTTGGCCCAGCAATCTCACTGCTTGGAACTTAACCTAAGAGCATAATCATAAGTGTCAAAAAACAGGCCACAAAGGATGTTCATCACAGTGGCATTTAGAGTAATAAAAAATGGAAAACAACAGACATGTCTACTAGTACAGGATTTGTGAAATAGATGGTGGAAGGCATCGTTATGAATTGGAGGCAAGTACTTAAGGGGTCTATAGAGTGATGTCTTCTTAGAATGCCATTGATGATGGTCAAAGAGAAGGGGATGGAGGGAAGACGTTAGGAACAGCCCTCATTCCCCAGCTGAAAGCTGAAACAATCTTCCTGTGCACGCACTCATCTGGGGAGGACCACTTTAAACCTGGTGATGAAGACAGGATCTGAGACTAAGTTCTGATTTCACTGCAGCAGTAGGTAGTAGCTGATTGGCTCTGATTCCTGTTAGGGAATGGAAAGCCAGGTTTAAGGTTAGACACTCTTCCTCCCAAGATATGAGCCAGGCCTGGGTCCTTGCCTTTCCTTCCCCAGAGCCGCTCAATGGCAGCTGGCTTCCGCCTCTCCCGCCAGGACGTGGGTTGACGGCCAGCCTTCACTGGCACTGCCCAATGGCTCAGACCCCCACAAACTGGTCAATTCACCCTTGGTAGCCATGTGCGTGTGGTGGTGGACGGGGCAGGGTGGCAGAGAGTGTGTGCATGCGTGCATGTGTGAGAGTTTGCGTGTGTGCGATGAATGATTCAATAGGTGATAGCACCATGCCTACAGGTAGCCGTAGGTGGTGGGATTGGGAAAGTGGTTTTGCCTTCTTCAAAATGCTTATCTCTATCTTCTAAATTTTCAACACTGAGTATGAACTTCTTCATAATAGGAAGAACAACAAAGTTTACTATAGAAATATTGACATTTCTAGTCAATAAAATATCGTCTACCGCTGTCTCCCCAACTCCTCACACACAGAATGTTCTTGTCATTTCCTAGTTAAACCACCGTCTCACACCTGGACTCATCGGGCCTTGGGTAAGACATACACTCATGGTTTCCTGTCAACCCAGACTCCATGCATTCAAACAAAGGAAATGTAAAAATGGCTCAGCTCTTTAAATATCACCAGACTGGCAGTCTCCTATGTCTGTGTTTTAGTTCTTGTATGTGAGAACCCTGAATGAAGTTGCAAGAACAGTGTCTTCAAAGTAGAAGGCAGAGTGCTGTCTGAGTCTCTAACAGGGCCTGGTGCCATGGGGGCATTCTTCAAAAGGCCTCCACTAGGCACAGCCAATGGCCTGATTCTGTATTAGCCATCTGGGCCCAGGTGCCAGTGCCAGGGCTCCGGGATGTGGGCTTCACCCACTCACACGCACCTGCCTCGTCCGCGGTGATGGAGAGCTCGTTGCTGGGCTCGCTCTTGCCAATCCGGTTCTTGGCGTACATGCGGATGCTGTAGGTGGAGGAAGGGTGGATATCAATGATGGTGGCCGAGTTCAGCTGAGGGGAAACATCTTTGGTTCTCTGAGCAGAATCCCAGGAGTCTTTTGGGTTTTGTTTTTCAAAAAAGAAGAGATAGAGATGTGAGTTTTTTTCCTCTGCCTCTGAAAGTTCACAAGTAGGAATTAAACACACACACACGCACGCACACACACGCACACAGAGGAAGGAAGAAGGAAAGAAAGAATAGTTACAACTCAAAGTGAATTCTCAAAGCAATGCTCCCAGTGCATTAGGGGGGGTCGCCATCAGAGGGAGACACTGCACACTCATTACCCATGCTAAGGGGGACAAGGGACACGGGCAGCAGAGGTCTGGGGCGGGGAGGGAACGTCTGAGGCACTGGTAGGTATCAAGGAGGAAGGTGCAAGAGATAGGACCGTGCATCAGTGAACTAGGAAGCGGCCACATCAAGTCACTCATTGGACGAGAAGGTAAAAGGAAGTATGGTTTGGACACTGACCCACACCTCCCCCCACACACAAAGTCTCTGGGTCTCAAAGTTATTGGAAGACCAGTGAAACCTCTAGCCATGTCAGACCCTTCCTCCTCCAGAAGCACAGCAGTCAACATGAAATTCTTACATAAAAACTAATCTCAGTCTCCAGCATAAACACTTAATCTCAAATACTCAGTTGTGGGAACAATTTTCAGTCACGGCTAATTTTCACAAGAGCACAGACTCATAGGAAGAATTATCATTGAATAGGTGACAATTTGTACCTGCTGCGTTTAGAATTTCAGTCCATGAGGAGTAAATGGTTCTCCTTTCAGAAAGGGTTTGGGCCATTGCTAATCATGGGCTGAGGGTCAAGAGATGATGTCCATTGCAAGAGAACAAGAACCAAAGGTGGTGAAAGGGGATGAGTCTTAGATAGTCCTGCAGTCCCCAGTGTCCTCTTGGGTGGTGCTCAGCACCCCTGTGGAATCTCACTGAGGTTCTTTGCTCCCTGCTGGGTTGTGAGCTCCGTGGCAGCAGATACCATGCTGCCATGTTCACTGCCACGTCCCCAGTGTTGGCACGATGCCTGATGCATAGCAGACAACACATCATATATGCTGTTTAACAGACAGATGCATAAAGGGCAAATACACAGACCTCTGAGCCCTGGGGATGGTTCATTTCCCCTTCCACATTCATGATGAGCATGGAAGTTCAGAGGACTGGTGTGCCTACTACAGGTAGCCATAAATGTTAAGAGGTCTTCTGGAATTGCACAAAAAATGCGTCTCTTCCAGGCTGCCTTGGAATGCTGTAACTAACCAGGGAACAGAGCATAATCAAGACTAACGATGACTTTTCCACCTAAAAGGAAATGCATCACTTGGGTCAAGAAGATTGAAGGTGGGAAAACACTGATGTAGATAAAGAAGATGTTGCAAAAAGTCACACGGTGGGAAAGGAGAAGACTATGACCCAACAGAGGACCCTGTAGTGAGGGTTTAGGACCAGTGGGCAGACACATAAATATGGACCCTGTCCCAGGAGGAGAAAGCCAAGCCTTCTGGAGAAGATGTCTAGGACAAGAGAGGAGCCCTCAGAAGCCATAAGGTGCAGAGGGGTGGCTAACCAGCCCTGGGAGGAAGCAGGTACTTGTCGTGGTTGATGGTTCTGGCCATCTTCACTGAGGATATGTCTGGGAGAGATGGCAGAGAGGTCCGAGGAAGCCTTGTGTGTCCACTCACTGCCTCCTTTTCCTGCCAATCAACTCAAGAAGAGAACATGGGGGTGTGGCGAAGGCAAGGGTTAAAGGGCAAAAGCGCAAGGTGCTTGAAGAAGGGGTGGTGTTTTTAGCTTCTTTCCTGCAGTTACTACACTTTGATTGAAAAAGATGATATCAATGATCATGATTATTAGAATAAGGTTCAAAACAACACAGGATGGATTTTGAGTTAAAGTTTAAGAAGATGGGAAAGCACGCTTTATCCTGGAGGATTTGAAAGTAACTGAATGGAGAAGGAGAAGCAAATCTAGTTAAATTTCCAGACACCTTCTTGCAAATGATACAGGATCAAAGGAGAAATAAAAACAAGAAGGTGACCACCCAGGAGAAAAGAGTCGGGACAGGGATTAGAAACACTGCTTCTGATTGTAGATGCTGACGTGCAGACAGGCAGGATGTGGATTATTAGCAAAGTATGCCGAAAAACGTAACACGGGGCAGAGCAATCCTGACCCTCAAGAGGATGGAAATGCAGATTGAAATACAAGTACAACTGGGAAGGGCAAACCACAGACAAAATAAACTCAGGCGTGAGTCCCGAGCAGAAATGCAAGCTTGGGAGTCCAAGAGCCGGAGGATGCATGGGGGTCCTGGGAAGAGAATGAACGGGAAGGGCGAGAAATGAAATTGTCAGGGGAATGTGTCACATGTGTCCTTGCCCCGTGGAGGAGGGATGGTGCTTTTGGGGGTGCAGAGATCAGATGTAGTGTCAAGGAGGGCTCATAGTTCACACTGGAAGGTCCTTCACAAGGGGACTGTTACAGAGGAACTTGCAGGGGATGCTAAGGCTCCCAGCATTTAGCGAGAGTGGGGAGCTGCTCCCTCTGGGGTCAGGAGAGCCAACGGGAAGGGACAGCATTGCCAGAGTCCAGACAGGGCTGGGACCTCAGAAGAGGGGCCCCTGACAGAACGCGGCCACTGCCAGGATCCTTGTCTGAATCACTCTTTGTGCCTGCTTCTGGGTGAACCCAAGGGAGGGCAGAGGGAAAAAAAAAATCTGCGTGTTGTAGCCAGTGCAGTTCCGCTCCCAGAGAAGGGCAGACAGTGGGCTTGCGGGGAAGGGCAAAGTGGCAGCTGGAGAAAACCCAGGACTGGAGGGAGCTCAGGCTTGCAGAGTTGTATCTGCTCCCCCATTGCTGTGCTGGGCATTGTGTAAACGTGACTCCTGCGGTCCCCAAATGCGTGGGTACAGGGGAAACACCTTGGAGTTTTGTGACACAGGCACTTTCAGACCCACAGAAGCAGAATTACTGTGTAATGGTGCCCAGACACCTGCGCTTTGCAAAGCCTCTCTCTGGGCCATTCTGGTGCACAGCTAGAGTTCGGAGGGCTCTATCTGACGGAATTATTACAACATCCTGGTGACGTAGGGATTTTTATTTTCCTGAGAAACGCAGGCCTGTTACATGCCTGGCATGACATAGGGCTGGGGTTTGACCTCACCTGTGTTACCCTGAAGCTTGAGGTCATATTCTGGTAGCACTTGACCTCCACATAGTCCCTATGGGACCCCTAATGAGACAGGAGTTCAATCTCCCAGATATCTGCTGGACGTCTCATACGTCCGGATCAGACTGACAAGAGCTTGATTTGGCTTACTGACCAGGGGTTCAGCCAAGTGCAAGGGAGGGGAACAGAATTACTGTAACCCCTATGAGTGTATGGGGATGGATGTGGGGAGACATGTGCAAAGGTAGACTTGGACCCTGGTTTAGCAAGGAGATGTCAGGGATGTTCCCGGAACCAGTGGGCGGGGTTCCCCGACATGCCCCAGAGAGACGGGTGGAGGAAGAGGATGGGGAAGTTCAGACTCACATTCCTGCTTCTGAAATGCTCAACAATCCCATGGGAGGACTGAGGGAGCCCACAGGGATTAGGGTGCTTGTACTGGGTGCTTGCTGGGGATTTCCGCTTGGGGGCCCATACCCTGAGTCAAGGGGGAAGCAGATCACAAAGGACAAACATAAGAAGGGTGAATTTGATCTGAAGAAATGTTGTTAGAGGCCAAAGACCAGGAGGAGTGAGGGTGACCAGAAGGATGTTCTGGAGACAAAATGACTCTGAATGTGGAAAATTTACGAGGCAATTCAGAGAAGGACCACTTCTACTGCATCGGTTACTGGAAGGGAGACACAGGGCACAGGTACAGCCCCTCTCCTATCTGCCTCATAGAGGAGATATTCTCAGGTTGAGATGGGAAAGAGAGGTTTGAGAAAGAAGGTTCTGGAAGACGACACCTAGCTGCATAAGGGAGCCTGGACTTCCTGGGCTGGATGGTTACGCTCTAGGACAAGAGAAGGTCTGAAGGACTGGAGCCCCTCAGCGATCTGTGAGGCATGGTGCAGAAGGAGACAGGGCCAGCAGGGGGACAAGTGCACGAGGAAGGTTGCCTTCCGAAGAAGTGAGGGATGGATTTCCGCAAAGCACCTGAGGAGCTGGAGGCACACGCATGGCAAGACGCTGGGACTGGGTGGTGAAGGGGTTTTGTGTCCACTGAGAGGAGAAGCAATGCGCTCTTGGAACCCAGGCACGTGGCAGCCAAAGCCACCAGTGGGACGGTGGCCCCCACAAGGCAAAGCTGATGATGCGGGCAGGATGGGATCGGAGTGGGTCAGGGGGTGGTTAGAAGAGATGCACATAAAGGGACTTGGGATGTTTTCTTTTTCCTGGCAAGCAGGGAAGCAGGAGAGTCCTCTGTCTCCCAAACCCGGAAGGGGTCTCATTTGACCAGAGGGTTTGGGGGTGGGAAGAGTTCCACTGGACTCAGGGAGGTCTGTTCTGGTGCAAGAAGTGTGAGAACTTGTGACCATCACGGCCGTCCCAAGGCAGACGTGTGCTTTCCTGGGGCTAGTGAGTTTCCACTGCGGGGGCTGTTCAAGCACAGACCGAGTGACCCCTTGTAGGGACCCACTCTGTTACGAAGGCCAAGTACAGCAACACCTTACATTCTTGGCAAATTAACGAGAAAATAGAGAGAAGTGTCTTGAGATGATGTCATTGCCTACCACAGAGGACGAGAGTCAACAAGTTCACAAATGTTTATGACAAGTCTCATATGTGGGCTGCTCACTGTGGGGGATGCAGGGTGGTAGCACAGGCCTCCTCAGACACAGTCCCATCCTGAAAGGGTCACAAGAGCCCTCAGAGGAACAGCTGCCCAGTAGGGGAGACAGATGTTAAACGTCTCCCCAGTAGACGATCCGGGTATCCAATAAGCATCTACCAAATGTTCCACAGCAGATAGGATGCTATAGGAATAGAGGAAGGGGCACACAGTAAAATGGGTGATCAAGGAAGGCTTCCTGGAGGAAGAGCCAGTTAAGCTGTGATTTCAAGAACCTGTTTTCTACATAATCAGCCTGTAAATTACACTAGCTTAAATTATAGTTGTCCTTTTTATACACCCAGAACTTATTAAGGAAGAAATCAGTACAGGAAGAGACTAACATGATTTTTACGGCAGTGAACACAATTACTGCCTGCTGCTCAGACCTTCCAAATTGAAAGCAGTGGAGGGTCTGGAGGGCCCTGCTGGAGACATGAGGTCATGGAGTCGGACCCACCTGTTCCACGGGCTCTTCCCAGTGACTCTCCTGGAGCCGATTCTAACTCCAACTGGGTTAGACCCGCTCCAGGGCGGTGTGAACCTCTCAGCCCCCAGCCCTGGGCGTGCGAAGGGTGGATGGGCTCCGGCTGCAGCCAGATCATAGAGAAGGAGCTCTCCTACGTGGGTCATGCAGAGCACGATCAATTTAGAACTCGGAAATGCTGTGACGATGATTCTTAGATTTGGATCGCGGGTAAATTAAACACCCCAACACACTCCTCACATGGCAGGCGCTGTGCTAGGTGCTGGGATCCAGGCACACAAGACACCAGACACCCGAATTCCTGCCTCTGGGGGACTTATAGGGAGTGCTGGGGGTGCTGAGGATTCTCAAGTCAAGAGTACAGATGGTTTTGGAGGCATTTGATTTAGGAGCACATATGCACGCCAGACTGATACTCCAAACCACCTTTCAGAGGATGTTGGCTACATGCCTGACGTGGAGGAGGGGCTTTAAAGCAACTCCCTTGTTAAAGCATGTTCCCCGAGTTCACACGGAGCGCTCACAGCATGCTAGGCTGTGCTAGGTGTTGGAGGAATGGGATGGGGAGAACCAGGCCTCGTGGCGCAGGAACTTGCAGCCCGGGGGAGAGGACCCACAGATCAGTGGTCCCAAAAGTAATGGCCCTATTCCCAAAGACGGTCCCATTCTGCAGAACCAGCAGCTGAAACTGCAACATACCTTTTTGGTGACACAGTTCAATCCAGGACAACATCATAAAAATGTCAGTTCTCCTTAAGTTGATTAGCAAAGTTGATTCAATCCCAATTAAAAATGCCAAAATTGTTTTTACAGAGCTAGACTAGTTGATCCTAAGGGTCACACATGGAAAGTGAAGAAAAAGTCAAAAGGCAAAGCCAGAAGAGTGGAGCAGCCCCACCAGAAGGAGGACCACGCAAAGCCTCCATGTCTAGCACGGCGTGGTGCTGTCACAGATGGAACGATGGACTAGACTAGAAAGTCCAGAACTTGACAGAGGAGGACAGGGAAGGCTAGTCGGTGACAAAGCTGGCATCTCCCACCACCAGCGAAAGGTGGGCTTTTTAATAAGTCACACCGGGGCAGCAGGAGTCCCATGTGGGAAAGGACCCAGTGGGACACGTATCTCCCAGCATATACAAGAATCAAGTCCGAATGAATCAGAGATCTAAATGCAGGGGTGAGAGCAAGAAGCCATGTAAGCAGAAAGCACAGTGGAGTCGTCCATAGCCTGACCACACAGAGCAGCTTCTCTAACTTGACTCAAATTCCAGATGCAACAAAAGAAAATGTTCACAAATTTGGGGGAAAACAACGATGACAACAACCCGTGATCACAGAAACAACTGTCTGATGGCCCATGATGGCCCGGCTGGGAAAGAAAGCAGATGATGCTGTAGGAAGGCGTGACGGGAGGCCGGGCCTCAGGGGTGGGCCAGACCTAACATGAGAGCCGGGGGGGGGGTCCAGAGAGCAGGTGGGAGTAAGTGTAGGAGCCACAGGGTCCAGGGAAGGGGTGCTCTCGCCGGAGGGCAGCCTGTGGCCATTGAGGGACTCTTGTCCCAGGAAGAGGCTGTGGTGTCCCATTTCACAGCGGGGAATGCTGAGAGCAGGGGTCAGTGAAGGCACGCTGCTGGTTAGAGACAGGCCTGGTTGTGTAACCAATGGATCATTACCAGCACCTGGAAACGGCCGATTCCCCTGAAGACAGGCAGGCACTGAACCGCTCCCCTGAGAGGGCCCCCCCAGGCACGCTCGCCTAGAGCACAGAAGCCAGCTATCCTGTGGTTATGCTCAGCCAGAGAGACTGTCAGGGGCAGCCCTGCCTGGGGACTCTGCAGACTGTCCCCACGATGTGTGTCTGCCTTTCCCTGGAGTCCTTGTTACCCTCTGTGTCTGGGCCATTCTCTGCTGAAATGCACTTGCCTCACCTAAGAAGTGTTTCCTTCACTTCAAGATGAGTGTCTCAGAACTTGGAATTCCTTGGCTCTTTCCTGGCTGCTGTGTCTACAACAAAGGCAGGTGTCCTCTCTTCCCTGTGTCCCCCAGGAGACCCCATGTGTCCTAGCTCCTGAAAGAGCCCCATTCGGGCCAGTGCTGTCTTCAGCTAGCTCACCGCCGCCGCGTCCCCTGCCCCCAGCCCAGGCCGGCTGTCCCGTTCCCCGGTGACCGTGTCACTGGCAGCCCCTGGGCTCCTCGCTGGAGCTCCCGCAGGCCTGGTGGCTGCATGCTACTGGGGCCCTGCTGTGGCTCGGGGCCAGCAAGCCGCTCTTCTGGGCATTCCCGACGCAGCTGCGTACGTACTGCAAGACTCAAGGGCTGTTTCTAAAACCACCGACCACCGTTCTGGTGGGAAGCATGCTCACGTGTTGCTGCTGGGACTCCCCCTCAGCCGCCCCCTCCAGCCCTTGCCAGGCCCTTGCTCTGCCCCTTACACGCGGGTCTGGAAATGTCCCTCACTCAGGGTCTGCCTCCAGCTGCCAAGCCTCATTTGCACTGTGGCCTCAGCCCAGATATCCTGAGTCGGTCAACACTGTGCAACCCGGTGCAACCCGGTCACGAACGGAGCCCAGAAAGTGAAAAGTAAGGCTACGTGGGGGGTCTTTGAGGATTTTGTTAACCCTACACACGCTGGTGCTGCTCTGACACCTCCTCTCTTTTATGAGCCCCAAAGTCCCAAGAGGAGGCCCCAGTGGCGACTTTCTACTCTCGGCCTGAGGGATCCTCAAGCTCCAAGGGACGCAGGCGTCGTCACTCTAACTGGGGTTAACAGACACACCTGTCGTGGTCTACTTTATTTACGGCCCTTCTGGCCCCAGGGAAACCGACCTCGCTCTGAGCAGGAGCAGGTGCCCCTGGCCCATCCCTGACACTCGTCCAGAACCTCCCTGCAGGGTCCATGCAGGTCTCCACACAGAGCAGCTCTCCTGTCTCCACACAGACCCGGCTTACGGACTCTGAGCACAGCGGACCTCCAGGCTCTAGACGGAAGTCCCTGTCTAGAGCAGCCCCCGGCTGGGGAAATGTGCCCTGAAGGGGGTGGAGGCAGAAAACAGAACACGCCGCTTGCAGGTCGGTGGCAGTAAGGGTTCAGGTGGCGGACAGGGAGCGAGCCTGGGATCCGGAGGGAAAGGAGGGGGGCGGAGGTAGAGTCAGCCCCGCACACAGACCCGACCTGCCAAGGGACCTCGTGTGCTCTGAGCAAGGCAAGACAAACTGGTGAAAAGAGCATCTCTGGGTTTCCTCGAGTCGGGGTTTAGTCTTACAGGTAATCAGGAATAACCGAGGAAAACAATGAAAGGGTTTTTCGAACTGGAAATAAAGTTGGAGGAAATAAAGGACTTACCTGATTTATTTTTGCATTCAATATCGTAGCCCGTAATGGGGCTGTTGCCGTCAAACCCCATGGTCCACCTGAGGGTGATTGTGCGTGCCTTCACGTCTTTGATCTCAATTTCGGGAGGGTCTGGGGGCTCTGTGCAATCGACAGGAAAACTGGGCTTAGTTCAAACATGGCTCAGACAGACACGCAGGTGGAAACGCTGAGTACGGCTCAGAAGAGCTGTCAGCCTCTGACGGCGGCTGACACGTTTACTGGGAGTGTTTTTTCCTAATTGCATTTCGGGGAGGAGAAATTCCACTTTCCCAAACAGCCCGGTGTTTACAGCAGGGTTATACGGCAGGCTTTGACGGCAGTGCCGGGCCCACGTGGGGTGTGGATTAAATGTCACTCCTCTGGTTTAGAATCCAGAACTCAAAAAAAAAAAAAATATATTTTGGCTTCACATGTGAAGGTTTCCTTCTCCTTTGGATCGCCTAGCACAAGCATTCCCACCACTTGGCTAAGCAGGTGCACTCCTGCATTCGTGCCTTCAATGGGACTGTTGGGTCATCTGGCCCAATTCCTTTCAGGACTCTGTTCCCCGTGTTTTGGGGGCTGCACCATGACACGATCATACACACTGCCAAATACTGTTTTAACACCAACTTGGAACATATTCAAAATTTCCTGGGAGTCAGGAGGTGTTACATAGCCACACACAGAGGTCCGAGCCTGGGCATACACTTACTGTCCTAAAAGCAGTGTTTTCCCCCAGTTAGGTCTCCTTCCTACCTTGCACTGTGAGCTGAATTATTCCACGGTCCTCCCCATAAGAATTGATAGCATGACAGGAGAAGAATCCAGAATCTTCTCTAACAGTTGGCAAAATCTATGTGTAAAGCAGAAAGAAATCCATCTTATCCAGTAGCATGGAACCAGGACAACTAAAAGGGTTTTGGGCTGTAAAAAAATCTCTCCACTCCCACTGTTCCTACATCCCCAGCACATGTGCACACACACACACACACACACACAGACACACACACACGCATGCAACCCTGAGAGCAAATGATCTCCGTGCGATTGTGATGGTGTAGATGGACAGGTTGAACGTACATCATCAATGCCAGTTGCCAGCTCATTAAACTGGACGTGTAATTTATGTAGGGGCCATGGTCAGGTAGATGTGTATTCCACAGATGCATTTATTTTCTCGTGCTGTGCCTTTAGTACATCCAAAACAATGCTGCCCGAAGAAGCAAATCTGTAAATCCTGCGGTAGATACCTGGTGCTGCAGGACCCTCAGTAGAGCTCTCTCTAGAAGGACCCCAGGACTGGAGTTGCCCCAAATCAGTATCAGCGGTTCAAACATGGGGCGTTCTTTTTCCCCGGGTAGCTACAGAGCCTCTTCTCCCCCAACTACAAACACCACTCAGTTAATTACTGACAGTACTAAAAAATATAAGAGGCTATCATACTTTTTGTAGCTTTTGTGATCCTCTATGGAGGAATGAAGTTTTTATGTTGGATTTTTCCCAAAACAGCAAAACATATTTCCTTATAAAGCCCATCTAACTTCTGTTTCTGCAGGATGTTAAAACAGGGGCACAGCGTAGGAGGTCATTTCTCCAGTATAAATGGTCATTAAGAGACTCAATTCACCCCATTTTTTTTTTATTACAGTTGGGTTCCCTGGCATGTTCGTCATCATTCTATTCATAACACTTAAGGTCAAGCCCTGTTTTTGCAGGCAACTCAGTAATGTCGCTGTAAGGAAAGGGAGAGAAATGGTGCACTTCAGTAAGTCCTGAAAGACTACTTGCTGTCTTTCACCCACGTGCCCCCACTTCGATGAAAGGACAGGATTATCCTGCCGGTGAAGGTAGACTCTGATCTGTCGCGTTCACCGTGTTTTACCTGCAGAGTGGAGATCACCTCCTCGCCCACCTCCTTGGTGGACACGAGGTAACGGGCCATCTCGGGGTTAATGATCCGGTCCTCCTTCTCCCAGCGGACTATGATGGGCTTCTCACCGTGGGCCGCGCAGCTCATTTCTTTCTTCTGACCCTGAGTGGCCAGGGTTGTGTTTGGATAGGACGTTATCATCGCAGGAACTGAAAACCCAAGAGGGACACGACTTACTTACAAAGAGGCATTCCTGATTTCCCCACCGTAACACTCGGCGAAATCATGCTTAACAAGGGGTTTCTTTAGAAATACAATGTATTCAAGAAACTGTGGAGCAAAAATCGTGAACAGAAGAGAGTGGGGAGGTGCCAGAAAAATGAAACCTGAGGAAATGAACCGTCAGCTCACTCATTTAGAAGCTGCTGCAGGATTTCATATGGGGGTGGGGGGTCTCAGAGCATAGCCCCTGTCCCCTCGGACACAAAGGGAAATGATTTTACTTCTGAATACATTGGAGAGGGGCCTTCCATTAGAGGACAGTTTCTAACTACCATTTTCAACTCTGGAACTCTGAAATCTTACTAATCAACTTAGGTTGGGGTCCTGATCACTACCAACCACTCCTTGAGGTGACTTCTAGCTAGCTCATCTCCCACAGTTGTTAGGAACTGTCACGGTCACCAGGAGACCTCAGACCCACCCCTCTCCCACCACATGACAGGGAATCTCATCCCCAGTTCACCAAGAACATAGAAAGCTTTATTTGTGAACTTCTCAGGTTCCCCCCTCCCACCTCAAAATTAACCTAAAGACCTCCATTCTTGGCACCATGCTGAGTGACTTAAGACCCTGTTCCCATTTTGCACACCAGCTAGAAACGCAGGGCAGCACAGAATGTGCATCGTTTTGAATGCACGCTGAGCTTATAAGAGAGCGAGAGAAATCCCAGGAGCTGGGGACAGAAGTGGACGTTGAAAGACCAGAAGTATTAGGATCCTGACTACCTGAGAGGCAGGGAGTTAAAAGTGGGCCCTTCAAACCAGGCTCCTCAAAGGGCTCTACCTTTAGAGCAAGTAACTGTAACAATGACAAGAGCCATACAGGCTCTTGTGTGGCGAAGTGAGACGGGAACTGCCTTGGCTCGTGTTATGAATGAAGGAAACAAGTCACCCCTGAGAATCCATAGCTGGTCTGACTCTACGTGGGTTTGGAGCTGGAGTCATGCTGAGGGGCTGAGGTGCTGGTGACCCTACTTTGGCCACAGGCCTGAAGATCCTAGCACAAGAAACACAAACACGGTCCAGAGGGAGGCTCCGTCGCAGTTCCCCCAGATAAGCCTCTGCTGAACTTGAGTTAACAAACCAGAAGTATGAAACAGGTGAGACAACGACCCACCGTCACTGAGAACCAGCCCAAGCATGTCTGATGCTAGACTGATCACAGACTATAAAACAGTTACATACAGAATGTGTAAGGATTTAAAAAACAAAACAAAAAACAAAACAAAACACACACAGAAAGGGAAAAATACACTCTGAAAAAAGGACCAGGAGGCTTGAAAAACAACCAAATAAAGCTGTATTTTTATATAGTTTTGGCCTCATTTCTACCATCATGGGGAGAAAGGCCCTTCCTCCTTTCTAAGGTCAAGCTCACATTGAGTACTTTGTTGGCCACCTCAGAAGCCCTCCACTGCTCCTTGGGCAGGTGACCAGAGAACCACTGTGTCTTCTTTTCATACTGGCAGTACTGAGTCCCGTCTTCCCCCACAGAGCTCTGAGGTGGTTTGAGACGTACCACAATGTGTAAAAAGTCTCCCAGTTCTGTAGCCTGGATGCCCATAGAAGAGCACACTCTCAGTCAGCCGGTGTGTGGCAGAGAGGCAGAGGCACAGAGTGAACAGCACTGCGAGGCCCTCGTTTTAGCCACAGCTGCGGTGAGATCCCTCCTCCAGCACACGTGTGTGGGAGCCAGCCTGCCTCGTGAGCCCGGGCCTTCTGTCCTGATCACTCACTTCCTCTAGCCAATTCCAGAGAAAATTGAATTTTTCTCAACAGCTTTATTGAGGATTAATTTACCTACCATAAAAATCACCTGCTTTAAGTGTACAACTGAATGGGGTTTCCTTTTTTTTATTATTCAAAAATATTTTTTTTAATTTCTTTTCAGTGTACCAGAATTCATTGTTTAGGCACCACACCCAGTGCTCCATGCAATACGTGCCCTCCACAATACCCACCACCAGGCTCACTCAAAACCCTCACCCTCTCCCCTTCAAAACCCTCAGATTGTTTCTCAGAGTCCACAGTCTCTCATGGTTTGTCTCCCCCTCCAGTTTCCCCCAACTCCCTTCTCCTCTCCATCTCCCCATGTCCTCCGTGTTATCCCTTATGCTCCACAAGTAAGTGAAACCATATGATATTGACTCTCTCTGCTTGACTTATTTCATCAGCATAATCTCCTCCAGTCCCGTCCATGTTGATACAAAAGTTGGGTATTCATCCTTTCTAACAGAGGCATAGTACTCCAGTGTACTCTACAGTGTACATGGATTTTTTTCGTTTCCTAGGACAGGTGTAACTGATCACCAGGAGCTGGGGGCTTTCAATAGCAGAAATCTGTTCTCTCACAGGTCTGGAGGCCAGGCCAAGATCAAAGTGCTGACAGGGCTACACTCCTTCTCAAGTTCTAGGGAAGAATCTTTCCTTGCCTCTTCTGGCTTTTGGAGGCCGCTCTGCTCCTTGGCTTGTGACCGTATCACTCTCATGTCTGCCCCCATTTTTCTGCCCCTATTTCCTACCATGTTCCTCCTTGAGGGTTTTGCTCTGTCTTCATGTGGATTTCTTGAAAGGACACCAGTCACTAGATTTAGGATCCACCCTCAAACATTGTGATGTCATCTTAATTAATTAAGATATCTTCAAATAACTTATTTCTACATGAAGTCATGTTCTGAGGTTCAGGTGAGTATAAATTTTGGAGGGCAACACAAGTATATTTACATTATCCAACACACACACACACACACACACACACACACACACACACAGTAACAGCCCAACCCAAGTATACAGTTGTATAATTATTGCCACAACAAGTTTCAGAACATTTCCATGACCTTGAAAGGACTTCCCACCCCACCCACTTAGAGTCCTTTCCTACCCCAGTCCCAGGCAACAGCCAATTGACATTCATCCTTCTAGATTGGTCTTTTCTGGACATTTCCTGTACATGGGATTCCGCAGTAGGTACACTTTCCGTGCCTAACTGTATGGCCTTTTCTCACTGAGCATATTTTCCAGGTTCATCCATTCTGTAGTGTGTACCAGTTCTTTGTTCCTGTTTGTTGCTGAGTAACATTACATTGCATGGGATTTTCACATTCGGTTCACTCATCCACCATTGGTACACATTGGCATTGTTTCCACTTCGGGGGTATTATGGACAAGACTGCTATCAACGTTTGGGTGCGGGTTCTTGCAAGGACCTATGGTTTCACTTTTCCCAGGTAGGTCCCTAGGAGGAACTGCTGGGTCACATGGAAATTCTGTTTAACATTTTGAGAAACTGCCACACTGTCATTCCAAATGGCTTCACCATTTTCCCGACGTCTGTGTCAGAAGATAGCACAGAAGAGGAAAGGGGGAGGAGTGGTTAGGATTCAGTTTATGATGCAGGACAGGAATGTTCCCCTTCAACCACATGCAGGGCAAAGCTGGGAGGTGAGCGCCAGCTTGATACTCACTGGCTGGAGAAACCCCAATGGCCAATACAGTGCTGCCCTGCAGAGGACCCGAGGGTCCTGAAGAAGCTGTCAGCTGCTGGGAGAGGTCGACATGTGCCACCTTAGAGAGTTAAGCAAATACAGAGGCTGAAGCTCCTCCTTCTCTGAGATCAGGCAGAAGGCAGAAGGCTTCCTGTGGCAGCCTGTGCAGCAGCATGAGAAAGGGGCTGCTGAGCTCTGAGTCTGGGACACCAGATGGGGACCTTTGCAACCTATTCCACTTCTCCATCCCACTGAGGGAAGGACTAATGCCCCAGGAGTTCAATGGCCCCCTTAGCTGGTCCCAATACTCACCAGATGAGGGGCCCTACCCAGAAAGGAGGCTGAATGGGCACTCCACTGGGAGGGGCCAAAGGGAGACATGGCATCCTTCTCCAAGGATGTCCTCTGTAGGAGAGGAGGCCATAGGGAGGCTCTGGGGGAACAGGGAGCAGAGAAGACCATCCCCCCTTATCAGATACTCTTGCTTGCAACTTTGCACCCTCCACCATCAAAGGGTTCTGAATATTACCGAAAACCTTTGAATAGCAGGCATGGAACTTAAACATCTGGTGTGTGGAAGGACCAAGAGGCAACTGAACAGGAGCACTGAATATGTGTGCCCTGGGGGCAGTGGGGGCACATCTGCTTTCTTGCATGGAGACTTGTGTGTGATCCCGCCCTGTCCGGTGCACTGTGATGCGTGCTCATTATGGTATTGGGGACTACTTCCCTGAACATAGTTATGGGGAGAGGCTGAACCAGCCTGTGTCTCCTTATCACTTTCCCTTGAAACAGAAAGTGGGAATTGTCTTTAGAGTGTGGCATGATTTCAGCAAACCTCAACCATAGAAAACATCTATGGGAACTTCTCCAGGGGAAAAAATGAAGCAATCATAAATAGTGTCTAAGAACTCCTAAATAGCCCTAAGATAGTTACAAAATGAAAACATTCTAGCAGTGAGAGAAAGCTCTAGATGCTCTAAGTCTTTTCTTGTTTATATGAAGGACAGAGGAGTATGGTTAAACGGTTTTCCTGCCTGAGCAGCAGACTGTCCTCGTTGAGCCACCGAGAAGCTAAAGTGAGAGAAGATGGCGGAACAGCACACACCTCAAGATCATGGTGGCCACAGCCAACTGGGGTTGGTAAACACAGTGTGCCTTCTCCCCTCACCCTGTACTCAACATTCCCCACACCCAGAAGACTGTCATCATGGGTTTTCAAATGATGATCCTCAAACCACTGAAAAAAATATTAAATTGGTCTGGTGTGGTTTGTTTACTAAGAGACGGAACTATTTATTTATTTTTCCTTATTATTCCTTAAGATTTCTTTCCAGAATTGCTTGTGAAAAACATCTTATGTGTCCAGGAGGGTAGGAGAAGTTAGTTGTGTGAACATTTTATTCATGGGAAGGTAAGGATGGACTCAAAATCTCTCTGTAAACATCACTTCATGTCATCCCTTGAAAATATACCAGAAGGAAGGTGGAAATGCTATTTTCCTCCAAGAGATTTGGAGGAAGAATCAGGGGCACCTGTTGAATTCTGGTCATGCTAGCGGTGAAGGGACTCTTGGCACAATGTCCTTAGTGGTGGAGGACTGGCTACTTAGGATGCATTCAGGTATGTTCAGTGTGTTAAGTCGGGGTCTTTCCTACTGGTGAAAAATTCTTTTCCATGGTAACTGCAAACTCCATATTTGTGTATAGTATAAAATTACTTAGAAATCTGAAATGCAGTGGAGTTTCTATTTTTTTTTAAAGATTTTATCTATCTCTTTGACACAGAGAGAGAGAGAGATCACAAGTAGGCAGAGAGGCAGGCAGAGAGAGGGGAAAGCAGGCTCCCCGCTGAGCAGAGAGCCCGATATGGGGCTCGATCCCAGGACCCTGAGATCATGACCTGAGTTGAAGGCAGAGGCTTAACCCACTGAGCCACCCAGGTGCCCCTGGAGTTTCTATTTTTAAAAAAGTATGTTTTAAGGAGCTAAATTATTTGAGAATCTCCTAAGATGTTTTCTTCTTCTACTACAATTACTTGATCTTCTAAAGATAGGAATTGGTTGCCTATTGTAAGATTCACTGGATAAAACTGAGGGCAAAAAGTGTGGATGAAAATAGGAAAAAAAAAATTCAAGTATCCAAGATAGGGGCAGTCTCTGTTATATTTAGCCCATAATTGTCAACTTATTGTTATAGAAGACCCTAGGAGCAAAATATTTATGCTTTCACTGGGATGTATGTCGATGTGTAGATTTACCTGAGTTTAAAGTGAGGAGTCACTCTCCTGATTTGCCTCCACTGGGTCTGTGATGATGATCATGGACGTCACTCTAACCGATGTTGAAAAATGGAAGTGTCTGGGGTGAGGGAGTAAGCCAAGGAGTACCAGCGGACATGTGTAATGCTGACTGCTGGCTTCTGCTTTCTAAACCCGATGCGTGGTGGAGACCCTAGCAGATATGCCCTGGGCTGCAGGGATTTGGGGTCCTGGATGGCCTTGCCTGGCAACTCAGGGAGACACTGGTGGAGTTGTGTAGAATTGACTGGCAGGGACCTGTGGGACTTAGGAGTTAATGAGTCAGTGTATGCTCCACTTTTGTAGACGCTACGCATCAGGCTTGGTTTATTGTCTTGTGGATAGTCTGGATTTAAGAAAGGGATGGAGAAAAAGTTAATAACAAGACAAAGTATCTGAAGCTATTGCATTTTACGTAGCTCCAAGTATTGAGACACGATTCTTCTAGTATGCAAGATTTAGCAAAGGAGTCTGGTTCATCTGATTCAGCAAACAATTCATTCACACTATTGATAAAGGAATGACATTGCCTAATTAGTCTTCCTGTTTCACTTCCATCTTCCCTGTTACTCCAAACAAAAGCACTGAATGACCTTCGTGTTGGAACAACACTGGTTCAGAACAGCAGCCATATGGTGGTTCCAGACACGAGAGTTCGTACAAAGGCAACTGAAGTATTTTATGAGAAGAAATTTGCTCTACAGAACTGACAGTGCTGAATATGATATATTTTATTATTATTTGTACATGTTTTTGGAGATCTGGTGGTTAAATGTTTCCTAGCATACTGTTGGATGTATGCAGAAAAATTTGCAAACCAGAAATAAAATAACAAGAACATCACTAAAAAACTGAGGCTCCAGCAGCCAAAATGGACCAGGTGGTTTTTGGGGGAAAAGCTCCCCACTCGTTATGCTTCCATGTGGGGGGATCGTTGATGAAAACAACACTCCTGACCCCGTTCCTGAATGGAAAGGAAGTGACTAGCCTATCTTGAGAGGCTGAGAGGAACTGCTAAGTGTGACCAGTCCCTTCCAGTTATCTGTTGGCAGAGGACACATGTTCTGATCTACAAACTTCCTGTAATGAAAGAGGTTGTGTCCAAGCAAGATGTGTATATGTCTCCAGCTCTGGCAGAGACTGGGTAGACTGAGTGTAGCATCTGCAAACACACATTCTCCAGAAAGCCAAGATCAAACCATCCTACTCCTGTTCCTATCTCTTGCTCAATTCGGACTCAGGGGTATTATTATGAGACCCAGTAGTATGGACTGTGGACTGAGCAGAAATTTCCAGTTGTCTCTGGAAGCCCATTTTCCCTCTTTCCCCAGCTTTTAACAAGGGACATTATTAAAAATACACCTGAATAAAAGAAAGTGTTTCCAAGTTTTTCCTACAGTTGGGTATTGCCAGTTCAAGGCAATGATGCATCTAGGTCTCCTGGGAGACGAGCTTTGCTGGTTGGAATCCCTTTGGGCTTTCTCTGTTTCCTCCTGTTCCAGCCTGACATCAGGATCTAATACTTGGAGTGCTAGCTGTCATCTCGAGCCATGAGATGATTCTGGAGATGGGAGCCTGGGTCCCTGATGACACCATGAAGCTATCATGCCCAAGCCGGCCTGCCTCACTCCAGAAAACATTTAGATGAGAAAGAAGTATAAACCATTATATTTATTAATTATTATTATTTTGGGTTTTTCCACAATAGGAGAAGAAGAACTGTTTTTGAACTGACCTTAATCCTAGGTCCTGGCTCTTTGGGGGGAATATGGCAGATGTTCCATTTTGAAAGCAAATAAAAAACATAATTTCTATTGGATGACTTTGCAGAGAAAGATGTACTGTACAGCACGTATAGTTTCCAAACCAACCCCCAGTTTCAAAATCGTTGTTATAGGTTGGGTTATCATCAGCCGGTACCACCTGGTGTTGCACAGGCTGAGTGTGACTCTCAGATGCGCTCCTTACTCACGGTGTGGCCCTAGTCACTCATCTGCTTTGTGCCTCAGTTTTGTTCTTGTCACAGGGAGAAGATTATTGTTGAGAGGATTAACAAAGCCGGCCCGCAGCACAGAGTCGGTGCCATAAAAGCATAGACTGATGGCTTCTCCATGCCTCTGGCGGCAGGCACTTACTTCTTCATGCCCTGAACGGGGAGAGGTCTTCAGATGAGAAATGGATGCAGACTTTCATTTGGGGTCTGCGGTCTGCTCAGGATGTGCGGCACATCTCCTTCCTAAAGCTTCTTCCCAAAGACACTTTCAGCTCAGGCTCAAATCCAGTAACCAAGATTCTTTTTCTCACAAGAACGAAGTGCTAAGTCACGATAATTAAAGATCCCGCAGCCGCCAAATGTGACCTTGCAAAACTGAGAACAAATCTGTTGTGCATCCAAGAAGCATATACTTACTTTTCATTCTTCCTCTCAGAGCTGGGAAACATGAGTCAGAAACTGTGAAACTCACATAGGATTGAGCTTTGAAATATGACCCCCTGGTGTCTCCAGTCAGGGGCCTGATTCCTGCAGCTCCCTGAGCAGAGCACAGGATGCAGGAGCTCTGGTGGCTGAGCTGGGTTCTAGAAATCAGTCCAATCTAGTGCCTCACAGTGTCAGGGGCGTGTAAGCCCTATAATGGGGAGTGTTTGCTGCCAGACAGAAGGAAGAAGTTTGCAAAATGGCAGAGAATGAAAACAGAGAGATTTCCCATGAGGACACAGCAAGTCAAGGGTATTTTGTCATTTCTTCTTCTTCTTCTCCTTCTCCTTCTTCTTCTTCTCCTCCTCCTCCTCCTCCTCCTCCTCCTCCTCCTCCTCCTCCCCCTCCTCCTCCTCCTCCCCCTCCCCCTCCTCCTCC
>NW_022631023.1:3627405-3717898 GCF_010015895.1 Lontra canadensis | reverse complement strand
CCGGGGCGGGCCGGGGCGGCGCGCGGGGGCGGCGGCGGGCGCGGGGCCCCGGGCTTTACCTGCCTGTGGAATGTGCAGAGCGGGCTCGGATCCGGACTCCGGGTTGCGATCCGCTCCGGAAACTGCGCAGCACCGGAAGCCGGGGGGCGGTGGCGGGGCATTGTGGGAGTTGTAGTCCGCGGGGCATAGGCGCCGGCGGCGCGGACCGGGGGCCGACTGAGAGCGGGCGGCGGGGTCTGGGAGCGGCGGATGCGGACGGCGTGGACCGACGGCAGCAAGCGGGTCGCCGGCGGTGTGGACGGGTAGTGGAAAAGCGAACCGCGCCGGCGGGGGAGTGGGACGGCGCGGGGTGCGCACCCGGGAGCGGGCGGCGTAGACCCACGGCGGCCCGCGGGTCGCAGGCGGTGTAGACCGAGAGTGAGAGAAGCCGCGCGGACGGGGGAGTGCGAGAGCGGGTGGCGCGGACTCGGGAACGGGAGGCGTGGACCGGGAGCGGCGAGGCGCGGGCGGTGTGGACCCGCAGCAGGCAGGTCGCGGGCGGTGTGGACCGGGAGTGGGAGAGCGGGTGCCGCGGACCCGGGAGCGGGCGGCATGGACTTGAGAGCGGTCAGGCGTGGCTGTTGGGGGTACCGAGGGCGAGGGCGCCGTGGACAGAGCGGCAGGGAGCGGGCGGTGTGGACCGAGAGTGGGAGAGTGAGTGGTGTGGATCGAGTAGTGGGAAAGCGGGCGGTGTAGACGGGAGGGCGGCAAGCCGGTTCTGCTGTCCCTTCCTGGACGAGTGCCGGGTCCTGACCCTCGAAGCGACAGGCGCCAGTAGCCCCTGGGCCCCTCCAAGTCTCTTGTGGCGGCCGCTGGAGCCTCGATTTCCTTGCGGGGTGGGAGAGGTCGGACTTCTCCTCGCGGGCGTCCGAGGTCTGCTGCTGGATCACAGGTAACCGGGAAGCCGCGGGTGGGTGCGCCGTCCTCCAGGTCCGCCGGCACGTGCAGGGGAGCCGCCCTCTGGCCCCACAAGCTCAGCGCAGACAGTTGGGCACCGCGGGCTCCCGAAATCCACACCCTGACCGGTGCGGTGCGGCTTCGTGGAAAGTTCGGGACCAGCACCGCCCTGGTCGGGCAGCTTTGAAGGCCACACTGCTCCCTGGGGCTGTTTCTGCCCCCGCCTGTGCCCCCGGTTCTCCCGGCCTGCGAGGCCTCTGGACGCCCTGCCTGGAATGTACCTGCGGCGGCCGCAGAATGTTGCGAATAGAAGGGACTAGAGGGGCCTTTAGGTGTCGGGCGCAGGGCCGGAGAGCTGTCCTCTTCGTTGTGCTCGGCGGAGAGCTCCGGCGCTGGAGTCCAGGAGGGGATGAGCTGTGGGAAACGGTTTGCAGCTGGCATGAGAAAGGGCTCCACGGAATCAGCAGGAAGGACAGCCGTGTCGGAAACCGGGCCCTTCCTGGTAAGGGACATACGGTGCTTCTTAGGCATCAGCAAGGCTGTGCTCTGTACGTCAAGAGAGAAAAGGCAACATTGAGTGCAGTCGTCTTCATCTGTTACATTAGCAACGATTTTTTTTTTTTTAAGCTTAATAGCATAATTTTGAAGAGACTGTAGAATATAAGGTGTCTCATCTTTTCCTGGTGGGAGACTGATTCGGTATGGCCCCCATCTGGGCCATTTGTTAATAAGGAAATTCCAAATGCAGAGAGCCTCGGGCCCGGCAGCCCCGCGAGCTGGATTATTCAACAGCCGGGCGAGTTTGTGTGGACTGGTATTAAGTGAGGACCCATCGGAGGGGCCCCGCTGTAGGGTGGAAGGTTGAGCAGGTGTGGGGAGTGGGGCGGGGTATGCGCTGTGTCGCGGGTTGCTGGGGCTCGTGGGTCTGCCCTCCTTAGGTCTGCATCCCAGCCTCCCACACCTCTCTTGATCATCTCGCCCTTACCCTGCTCATACCCCTGCCCCCCAGCTATGGGATCCCCGCCTTCCCCCAGCCTTTTGTCCCTCAGCCATCCTCGAGGTCTTTTGCGCAGATCCCCTCTACCTTGGAATGTTCTCCCGGGGTTCTCCACCGCCATCTTTTCAGCATTCGGGTCTCTGCTCAATCCCCAGGAGCCCCAGACTGACCGCTACAGCTAATAGACACCCCTTGCCTACCTCCCACCCCTTGAGTGACCACTCCCAGTTCTCAGTGCCCAGGGGGCAGCTTCTCTGGGCCTCCGCACAAGAGGTACTGGCAAGCATGAGCAAGAGCAGGTTGTTGGCAGAAAAAACAGACAGGTTACAGCAAGAGTGAAAACCTGTAAAAGTGGAAAACCCGAACCCCCTGAAGCCGTTTCTCATGTTAGTACGTAGCACGGGGCTGGGATTCATATCCGCGATGCTCATTAAATCTTCAGGAGAATTTTCGGTGTGTTCAGTCTATGTCTTCTACAAAGGCTGGAAGCAGTTCCTTTCAAGGCAGATTTCTATCCAGAATTTTATTATTTTTTTTTTATTAGTTTCAGAGGTAGAGGTCAGTGATTCATCAGTAGCATACAATGCCCAGTGGTCATCACATCCTGTGCCCTCCTGAATGCCCATCCCCCACTTACTCCACCCCACCACCCTGCTCCTCTCCAGAGACCCTCAGTTCATTTCCTGGAGTTAGGGTCGCTTCTGATTTGCCTCCCTCTCTGATTTCCTCTTGTTTTATTTTCCCTTCCCTTCCCCTGTGTGCATGGGTCTTGTTTCTGAAAGTCCGTGTATGAATAAAATCACGTAATTGTCTTTCTCAGATCTATCGGAAATACCAAATTTTTTTCAAAGTTGTGTTTCTGAAAGCGTCAAATTTATGATTAACGAACAAAAACAATGTAGGAAACTTGCCTGAACCCCAAGCAGGAAAACAAAAGAAAAGCCACCTGTAAACGATGTTCCTGGGCAGCTGGGGAGACCTGAACAGAGCCCGATACCTGGCAGCCTCAGTGCCCAGCTCCCCAAGCATGATGACCACTGGGCGTGATGATGCCGTCCTTCTCAGAAAACGCGTTCTGAAGCATTTCGGGTAAAACACGACGTCTCCACACAGCAGTGGATCAAGAGGTCATGGGTAGGTAGCACAGTTATACCCAAATCGGTGAATCTCTACATGGGTTATTCTGTAGCTTTGACATTTTTATTTATTTCATTTATTTTTTAAGATTTTACTTATTTGTCAGAGAGAGCGAGTGAGCACAAGCAGGGGGAGTGGGAGAGGCTCCCCGCGGAGCAGGGAGCCCGAAGCGGTACTCGATCCCAGGACCCCGGGATCATGACCTGAGTCGATGCAGATGGTTACCGACAGAGCCCCCCAGGCGACTCTGAAATTCTTAAAAGTAAGCTGAGGAAATTAAACGTGAGAAGAGCTTCCATCTCTGAGTGGATTTGCCTACGGGCACGGTTCTCCCCAAGCGGAGACGAGCTGTGGGGTTGAGGCTTCATGACACCGTGTTCTCGGTCCTGACTTGGGCTGCCTCGGACATGTACGTTCCAAGTCCCCTGTCTCATCAGCCCTGGTTTTTTGTTAATTGACTCCTTTCGTACCAGACGTTATAAAAAATAAATATCCTAAGCCACTTCTCTACACTCCCTCCAGCTTGCGATCGGGCTGGTTTTTCTTGCCCAGATAAAGTGAGGGATCTAATCAGCAAGTGATTTTCCTCACTCTGTGCAGAGCGGTGCTTCTTGCTTTATAGTGTTCCCACCTCTTAACCACTGCGCGATCTTGGACAAGTCACTTAACCTCTCTGGGCCTCAGTTTCCTAGTCTGTGGCGTGGACACGGGTCATAACTTGAGGGGTTGTTTCAAAGAGTGTAGGAGTCAGTAGATGTAAAACTCCGGACAGAGTTCTGGCCAGTAGTGCGTGCTCGACTCCTATCAGTTACCATCGCTGTGATGGTGAATCTTTATCTAGGTTTTGTGTAAAATACCAAGTAGCCCAGGGCTCCTGAGCACCCGGCTTTAGATCAGGATCATCAGTAGTTCCGAATGCTTGCCACACGCAGGACGCCAGGTGGCGGTTTGCACGGTGGAAGTGGCCGTGCGGAGCCGGGGACAGTGGTGGGCAGAGTGTGACCGTGGGTGTCTCTCGGGCGCCGTGGGAAGAGGGCCCTGTGCCGGTCCTCCATCCTGGTGGCCAGACCTCTGCGGGACCAACCTGCCTTTTCTGCGAACGAGGTATCGATATCTACTTGCAGCCCCTGTATTTGTGGAGGCGGCCAAGGTGAACAGTGGCACGGTTTTGCCCTCGGCTCCCCGTGCGTGGCGGGCTCTGTCCCCTGCGCCTGGGTTCCTGTGAGCCGGGGTAAAATGGGCTCGTAGGTGGGGGCCAGGTGATACCTCTCATTACTCACTAGGTCTACACTGCCCTCAGCCCAACGGGTCCACTGCCCGCCTGGGAACCGGTGTGAGGGGAAGCAATACAGGGAGAAGTGACAGGGACCGAAGGAAGCGCCTGGTGCTCGGGGCTGTCCTCAGTGGCAGAAGCTGCTTCACGGAGAAGGTGGGGCTTGTGTTTGGTGGGTCGTACTGGGGACAAGGGGGGCACATTCACAGACTGGGGGTGGCTGGCATGGGTTAACGTGGGCTGTCGGGGGCGGGGCACCTGGGTGGCTCAGTCGGCCGAGGGTCCCAACTCTCAATGTTGGCTCAGGTCACAAGCTCAGGCCCTGCGTTGGGTTCCACACTAGACATGGAACCTGCTGAAGATTCTCTCTCTCCTCTGCCCCTCCTCCCACTCATGCGCTTTCTCTCCTCTCTCTCCTTTCTCTAAAATAAAAAAAACGTGGCTAGTGTAGACGGGTCTGGTAGGAGTCCAGCGTGTGCCTCGAGGTGACCGGCAGGAGATCCAGTGGGGAAAGCTGGTCCCTTAGGGCAGGGCTGGCCTTCTAGCAGGCCTGTCAGGCCTCCTGATACAGCGTCGGCCCAGAACGGACCCCAGGTCACGCAGGACGCGGCGGTGTGGTCTCAGACTGCCGGACGCCTCCACCGCAAAGGAGACACCGGGCTGCCACGGCTTGCCACACCCAGAGCTGAGACTGCGGACCCAAGCCCGGGATGGCTGGAGCCGTGCATGGGTACATGGCTCCCCTCACAGGCGAAGGCCTGAATCGTCGGCTCCTACTCCCTACCCGGTGGGGCCACCCCACCAAGGGGCACCGTGCACGCCTCACTCCTCCGAATGCTGCAGTGCCTGGCAGAGCAAGGAAGGAGGGAGGGAAACAGAGTCACTGACCCCCAGGAAGGAGCCGAGATGCCTGCGGTTTTGTGCGGGACCTGTCCCTCTGTCTGGCTGTGCCCTGCCCTTCCCCCTACCCCGCCAGGAACCAGCACAAGTCCTGCACCAGCGAGACACCAGGGATTGGCTCAGTTGAGCCCACGTGGGAGCCCGCTCCACGCCACCCTCCACGGGCCACCCTGGGGGCGGATGTTGACCGGGAGCTGAGGGACATATTAAAAAGATGGCCTCCTAGAGGACAGTGCCCCTCAGATCACCGGGGGTCACGCAGAGGCATCTCCTGCCAGCTTGCACCGTGGGAGGACCCAGGCCAGGCTGACCCTGATAGCACCCCCCCATGCACCATGACCCCGGGGGCCCCTGGAAACGTTGACTTTCTAGTAAATGGGTGTAGCCCCAGGCCCAAAACAAAGCCAGTACGGCAGAAGAGCGTGAGGAAGGGCGTCTGCCTAGAACAGAGCAAGTGGCAGTGGCCACGCCTCCTCTTCCACGCCGCTGACCATGGTGGCCTCGCACACCGGCCGACCACCAGCACCACGCAGCGGACGGACCGGGATCCGGGACCCCGGGACAGACGCGGGACCTGAGGGACAGCCCAGGGCTCAGCAAACACAAGGCGGTGTTTTGTGTCCCAAGTGCACGTTTATTTCTTTCAAAGACTGTTTACATCCCAGGAACGTCTCCCACAGTTTGGTGCGGGACAGGGACCTGTGTTGACAGAGCTACCGAGGAATACGGTCAGTGTCCAGCGGGTTCGTCACCACACTGAGCATCAAGCCAGACCTTGCCACACACCTGGAAGACCTTTCGTTTTCTTTTTAAAAAATGCAGCTTTGATGTGACCTTGGGGGAGGGGGTGCCTACAAGGGTGACTTGTATATGGTATGTTTCTGAGCACTTGGAAGCTGGGCGAACTAGGCGGGTTGACGTACGCCGGATGCCTCCTGTCACGTGGGACAGGAACGCAAGGAGTGGGACCGGGAGGGGACCTGAGTTTGCTTTGCAGAACGTAGCAGCACCTGCGTGTCCGTGCCACGTGCTTTGGTAATAGGGCCCGAGCAGGCGTGGGGCCGGGGTGGGAGGGCCCAGGGTTGGGGTCTACACCAGCGCAAGACTGGTTTCCACCTAGCGGACATCCACGTTCTGTCCTCCGGGGGTCCCCAGCTTGTGCCCTGAGGTGTCAGGACTGTGAGGCTCTTGCCAGGAAAACCCTGGTGGCTGTTGGCAGCCACGGACGTGAACGAGTCCCTTTCTGCTCAAGAAGAAAACTCACAACCGTCTTCCGTAGAGGCAGCCGGAAGAACCAATCAGACGCCGTGACAGGCACCTCACTTGTGGCTGGTGGCCGGCGACCGGCCCGGGAGCTCTCAGGAGGCATCAAGGGCTGCTTTTAAACTTGGGAGTGGATTTACACAAAGTGCTCTGTCTACACCGTCGTCTTCACAGCGGTTTCCGTCGGGACAGTGAAATCGGCGCTTTTGTTACTGCTGCTCTGTGAACACACACACGCGCACACACACAGACACACACTGCAGGTTCCCACGCGTTCCTCTGCAAACACGGGGACGTCCCTGAGCGTAGGGCAGTGCCCCAGCTCACGACCAACGTGAGCACCTGCTTCCAGACACAGACACGTTCCCATTTGCACGTGCAAAATCGCTCCGAAACACGAGTCTGCAAAAATATCGTGAGCGAAACACGGAATCAGGAGCTCCCGCGCCAGTAAAGCATAAAGAAGGGCAAGGGAATGAGGGGACTTACGGGTCGGTACGGTTAGCATTTGGTGTATAACCTTAATTGACGCGGAACCTTCCCATTTCCTTCCACGTGAATACCGACACCGCAAAAGCACAGGCCAGGCTAAACGGCCAGGAAAGCAGCATTCACAGTATCAACACGGCCCACTTTCTCACGGGGCTCTGTTCCTGCGCCCTTCCGTGCTCTCTCGAGTGTCCTGCGAGTTCAGGAAAGGCCCTCAGACGGAGAAAACGTGTGCACGTCTCAAGGAGGAGCTCCTGATCTTGCTTAGAGGTACGGGGCCCCTGACGGGTGCCCGACACACACACAGAAACACGCATCTCCTTACCGCTCTCCACCTCTCACGCTACGGTCCTGCGTCGAATGCAGAACAGACGCAGCCCACCTGTCGCTCACCCGGGACCCAGAAGAGGCCTCAAGTCACCAGGAAGTTGAGAAAACAAGAGTCTTTGGCAAAAGGATGAAACTGAACAAATGCTCCTGGGGTCAGTCAGGAATGGGAATGCCTGAGACGGGTTTTTTTTTTGAGCGCAAGAAAGTGCCAGCGTAAAACTCCAATACCGTCACGTTGACTAAATTGAGCTGATTTGAACTTCAAAGTCAAACAAAAAACTGTGCTAAGACCTTCTGACCTGTGCCTGAAAGTCTGACACGTAACGTCCTCCGAGAATTCTTGACTATCCCCAGGGCGTCCTCGGCAATCCTTCCAGTGAGACCAAACAGAGTGACCGGCTGTGTTCCAAGAAGACAAGTAGTGACTACCAGCCTGCGAGGACTGACTTGGTATGACGACATGTTGGAGTTCCCCGTGCCATTTCATGCCGACAAAAACCAGAATGTCCCCTATAAAAACTCATTTTACAGTCACCTGGTAACTCCTGGGACAGTGGAGCTTTCTGAGTGTGCATTTCCAAGTAATAGATTTCATGTGGTTTTATAATCTCGCTCTCAAGGAAAAGGAAGAAAAGTTCCGTAATCTGGGTTTTCGGGAAGGTTTTGATTGGCAGTGGCTCTGTTACCCCTGAAAGATGGGTTTAAGGATCAACAAAAGCGCGTGTGGGGAGGAGCCCCCCCCCCCAGTTTCCTATCCGGGACAGAGGTCAGCCTTCGCGACAGCCTTTGAAATCTCACAGGAAGAAAGCGAATCTTGTTAAACCATCAGATGTTTCTCAGGAACGACCACGGCCCTGACAAGCTCGTCCCCTGGAAGTGGCCCCTTTGGACGGATGGGCCAGCGGCGCAGACACACAGACGGGCGGACAGACGAGGACCGTGGCTTGAGGGGTACACAGAGATATGCACATGGTGGGCTGCCTTTATCTTTTCTCTCCCCCACAGGGAACCAAAACAAGGACCAAGACGGGCGGCGCACCGTTCATGGCAGAATCCTGGAGAGCTCCCGAGAGGACTGGGACGCGACATTTGGCCCGTTTGTTATGAAACTTCTACCCTGAAGACTCCTGAGACATACGACAGCTTCCTCTCTTGTCCTAGAAGTGCTCTGCTTCCGCCGTTGGCGGCGTTTGGGAAACTGGCCGTGGAGGAAAGAGAAACCGTGTGTGTGTGTGCGCGCGCGCGTGTGTGTGTGCGTGTGCGGTTGCCGTGGCGCTGGCTGTCACTGACTGCTCCCAGCTTCCCTGGAGAGCCCCCTCCCCCCAGCACTTTCGACACTAGAGAGGGACACGTAAAACCACACAGGGATTGCTAGCTCCCCGCGTGCAAACGGGCTCAGAGTAAACACCAGGAGCACTCGGCGTAAGGTGCGCAGAATTTAGTGTTTGCATATGGTTTCAAGTTCTATGGCTAATACCAAAGGCAACTGTCCTCCTCCTTTGTCATAGTGTTCTCATTACCACCGTGATTTCCCTGCGGACCCCACCAAATGCTGCCTCTGTCCCACCTCTCCGTACTCAGGGCCGGCTGCACCGTGATGCTGAGCCACCCGCGAGGACAGGTGACTCATCCATTCCATTCCCAGGGACAGCACAGGGGGACACCTCCTCTTTGGGACGTGGTCCGGGCGCGGACCCAAGGTACTATGTGTCCGAGCGCAGCAGTGGGGTTAAGACCGAGTCCCCCACACCTGCCCCATCTCCGTCCATCACAGGACGTTCTTTAGTTCCTAACAGAAATCTTCTCGCGTTTAACTTCTGCTCTTGGGTGGGAGCAGAGCTTTGGGTCTCCCTGGGCATCTGGTGGCAAATGGAACTTTGTCAGGTGTCTCTGGGGGAAGCCTCCTGGCCAGGAACTCGGGGTTCCGTTCCCCTTTACCCCAGCCAGACCAGGCGGCCATCTGACAGTGTGCAGGCCCTCTTGCTCCATCCTGGCGGGTGGTTAGGGGGGCCCGCGTCTCCCTGCATCCTGGTGAGGCAGGGGGCCGGCCGCGGGGTCCGCCGGAGCCCCGTTCATGGCACTCTTGCTTCTGTGTCTGGAGAGCAGCTTCTTGTTCAGGATCCTGGAGAGTGTCGCCCCCTTCCTCCGGGCCCCCTCCGGCTGCTGCAGGAACACGAGGTCATTGTGCGACTGGCTCATGCCGGGGTCTTTCTGTTGCTGTCGCCGGCGGAAGAACAGCTTTGCGCCTTTCCTTAAAATCCCTCCTGCAGGGAGAAGCACAGGGGCCGGTCAGGTGGGCCGTGGCGGGAACGCAGGGACCACTCGTCCAAGTGGAAACAAACAAGGACATTTGAGCGGCTCTAGTAAGAGCGGTTTCTGACTTTGCTGTGTGGTCGCTGTCGCCACCGGGAGAAGCTGCTGGAATCTGGCCTGGACCAAACCCCAGAGTTTTCAGGATGGACAGACTCTGAGCCCAGAAGCCGTGAGCTGGTCAGGTGCAACCCGGGGAGGCCTCTCTCTCCCTGGCCTCCTAGTCAAGACTGATGGCGGCGGGCTGTCCCCCTGGGGCTCCCCGGCCCCCACCCCCAGGAAAGACAGCCCTGCTATGAAAACCCAGCAGGGGTCATCACACCCGCGTGTCGGTGCCGGCGGCTCTGGACAGGGCTGTCTGGCCATCCGGGCGAGGGGCTCCACGGCTCTTGGGCAACTCGTTACTCTCGCGCTCGAGCCAACAGATACTTGAATGTTTGTTTGGGGGGACCCCGAGGGACACCTGCCGGCTCTTCCGCATGGAATGTGAGTGGGCAGCGGTGGAATCAGGCCCAGCCCCGTGTGTGGACTTGGAACAGTCAGCACATCAGAGCAGTGTGCCCGGGACCTCAAGAGGCCGCTCGCGGGAACTGGCACCGAGGACGGGCATCCTTCCGCTTGGGGCACACCCCAGAGCTCCGGAGCCCGGAGGCAGAGGCCCAATGTCACCTGGTCAAAGGTACTGAAAAGGTCTCCTCCCCCCACCTTCTCTTTGGATATAAGCAAACAGCCTCTTACACAGAATCCTGAGGACGTGTGTACAAGGATCTAATGGGGAGGGGCTGTGCGCAGGGGTTTCCAGGACAGCGGGCGGGGGAGGCAGCACGAAGGGGACTACAGACGTGTCCGTGGCTCTCCCCTCGCCACAGGACTGCTGCGCTACATCTGGGGACCACGAGTGTCTGTTCCTAGAGCTGGTCCCGTCCCCTTAAGAAGTGGCCTGTGTCCTGAAAAATCCCCAGCTGGGGCCTGTCACGCCACCAGTCACTGGTACCAGCTGGATTTGTCGCTGCAGCCCCGCCAGTGGGGCAGGAGCCCTGGTGCCCACTGGGTTGTTCCCCAGCCTGTTGGATGACCCAGGCACTGGGAGGGGCTCCAGCCTGACTGAGTTACCTGGGGTCGCTGAGGCCCAGAACGTGATTCTGAACTGCAGGAACCTGCTTTAGGCTCAGCTTGGGGTCCCTGAAGGGCATATAAATAAGGGGTCCCCACGAAACAGAGGAGAGGGAGGTCCAGCAGGGATGGGGCGGTCCCAGAGGACCACGTCTCCAGACCCCACTCCAGGGGTCCGTGCACTAAAAGTTGGGCAGGGGTCTGCAGCCAGGGGCCAGGTGTGAGTGCGGGTGCTGTTCTGGGTTGGATCATGTCCCTCCGGAATTCGTCGGTTGGGGTCCCGAGACCCCAGAGACAACAGAGGGGATTCACAAACGGTAAATCCGGGCGGGCGCTCCGCCAACAGGATGTGTCCTTACTCAGAGAACTGTGGACACAGGCGCGCCCACGGGGAGGGCACCCACGGAGGCAGGGATGGGGGTCACGCTTCCACAAGCCAGGGGAGGGCAAGGACGCCAGTGGACACCAGAAACCTGGGGAGAACATGGAGCAGAGTCTCCGTCGTCGCCATCAGGAGGCCTCTGGACTTCTGACCTCCGGAGCCGGGACACTGTCCGTTTCTGAGCACAAGGCTGTGTGCAGCGGGACAGACCAGCACCTGGCTGCCGGGAAGCACGGTCTGCCCCAGATTCAGAGGAAAACCAGAGCACAGAGAGGGCCAGGAGTGGCTGTGTTCACAGCTTTCTAGAAAGGGAATCTACATGTTTCTAAGCCATCACTTTCACTCTTTTAAATGAAATTGCACTTGGGGCGCTGGATGGCTCAGTTGGTTAAGCATCCGACTCCTGGTTTTGGCTCAGGTCATGATCTTGAGGTCATGGGATTGAGCCCGGCATCGGGCTCTGTGCTAAGTGGGGGGAGCCTGCTTGGGATTCTCTCTCCTTCTGCCCGTCCCCGCGGACTTGCAGGCATGCTGACTTGCTCTAATAATAAAAAAAACTTCAAGACTGAAATGACTAAAACTCAAATTCTTGCCATATTAAGATGAATTATCAGGGACTTCTAGGCTGCGAATAAAGTCCGGACAGTGGGCAGACCCGTGTGCCGTACTGACTGGAAACACTTGTGCCCGCTGCAGTCTGTCCCACAAGCTAAGGTCTGCTCCCACGCGTCCCACGGGCCGGGCCTGTAACGTGCTGCCTGCTGCGCTTCCGTCCCCACGCAGGCTCTCCGAGCAGGTCTGCAGTTTTGGTAAATCTGACTGTTCTGTGTTCATACAAGAACCAGGTGATGTCCCGTAACTTGACATGACTTGTCACGGCTTCTACGGGGACACCACCGCCGCTTCGGATGGAGGGGTCATGTGAAAGGAGGGGCTGAGGTTTGCAGATCTGTAGGCTGGAACCCTGCTCCTGTCTCCCAGAGGTGTCTGAGGGAGATCTTATTCCTGGCAGTGATGTGCCGGGCCCCGCTAGCAAGGGCCCCAGGGCAGAAAGCCTGTGTGCTCGTGCCTGGCTCCCCTCTATGTGTGAGACCTACTGTCTGAGCTGGCAGGGGACGGGTCCCACCCGGGGGACGGGTTGAGCAGGTGTCTGGTCAAGGACACCTGCATGGGCAGTCACCGGGGAGCCCCCTGGGAGTGGGATGAGTCTCGGTCCTCAGAGCATCCCAGAGCGCGGCCCTGTACTCCAGCACGGACGGGGACGGGCTTTCTGGAACGCTGTCAGTCTTGACGTTCTGGTAGCACGTGTAAGACAGGACGCCAAGTCCCTCCCAGACCCACAGCTTAATTCCTCAAACGTGAAGAATGACTAGCATGAGTGGAAGTCATGCCTTTCTCCTTTCCAGATAAAAATGTTAAGAACGTTCAGATCTGGGGGACGAATCACAGTGACCTTTGGGGGAAGTAGAGCCAGAAGAACAAGGCCACGGAGGGGACACGGACCCCGCCACTCCGTGGAGGTGTGGGGGTCAAGTTCAGACATGCCAGCACACACCCCCGTCAGCTGGGAAGGGACAGGGAACGGAGCTTCCTCAGCTCCCCGGGACCGTGCTGCTCTGTCCCTGGCGTCTTCCCGTCCAGCGTGCCCGGTAACTGAGTCCAACACTCATCTGTCCCGGGAAGGCACTCGGGAGAGGAGAGGTTAACCGTGCCTCTGGCTCTCCCGGACTAGAGCACGTCACCCTGGATGGCGTGCTTGGCCTTCATACCATTGGCTCAGCGCCTTGAGAGCCAACGCCCAGGGCTCCCTTGGGGAGAAGACAGCAGTCTGTCCAGCCGGCCGCCCCACCCCGCAGATTCCAGACAGACCGCAGGATGGCGTGAGCCGCTTCCCCGAAATGTAGCACCTGTGGTTCTGTCTAGAGAACTCTGGCTAAGACGGTAACTAAAAGTTTGGAACGTCACCCTTGCCTCTGGGCCCCCAGAGTCTGTCACCTTTGCGGATGAGGACGGTCACAGGGCCTGAGCAGGAGGGGCTGGAGCGCTCCGGGTTTTACAGAGCGAGTTCCAGACCGTCTTGGCCGCTCCAGCGGGCATGAGCGAGAATCAGACCTCGCCCGCCCAGACCTGAGCCTTTGAGGTTCCTTCAGGTAAAATGTGGAGAGGAGGTACGTGGAATTTGAAACAAACAGCCCCAACGTCTTAAATGGGGGACAGAGGAGAAAAAAATCTTCCCCGGTTCTAGCAAGGTTTAAAAAAAAAATCACAAATGGGCTAAAGAATAAACAAATAGGAAAAGAATCAAAAATAATTCCTCTAAATGGGAGCTTTAGTATAGCAAATATCTGCAAATTTATTCTCATTTGCCTCCACCGACTCTAACAGACATGAACAGGTCACCAGAGAATCCGTCGGAGAGGTGGAGGACAGTGACCAAGGTCCCTGGGCACGTTGTAGTTTGCTGCCCGCAGAACAGCTCCGGAAGTCAAGCCAAACCATAGACCATCCGTGTAGAAAAGGGACCGCTTGTTAGAACCAGGGCCCAGCAAAGGGAACGGTGTGTGGGCACTCGACCGGGCATGAGGCTGGCTGTCCCCTGAGCCAAGGACAGCGCCCTGACCCCCGAGGCGAAGGAGCTTCACTAATGGGACCAGGGCATGTCCGAGGAGGAACACGGGGAAACTAGCAGCCCGGGCAGGTCACGCCACAAAGGCACAGGAAAGCAGGGAAGGGGGATCTGCCTCCTGCTCTTGCAAAATAGGCTTTTCTCATGGCAAGGCTGTAGTCAGATTTAAAAATAAATAAATAAATAACAATAAGACAAAAATAACTTACTGTGTAGGCAATTAATTCTGGTTGGCATAGCGATCCTCTTAAGTTAAAGGGAATGAGCACAAGATGACGGGAAGGAAGAGGTCAGAGGTTAAAAGAAAAGTATGCAGGAACCAAACAAGGGGGACAGGCAGTGAGTCCCGGGGCGCCGTGCCTGTGCACACATGACGGTACAGGGCAGGATATCTGGCCGGGCTTGGGGGCTGGGGGGGGGGAGGTTTGTCTGGTTTTGTTTTTTCACTCCTTAATATTTGTCAAAGTTTCATCCATCGTTTTGCTCTTCCTTACGGTAAAGTCCACACGACACGGACTCTCCCGTCCTAACCACCTCCAAGCCCACAGTCCCGTTCCAGGCCTTCCCTTTGCCGTGCGACCACACGGACACTTGGTGACGCTAAAAATAAGCCCAGATCTGGGGACTGGACTTCCTGTGTTGGCTGCGGCCTCAGAAGAACGCGTGTGTCCAACCAGCGAAATCGCAGGCTTCTCAACACGCGGGCCGTTTGGGGGACCTGCGGGAACTCCCGCTGGGACAGGGTGGCACGCGCGGTTCTCCGGCCAGGAGATGAGCTTCAGTTTAAAAAGGAGAGAAGGCTCCCCACAGCCGCTGGGCCCCAGGCAGGAAAGAGAAAACCCCCGGGCACAAGAACGAGTGGGCACCCGTCACCCGTAATCGCCCGCGGTTCGGACATCTCCTAGAGATGCAGGGTCTGGGTCTCCGAAAACGCTGGAACAGAAGCAAATTTGGAAACGCTGCCCCATACGTCCCTTTGCGAATCCACAGCGCCGGCGGGTGAGCGACACCAGTCACCGCCACATGCAGCGTGGCCCCGGGGCCCAGGCTCCAGGGGAGCATCAAGCACACCTGTCAGCACCCAGTTCCCCCCAGAATGCCCCTTTGCAGGGGTGCCCTCTCCCTGGCCAGGGACGGGAAAGGAGAAGCATGGCCATGGCACAGCCAGGATGGAAACCCACGGCAAAGAACTCTCTGGGAGGAAAAGCGGAGGAGCAGAAGGAAGAAGCCAGGGAGGAGGGAACGGGGCTCTCTGGATGGACTCGGGGTCAGCGAGGCGCGGCCTCTCAGTGAAGGCAAGAGGGCAGGCTGGAGGGTTGTTGGACTGTTGGCCGTCGGGAGAAGGAAGGGGGAGGAAGGGGCGCCCCACCCTGCACCTCGTCTTCCGCTCTGCCCAGCGCACACTGCTTCCTTGGGGTTAGAGGAGCTCCCTGGGGCATGGAGCTGGCCCCCAGTCCAGGCTGGCGGGGGGCGGGGGTGTGTGTGCTGCCCTGTGGACCCGCAGCCGGGCCGCCCTTCCCATCACCTGGGCTGCCCCTTCTGAACCGGGACAAGGGAGCCACCAGAGGTCCACGCACCGGTCACTCTGACTCGGGCCAGCAGGTGGACAGAGGCCCACGGTCTGATCTCTGTTGCATGGCCTAGAGATGCTATCCTCTTCCTTCTAACTTCCAGCGGGTCCCCATCTGTGCCCTCTCTGCTTCAGCAAGGGTGTGGCTCACGTGGACCCCCGTGGAGCAGACCCTCCCCCCACCCCGCAGAGTCCTCAACCTCAGCCCCAGGGACATGGGCCACCATGTGCCAGGCCATCCTGCAGGCTGCGTAGCAGCACCCCAGCCCCCAGCTGTGGCCGGTGAAACGGCCTCCGGACACAGCTGTGTCCCCTGGGGGGGACGGGCAGGGGGCGCACGGTCACCCAGTTTGAGAACCACTGGTCAGTGGCGGCAAGAGGAGAGGAGCAGAGCGAGGCAGCCGCAGAGCTGCTAACCAGGCTTCCCGACCTCGGGAGTGACGAGACGGCCTCCTGTCTGCATTCTCGGGGGCCGGGAGGGGAGGGGCGAGGACTTCGTGCTAAGCGGCACCCACGACGCCCAGCTGGGACCAGGCGCCTGCGTCTGTCTCCCGTCCCGTCTCTGCACTGGGATCGCCTTGTTCCCGCCTGGGAGGTGACACAGCCTCATGCAGAGGAGCCGAGGCCCAGGAGGCTTGACCCTCCCTCACCCTCCCACCCAGAACGGCCCTCGAGCCCCTGGACTGTCTCGCCTCAGAAAGGGCCTCGAGGGGGACTGTCATGCGAGAGCCCAAGTCAAGCACACACACGGACAAAGTCTACAAATGCAAAGCTTCGATGTGGTGCTAACGGAGAACAACGGGTCATCCTCAGGACAGGACGACTGGTCACTACACACACACACACGGCAAGTTAACTGCTTCCTTTCCCAGGGAACGTCTCTCCCCTCAGACCCCAGCAGGTCCGAGCACTGAGGTCGGGCCGGGTTTTAGTTGGAGGGACGAGCCTGAGGCACGGTGAGCAGAGGGGCCAGTCTCCACAGCCACAGAAGCCCGGGGTCTGCTGGCTTCGTGCCGAGTCGCTGGGTGACCCCCTCTAAACGTTCTGGAGGGTTCTATTTTGGGGGGGCGGGGCAGAGTGCCAACAGAGGAAAGGGCCCCTTTAGGCATGACCAGAAACTGCTGCCCTCGGGGCAGAGACGGAAGGATTCTGAATATGCCGCCTGCCCACTGGCTCCGGGCAGGGGCACCCCTGCTTCCTGGGGCGGGGTGCCAAGGGCAGGGTGGCCTGGCAGCAGAGGGAGCGGAAGCCGGGGATGGGAACTGAGGGTTAGCTTGGAGAGGGGAAGGAGAGGAAAGCCAGCGGGTGGGCCGGGGGGCAGGGGGCGCAGGTGTGGGTACCTTTATGCTTCTTGGCAGTGCCCGGCTCTGAGACACTCAGGGAGCTCTCTGACAGCTCGTCCCCGTCGAGGTCCAGCGGGGCCTGGCTGCCCCACGCCGAGGCCTGGGACTCCTTGTCCAAGTCCCAGGAGTCTAGCTCGCCTTCCTGGGGCTCCGGGGCCGGCGGGGCTGGGGCAGAGGCCTCTTCCTGCAGTGGGGCGGAGGCCTCTTCCTGCAGTGGGGCAGAGGCAGCGGCCGCCCCCACGAGGGTCGGGGTGTCCTCCTGGTGGGCGCTGTCCATGGAGGCCGAGTAGTCCAGCATTAGGGCAGCGGCATTGTCCTGAGAGAGTGAGGTCTGTCCCAGGACAAAAGAAAGAAGTTAGCATGAGGGGTGGTGGCAAGGACAGATGAAAGGAGCCGCGGGCTTGGAAGAGATGAAAAGCTCCGTGCAAAGGTCCTGAGGGTGATTCCAGAGTGTGAGAAGACACCAGCCCACAGCTCCCCCAGGAGGCACGGCGGGTTTCACAGGGACTGAAACGCAGCCACTGAGGGTTTCCCCTCGCCGCAGAGGGTCTGCGAGGGGCACCTGAGGTCACAGGTGAGGGGTGTGGAGGAAGCAGACAGCCTTCCCCGGCGGGGGGGCCCACAGGAGGGAGACACTTCCGCCCAAGTGGCCTGCAGCACACCGGGAGGCACAGGAAGTGGGCTGTCCCTTCGGTTGGTCTGTCAACACTTCTTCCCACGGGAGTTTGTTCCCTGCACGGAGAACCCAATCGGCAGGCACACGGCGACCTGAGAAGTCCGTGTGTGACCTCCTGGTGCCGAAGACAGGTGCAGGTGCTACCCTAACCCTCGGGGCCGGTGGGCTGGAGCCCGGGAAGGTGACTGCAAGGGGCGTGGGCTCCCCGGGGCCGCCCGCTTCCTGACCACGGGCAGCCACACGTGGCTGGCAGAGAGCCCGCTGACTGAGGACGGGGCCGTCTGAGCCTCCATGAAGCCTCGTCACTGCCGTGGGTTGGACACATCCCAATAAAGAGCCGCAGGTTCCTAGTGAGTCGGAGATACAGCCTCCGGGAACCGGAGAGGACGGAGTTCTGGACTCCTGATGCCGCCGCCCCCTGCCGGCCGCCGCTGGAAGTGCGCCCAGGAAGGCCGGGAGCCCGGGGCGGGGGGCCTGGGCAGCGGGGACTTGGGCGCTGGCCGTGGAGGCCCTGCGTATAATGACAGCACCGGGAGCTCATGCCGGCCCCTCCCATGACCCACCTGGGCATGAGCTGTAGACGGCCACGCTCTCCTACCCTCCAGGCACTGCCCTGCCCTCTGGGTTCAGAGCCTTCCTGCTCCCCCTCCCCGACAACGACCACATCTCCCAGCGGCCCCTTCCTTGCCCGCAGTCTCCTTGCTCATTTGGAGATGTCGAACACGCGCACGGGACCCTCGCGTGGCCCCCGGCCCTGCAGGGCTGCCCCCTCTGGCGGCCCGGCCTGTGTGGGGCCCAGCACGGACTCTGCACCGCCGGCACGGGGAAGCGCACGAGCGGCGGCCAGGGGACACTTACACCATCTGTCTCTGACTGCAAAAGCACACTCACGGCCAACACCTTCAGTGTTTTAGGGACATGTCGGCCTGCGAGAGGGTCACAGCTCTGTCCCCAGATGGGGCCTCAGGCAGGCCAGTCTCTCTGTCTCAATAGTTTTGCACACGATTCACTGGCCGCTCACCAACCAGAGCCCCCGGGGCCAGAACCCGCCAGCTTCCCCACGACAGGGACAGCGGCCTAAACACGGGTGACCCCCGGCGCTGGCCCTCGGCAGGGAGCTGCCTGGACGACACCGGGAGCTCGGGCCGCCTTCTGCACGGAGGGAGCTCGGCCACGGAGGGGCGCAGGCGCGGGCACGAGCCGCACCTTGGAGATCCCTGATATGATGATGGTGCTCTTCTTCCGCGGGGACTTGACCTTCAGCTTCGAGGACTCGCTGAGCTGGCGGATGGCCACTTCAGCCACGGGGTCCGAGCCGTTCAGCACCAGCAGCTCTGCGGGAGGGAAGGCAGCCCTGAGCACGCTACGCTCCAGCCTGCGGACCTGCAGGGCTGATGGAAACGGTCCCCAGGCAAGGCCCCCAGGTCTCCTCTGGAAAGGGCCAGAGAGCAAATGGGCGCAGCTCTGTGGGCCAGCCTGGGCCGTGGCACTTACGGTGGCCTCGGTCCTGTGCAGGCTGAGCCTGTGTGGACACCATCGCACAAGGCCGGGCTCCGAGGAGTTTACAAACAGGGCCGGGTCTGGCTCACAGACCCCCCTCGGCCTACAGCTCCTTCTGGATGGTTCCATGCACTCGCTGCTGTGTACTTACTCAGATCTCTGCCCTCAGATATCTGCCAGCCAGACCTCCCTAGAGTTGATAGAGACCAACGAAAGCAGGAAGACCCACCCACAAAAAACCTCCCACCTTTCAGAAGATTCTGAACTTCGGGAGGCAACGCAGTCACTCCTTCCCCTCCCGACTGCGGCTCAGCACAGTGGGCTGCTGTGAGCTCATTCCCGGGGTCCGTACCCTACACCTGGCCAACACCTGTGGGAGGCCGGACACCTAGCAGGGGCTTGTGGAAGGCTCACAGCACAGTGTTACGTGTCCCCATCCCCTCACCCTGTGAGGCGTGCGCCCCTGAGACGTGGGGGGATGTCAGGTAGCTCAGGTGGGGGGGAGCAGTACTGCCAAGGTCCCCGATGCCCGGCTCGTGCCCGTCTGTCCCTTCCCTGGGGCAGCTCCTGCTCGGGCAGAGGCAAACACAAGGCCATCGGAGGGCTGGACGCTAACGGGGCATCTCCCGTCTCAGCTCAGACGACGGACAACAAGTGCTCCATTTCAGGGCCGACGCGGCCACACACTGCCTGACCACCACGCAGCGCGAAGGGAGAGGCTCGCGAGGAGGGGGCTGGCGAGGACCCCCCAGGGGAGCGCGGCACTGTCGTTCCCAACACTTCATGCCAGGCCCGGTGGCTCGGAGATGTCCTTCAAAGCCCTGTCCAGGTGCTGGGAGTGCGTGAGAAGGGTTCAGTGGCCACAGGCGGCCCAGGGAGCTGATCTGGGGGCTGACTCCACTGCCCACGGAGTGGGAGAGAAACCCACGGTGGGAACGTCAGCCCTTTTAAAAAGCGATCCTGAACGGGGGAAGGGGTCCCTGTGGTCTGAGGCAGTGGGACGCTCCACCAGGGGCAGAAGGGGCATTGGGGGTGGCCAGCCAGCGGAGGGACAAGGCCTGCGTCTAGGGACTGCAGCTGGGGGGAGCCTGCGGTTTCCAGAGAACCGTGACCACCCCCATGGGACAGGCAGTGTCAGCTTCACCAGCTGCAGGGATCCGAAGCCGTCCTAAGACGGCGCGCCCATCAGATGAGAGTTCCCTGCCCCCCGTCCTCTCCTCCTAACCCTTTGTGAGACCAGAAACAGGACTGAGAGGATGGGGAGAGGTGAGCCGGAGAGAAGGAGCCCCCCTGCCCTCCCTCCGACAGCAAGTCGCCCCCGAGCAAAGGGGGCAAACGTAATCCCCAAGTTTAGATCGGGCTCTGACCTAAGGAGGCAGGAACCCCTCTCCCCAGAGACACTGGGCGTGACCGTAACAATGGGCATTTGCGAGCAGAGTTCTGGGGGAGACCAAGCCTAACGAGCAGCTTCTCTGGGGCAACGGGAGAAGAAAAGCCGCCTTTACAGTTACACCCCTGGGTCCTGCCTCTTGGGTGTTAGTCATAGCACTGGTATACTGAGCGAGGGGAAAATCATGCTCAAATTTTATAACATGAGGCATAAACTGGGATTTTATGTTTATTTTGTGAAAGCATCTGCTAGAACTTAACACCACCCCTGGTCTCTGCCTGGCTTCCGTTCCCCCCACCTCCTCCCTGTTCTGCTCTTAGTGCTCAAAACAGCGCCTCCCAAACTCCAAAAAGGAAATGCTGACCTGGGGGCACATGAGAAAGACAGGAGAAGAGCCTGGAAGGAGGGAGAAGGATGCGGTGAGCCTGCGGCCCGTTACCTGTGTCCGAAGAAGAGAAGGTCTTACTGACAGGAGCCCCATGGCAGGAGATGGCTTGAACAGAGATGTCCTTCTCAATGACCTTCACCTTGACAGGCGTCTTCAGGGGAGACTCTGCCAGGAGAAAATCCGGATCACAATGGCCCCAAAAGCCACCTGACCCTACAGTTCGCGGAAGGTGAAATCACGCTTTCATGGAACCCCAGCCGTTCAGATGTTTTTAACCGTCTCTCATTTTGGGGTGGGGTGCAGGGGTGTATGAGGGGGCAAGTACCCAAAAGGATGCTGGGAACCTGGGTTTAAATAAAATTTCAGAAACTTTCATCAAAAGCCAGAATTTCACTCTCTGTTTTGTAGTCAAGAACAGCGGGGCCAGGAAACCGGCCCTGGGAAGATGATACGTTATCTATCTGGAAGCGGAAACACAGTATAAATGAAAATAAAACAGTAAGCCCGTACGCGGAGGTTGTCTCTGCGGTAGAGACTAGGGAGACAGGTGCAGAACTCGGCTGGGTCGAAAGTGACTGCACCCCGGGCCCTTCTAGAAAACGGATTCTCCTCCTACGAACTTGCACCGATGGCCTCCATCGAAGGTTTCAAGACAGTGGGCCGGCCGTCCCCGCGGGAGTGAGCGGGAAGTTCACTGAACTAGATCACTTCCCCGCACGGCCAGGTTCGGCGCTCCAGCGTGCGCTCGAGCTGAACTTGCCTGGGCAGCCGCGCGTTTGACAACAGAGAAAGGTGACCGGTGAGAAGCGGGAAGCTGGGAGTCTCGTCAGTCACCCTCCTCCCTGCACACGAGACCGTCGTCGGAGCCACACCTGCCCCGGCAGCCGGCGCTTCCCGCCACCTTGAGGTGCTCCCGGGCCGCACTCACCGCAGCTCAGGGGGGACGCTCTCCCCGTGTCAAAGCGAGGCTTGGTTTTCACGGCGGTGACGGTGGTGACCACGGTCCCACAGGGCATCACCGTGCGGTCTTTTTCGACCTTTGTGGCAGGAGTAGGTGGCGGGGTCTTGGGTTTCACTTCACCGGGTTCTAGGTAAGAAAACTGCAGAGAAAGCCGGTTACGCGTTTGGTGCTGTGCCCACGCGACCCCTGGGCATGCACGCCGCCCTCCCGTGCCGTAACCCCTGGCTTCGTCGGTCAGCCCCGCTTAGTACCACAGCCATCCAGCCATCAGTCTGGGTTTTCCCAGAAACGACAGAGGGTGACAAGAACCCGTCACGCAGCGCCTGGCGACGGGCACCGAGGCTGGAGAACCCAGCGAAATCGAAGGGCCCTTTCCGGGGTTAGGCCCGCGTGACCCGGCACCGTGGAAAGCTCGCCATGCGGCAGACCACTCAACACGATCGTGGGCGCAGTGTCCCATTCGAGTCTAGAAATGCACAGGACGGAAGAGGAGCTCCTCTTCGGTGAGCGAGCGTCCCATTTCCCGCTGAAGAACACGTTAAGACGACCGACAGGTAAAGATATTCCTAATCTCAAGCCGGTCAAGGTGGAGCTCGGCCCCGGCGGGGAATGACGTCGTACCTCCGCGGTGACCGAACCCAGCACTGAGCTGCTGCAGGAGCCGCCGGTCAACGTGAAGCTCTGGGGCCCAGACGGCTGCTTCTTGAATAAATCCAAAGGAATGGTTGTCGTCGCCAATACGGCTAAAAAGATAGGAGACAAGTAAGGGTATGTTTCCACAGGGTTCCACGGGAGCAGGGGTCAGCGGGAGCCACCACCGCAACCAGAACAGAGTCCTGGTGCGCACCAGGTCCGCACCAGCATCCTCCAGGTCCAGAACATTTCAGAACGTTCTACAACACCAGAGGCGAAGAGAGGCGTTGGACATGCTCCAGACCCCAGGAGGCTAAGAGACAGCAGACAGAAGGCAGTGTCTGATCCGGGGGAGTGGGGGTAACTGCTCCACGGGGTGCTGGCCCAGCCGATGAAGGGGAACACGGGCGGCAGGTCGGGGAAACCGGTGCAGACGTATGAGAGAATGTCCTTATTCTTAGGAAATGCCCCGAAGCAAGGAGGGTGCAGGGCCCGATACCCTCAAACATTCAAATTCACCCTCCAGCGTGTGTCCTGTGTCCGGGCGTCTGCAGGCATAATCAAAAGCAACCACCAAGTGCGAGTGCAGATAATAAAGCGAACGGGGCAAATGTCAGAACTCCGGGAGTCTGGTAAAGGTTCTGCGGTAGTCCTTTGTCCTGTTTTTGGTTTTTGTTTTTAATGTGAAATTTCAGAGATCCCATCCGGCTGTACAGCGGCGGATCTCCAAAGGAGCCAAAAGCCTCGGTGCCTCGGGAATGGACGGTCCGCTTCTCCCGGCAAACGTCCGCCCGCCCACCCCGCCCACCCCGGGTCAAACCACGCCCTGTTCTGGCCACGCCCTCTCTTGGAATGTCAGAGGCACCTCTCAGATCTTATCCCAAGACAACAGAACCAAGGAAATTAGCTCAGAATTCTTACTAATGGGGGGGGTGGGGGGAGGCGCCCGGGTTGCTCCGTCCGTTAAATAGCCGACTCTTGATTTCGGCTCAGGTCATGGTCTCGGGGTCCTGGGGTCAGCCTCTGCACTCTGCAGGGTTCTGCTGGAGAGTTCTCTCTCCCTCTCCCTCTGCCCCTTCCTCCTCCTCTAAGATAAATCTTTGAAAACTTAAAATCTTATAAAAGAAAATTCTTGCTAATAAACAGAAATTTGAAATGCCTTTTCCTGTGTCTTTGTAACTTTGGGAGACAACCCAATGGCTTGGTCTTTTAGCAGGATAAGCCACGGAAGGGTCCCCCTCTCCTAATTTTGGTATGTTTATGGGCATTTTTAAAAGCCTAATATATTCCCAAACTCCTGAGTTACACACATGCAAACATATAGGTCCGTGTTCCCGTTCACGATTTTACCTTTAACTGCTGCTTTCTTGTCTCTAAAGCATGTGTCCAGTGTAAGCTGCTGTGGCTTATTTTATAAGGAAAAGCGAGCCGGAATCCATTGAGACAGAAAGCACAATGCCGGGGCCGGGGGCGGGGGGGGGGTCGAAGGGGCTGGGGGAGGAGGGAATGGGGAAGACAGGGTCTCAGCCCAGCAAGAGGAAAAAATTCGGGAAGTGGATGGTGCTGAAGGTCGCACGCCAGTGGGAATGTACTTAACGCCTGTGAATTTTACACTAAAAAATGGTCAATGTGGGAATTTCTGTGTTACATGCATTTACCACAATTAGGAACACTACAGAGCAGATCTATTAAGGCTAAGAAGGCTGAGAGGGGCTTCTCTAAGCCAAGAACTGCTGAATAAAAGAGTTTAGGTATTTGTTTAAAACAAAAAAAGGCAAAAACAAGTTGAGTACATTCTCCCAGAACGTACGCCCTTGCTAATGACTGAAGTGGACCTGGAAGCAAACGCGGCCTCGGAAGACCCGAGGTGTCAGGGGGTCCGCCCCTCCCGGCGTCTCCAGCCCCACTCCGGTCAGTGACCCCTCCCAGAGAGCAGGGCCTCCCTCTACCCGCGACACCCACCTTCCGAGGCCGAGGCTCGCTCACCCCCCGACACCTGCAGGTGCAACTCCTTCGACTTGGCGCTCAACTCACTGCGGAAAGGACAAAAAGTGCTGTCAATCCTTTATCAGTTCTTGAAACGGTATTTTGTTTCTGACTCTAGAAAGAAACACACATCTCCAACGGTATGAAGATTATCTTCCACCTCGCCAGCCCCCAGCGGTTGCTGTTATCTGAGAATTCTCTGCTGCCTCTGGCTGACGGCGGGGTTATCTACGCGCTGTGCGACACGGCGGCTGCTTGCCACGGAGGGCGTCTGAGTGCCGTGCCCCCGGGGGGCCTGAACTGAATTTTGCTGCATTTTAATTAATTCAGACTTAAAAAGCCACATGTGGCTCGTAGTTCCTGTATGCAAAAGCGTAGCTATATAATTATCGAAAAACAAAACACAGACCGCGATGTATCTCGCTCCTCTTGTAACCTGTTTTTCTCTCTTAAGATATCAGACCTCTTTCGGGGTCAGACGGTACAGAGCAACGCCCCCTTTTAACAGCTATCCAGCCTCCTCCTATCCGGCCTTAGGAGGTTTTCTTTAATCCGATCCTTAATAACCAACCCTTAATAATGGCCTGGTTGTGTCTAACATTTCATAATTACAAACTAGCTGAGATAAACACCCTTCGACCTAGCTTTGTGCGCACCGTGTGATTATTTCCTTAGAAAGACTGTAAACGCCAGACAAAAGCTACATGCATTTAAGAGATTTTTTTTTCTTTTTTTTTTTGAGACATACTGAGGACTTTCAGAACGGTCATTCCAATGTATACTTCTACTGGCCATTGTCACCCACCTATTCCTTACCAACTTGTACGGTGAGAAAACGGTCTCTTGTGTTTACATCTGTGTTTCTTAAACTATTGCTGATTCGAACATGTCTTCAGAAGTCTCGGGCTACCTACAGTTTTGGCTTTTCTGTTTTCTAGCTCAGACGTTCTTCCCGGTTTTCCGGGACAGCGCTCGTATTTTCATTACTAATTCATAAAAGCTCTTTACATTACACACGGGACACCTGCTGCCTGTCCTCTCTCGGGCTGTTCATTGTTCAAGCCTCAGAAAGCAAGTGATTTCTAGTTTTAGAGTCGGCTGCTTTACTGAAATATTATTTACATGAGTTTCCTATGATTATTTCTGTAGTTTTAACTGATTTTCTTGGGTTGTCTAGGCAGGCAGTCCTATCACCTCCAAGTAATAATCCGTTTTGCCTCAGCCTTTTCCTACTCAGACACCTCCCCCTTCCGCCGCTAAGTGCACTACTCGTGCTTCCAGAACAAAACAGCGGGCATCTTCCTCTTGGCTTTCACTTGGGACCCCTTCTGGTCTTTGTCATTTACGGTGATTTCTATTAGCTTATTATAGAAGAGGCCATAAATCATGTACTAGTTAAGGTTTTAAGTCAGAAATGCGCAGGGAAAGTCAACGGTCCTCTCAGCATGTACGGAGATAAGTACGTTTTCTCCTTTGATCTAACATCGCAATGGATTCAGTGACTTGCTCTCCCAAAGCCGTCTGGACATTTCTGGGCTGAACCCGGCTCCTTAATACATTCCTTAGAATTCCCACACCATTTCTTATAAATGGGCCGTCCTTTTCCCTTCGTTCCCAGCCAGGTTCCGGTATCAAACCCAAGGGTCCTCCGTTGCGCTCCAGAAGGTGGGTATCTCCAAAGTCAAGGGAGCCTGACCAGCGTGCTCTCTGGCCACAGCAGGACACTGGCCAGGAGGAAACCCAGCCCCGGAGCTGCCTTCAGAAAGGAACCCAGATCAACCTAAAGCTACCTCGGATGTTTAATACACCTTTTCGAGAGCGAATGCCTGTCTGTGTTTAGGGTTTGAGCACTGTTACACACTGATCTTGGGACCTGGCAGCCGTGAGCGGGGCGCTCGGCCGGCGCAAGCCCGTTAACCAGGCTGTACGCACAAGATGAATTCTTCTTCCCAGCTGAGGTCGGCGTGGTTTGTCGCGAGGGCGCTGAACTTCTGAACGGGCTCGTTCAGCCGAACTACACACTGTGGGTTCACGTTGCCTGCAATCAAACAAAGGGGTGTTTCTATTTTTTAAATTGAGAGACGCGTGCACACTTTGCATATAACAGGCCAAATTAAACGCCTGACGTCTTGGCTCGCCCACCTCTCCGGGACTGCTCTTTCTTCCATCATGAACCAACTCTCAAAGCACTTCTCTGGGGGTTTAAGATTTTCGATCCCCAACTTGGTATCTCTTGGCCTGGAGGGCAGACCCCAGGAGCCCCTGCTCCTCACCCGTGATGGGGGACACTCCCCAGGGACATTATGACAGCAGAAGTGGCCCCCCATTTCTGGACAAGACGACCAGCTTGTGCAAGGAAAGGCCTCTGGGATGATCCCTAAATTGGGGGATACCCCCCAGAGAACCCGTATCCCTACTTACGAGGGATGTGATTTTATCCCTGACTCAGCTTAGTCAGAGCCCTGTCTGGAGAGCTTGGATCTGAGTAATGGGACATTTCCCTAGTCAACAATTCTTTCTGCTGCAAGACCATGCCTGTCCCATGGCAAGGAGCTGTCAATATGCTGTGTCACCAGTGACCACGGGACCAGACGTCACACAGCGTTAAGCATTCCACACCCACGGTCTTAACTGATCTTCGAGATCACCTCCAACGGGAGACACAGAGACCCAGATGCAGACCTGCCTGCGAGGAACAGGGACCCCTGAGGCCATCCCCCACAGCTAGCCCTGCCAAGTCTCTCCACTTGTTAAACGTGGACAGTCTGTGCTTTGGGGACAGGAAGACTCCGTGAACATTAAGTAACGCTTAGCATTCTCAGACAATAAAGAATTCCTTCCTGTTCTCAGCAAAATCAAATCACAGTGGGAAGATGGGACCCATCCCAGGAGGCTGTGCACCTGGGGTCTCGCCAGCCACTCAGGATCGCCCAAAGAGAACGATCTGGGGTCTGCAACTTGTCCTGACTCAGATAACAGCCTCTCCTACTGCCAGAGGGTCCCCAGTGGGCCCGAAGCCCTCCTGACGCTTGCTAAAGCGCCCACAAGGAACCCGGGCTTCTGGGAAAGGAGAAGGTGCTCATCACGTATCAGTCAGGGGTGCCCAGCGTGGGTTTACGCGTTCAATAGTTTAAAAAAGGCAAGGGAGTGCCTTCCAGATGAAAGAAAAGGGCAAGGTCATGACTGAATTCCTTTCTTCCCTCGCTCTCCCTGCACGCAAGCTCGGGACTGGCGTGTGACCATCTCACGGTACTCGTCTGGTTCTCAGAGGCTCTGGGCTCGCCGGCTGGGATCACACAGCAGACCCAGTCGGAGGGCGCCATGGGGACCCAGAGTCCGCGGAGAACCCACCGTCACCCCGCACGCTGCTGTATGGAGGGACGGTCACTTCTGCGGCGGGCAGCCCCCGCCCCCCGTGCCCCCCGGAGCAGCCCGGCCACCTGCCTGAAGCCCCAGGAGCACTTAGCAGCGAAGCCCGGATGTTCTTCACCAGCAACCTGAGCTCGTGAGCCCTGGGAGGCTTGGGCGGGCAGGACTCCTGAGGAGAGGATGAAATGCGCTGTAGATTCTGCAGAGAGAAGATCAAGACGAGTGACCGGGGAGAAGAGGAGGCGCCACCGGACCCCTGTCACCGGACCCCTGTCACGGGGCAGCGTCTTCGGGGAAAATCCGCCAGGGCTGGGGGCTGACCCTGCGGTGGGCTGCGCAACAGTTTTCCGTTCTCAGGGGAAGGGAGGGTCCCAACCCACCATAGCCTCTGCCCCTGCCTCGGAGCCTTTTCTACCCAAGTAACCCGCGGGAAGCGGCGGGGCGCTCAGCCAGAGAGGGCTCCCCGGAACCTGGCTGTGAGTGCAGCCCGGAAGCAAAGCTCACCTTGGGTCCACTGCCCCAGGCCAGGTGCTGGCGAGAGAGGGGGACGCCCGCTCCAGGCTGCAGGTGCCCACTGCCCACCGGCTCCGAGCGGGACGCCAGCCTCTCTCTCTCTCTCTCTCTCTCACACACACACACACACACACGCACGGCGAGGGCCACCCGGGAGGTCCGCACCCCAGGTGGGGGTGTCTAAGTGTCATCCGGGTGATGGACTACAGCAGTGACAGAGGCGTCCATAATCATGCTCTCAGATGGGCATCAAGGCATTTCCAACAGAGAAAAGTCTCCTTTAACCCAGAGGGCCTCACCGTAAACTGTTTCCCAAACTGGCTTCCTGCCTTCCCTCGTGGCTGAGAGTGCTCGTTACGAGGGGTCCCAGAGCGCCCGGGGTGGCCCGGTCAGTCAAGTGTGTGACTCTCGGTTTTGGCTTAGGGCCTGACCTTGCACTTGCGGCATGGAGCCCCCGTCGGGCTGCGTGCTCAGGGCAGGTCTGCTTCAGATTCTCTCCTTTTCCCCCCTCCTTCTCTCTCTCAAATAAATAAAAATAAAAATAAATCTTTAAAAAAGCAGGGTGTGGGGGGTCTCTTAAGTACCAAGGCCTGGGAGTCCTGGAAAGGCTTCTCAGAGATGCACACAGAGCCTTCCAGGAAGGGCTCCTGGGCACTGATCTGACTTGGACGTTTCTCTGGGGAGCAAGCTTCCCAACATCTCAAGGTCACCATTTAAAAACCACTACTGTGAACCAGGACCTTGCCAACTGTGAGCTGCAAGAAGTCACCACAGGAGTCCTTAGGATCCAAGCCCATGAGCACTGGGGCCAGAGCATTCACATGTCAGGGGTGGGGAGGAAATATTTCGGTTGTCTACGTGTGGTGGTTAATTGTATGTGTCAACGTGACAGGGCCACGGGGATGCACAGTATCTGTTCAAATGCTGTCCTGGGTGTTTCCGCGAGGCTGTTTTCACATGAAGTCAACATTTAAATCAAAAGACCCCGTGAAAGCAACGGCCCTCCCTAATGTGGGTGGGCCTCACCCAATCAGTTGAAGGTCTGCTAGAAAAGAGGCTGACCTCTCCTGAAAAGGGGGTTCTTCAAGCCTGACCGGCTTCACGCTGCGGTGTTGGTTTTTTCCCTGCCTTTAGACTCGAGTGGAGACACCAGCTCTCCGTGGCTCTCATGCCTGCTAGCCTGTAGGCCGGAACAGCAGCTCTCTCTGTTTTCATAGCTAACTAGGTTTCCCAGATGCCTCGGTCCTGGGAAGTCGAGCTCTAAGGCCACAGGCCCCGAGTGGACAGTGGAAAGTCAAGTTTCAGCTCCAGAAAGGCATGGAGTCAGGGCTAATTAAGGTTGGAGCGTGCAGAGCAGCCCAGACACCTGTTCCTCCTATCCCACGGGGTTCTGGAACCCCTGCCCTGAACTCGCAGCACATCACTAACCACAGGCCGTGGTCGCCCAGCAAACAGTCAGGCATTCCCTCTCTACCACGGCGGCGGGGGGCAGGAGGCTTGGTCATGCAGACTCCCCTGCAGGAGGGGGACCAGAAGCCCTAACGGGCCGTGAGGCACCACCCTCCGCGGCTCACCTGAACGTCCCTCGAGTCCACGGGCTTGGTGCTCAGAACCACCGACGGAGACGCAGCCCCAACCAGGTGCTTCAAGATGTCCTTGAGAGTTTCAGACACGGCCTTGGTCTCTGTCCCCTGATCCTGCCAAAAGAGGGGGACGTCCTCAGATTGCCTCCTGACCGTGCGCCGTGCAACACGGGGGGGCAGACGCTGGCCGTCCTCGCTGCATCCCAGGGACCAAGCACGCGGGGTGGAGGAGGGGAGTGTGGGGCTCTGGGAGGTCAGATCCCCGCAGGTGACCTGCTCGTTCTCCTCTGGGAGACGGGGTCCTCCTTACTGACTTCAGAAGTAGGGGCGCCTGGGTGGCTCAGAGGGTTAAGCCTCTGCCTTCAGCTCAGGTCATGATCTCAGGGTCCTGGGATCGCGCCCCGAACTGGGCTCTCTGCTCAGCAGGGAGCCTGCTTCCCTCTCTCTCTGCCTGCCTCTCTGCCTGCTTGTGATCTCTGTCTGTCAAATAAATAAATAAAATCTTTAAAAAAAAAAAAAAAGAAGTAACTCCTGCTCCTTATTTTCAAAATGACAACAATCCAGCTCGTGAAATATACAATCATGTCGCTGCTTCCGTGTCGAAACTTTCAGACAGATGTTTCTTCTTTCTCACATGACATCGGGTAATTTTTTTTTTTTTGAAATTAAAAAGTATTCAAGTAAATGAAAGGGCCCAACAAGAAAGATAAGCTTGTGGAGGCACAAAGCTGGGCAGTTTATACCACCTGGTGTCAACTCCGTAAATCTATGATAATTAATCTCTGACAGAAAGGCAAACATTCCTGGGCTCCAGAACATTCCCAGCACCACCATTCATGAAGCCCACACTGGAAACCACCTAAGTATCCGTTGAGAACTAAACAGATACATCGACTGGTGTGGTCACGGGGGCGGCGGGGGGGGACGGTCCACAGTCCAGTGTAGATGCCCTCGTGGGAGGCTCCCACATCCCCAGCCTGCTCAGGGGACAGGACAGCTGCTCGCAGGGACTCCCACCGGGACCACAGACCTACGGAAAACCTCCCACCTTGCGTGGCTGGAGGGATCTTGGAGGTTGGCCTGCGGAGGGCTGGCTGGCCAGGCCCTGTTACAGCAAACCTAATCCCACTCAGCCCAGAGAGCAGCTACTCTCTGCCAGAAACTCTAATAACGATCAAAACAGCTAATCCCTCCATCACTCCTAGGATATGTCAGGCTCAAGTCTACGCACTTACACATATTAACTAATTTAATCTTCGAAACCACCTCTACTATCGTTATCCCCATTTTACCGATGAGGAAACTAGCGCACAGAGATGTAAATTAACTCGTGGAGGGTCACACAGCTCACGAGTGGCAGAGCCGAGAGTCAAACCCAGGCGTTAGGGCTCCAGGGTCTGCACTGAAGACCACCACGTTGTCGTCTTTCTCTTCAGTACTTGACCTCCCTGTCCTTTTTTTTTTAACTGAGGTGACATTCAACTAAATACACATAAAAACCATCTTAAAAGGGCGCCTGGGTGGCTCAGTGGGTTAAAGCCTCTGCCTTCAGCTCAGGTCATGGTCCCAGGGTCCTGGGATCGGGCCCTGCATCGGGCTCTCTGCTCAGCGGGGAGCCTGTTTCCCCCCCTCCCCTGCCTGCCTCTCTGCCCACTTGTGATCTCTCTCCCTCTGTCAAATAAATAAAATCTTTAAAAAAGTATATTTAAAAAATGAAATAAAATAAAATATGCATTTCAGTGTGATTCAGCAGGCTCCGTATTATGCTGCCAGCATCGAGATGTCATCCCTTATGCTATCTCTCACCCACCAACAATCACTCCCTGCCCCTCTCCCCCTCCCCTTTCCCTGACTGCCCCTCCCTGCCCCGCCCCTCCCCACCAACAGTCCCTGACTGCCCCTGTATGATCTGCCGGCCAGGGAGACCTCCAAGCCTTGAGCTCCCAACGCAAACAGGCCATGTTGGGCTTCTCTCCCTTGGAGGGACCTTCCTGGGGTTCCTTTGTGTTGCAGAAAGTGTCAGAGCCTCATTCTTTTTAAATGGCTGAAAAATAACTCGTTTTATTTACACACTCAACTCTTCTTTTAACCCCCAGGATTTCCTGTCCCTTCAGGAGGAGGAAACCCAGGGTGACATGAGCGGTGGGTGCTCTGATGTCCCGGCTCCTCCCCCAATGAGCGGCTGGCTTGGGCCACACCCCTGCCCCCCCCCCCACGCCGTCACATCCTCAGGGGGCCGGAGGCTCAGGTCCTGTGCCTACTGGCCAGACCAGCTCCCGGGGAGGGGGGTAGCTGGCTTAGTGCCACACTTAGAGCCTCACTTCTCATTCACGGGAGGAGCGTGTGACAGTTGGAGAAGGCCACGGGACGCTGGGGGGCAAGCTGCAAACAGCAGCACAACACGCCACGGTTTGGGTGAGAATGGGGGGCGGGGGGGTAATAAGCTCGTTTTTGCAAAAAACCCGGGAACAGAGAAACATGAACTAATGAATGACCAAGTTACCAAGTTACCGTGTGCAGGGGCGGATGGGGCGGGAGGGACAGGGTAGAGACTGCACGTCTGAGTCGAAGGTTTCCCGCAATTTTGACGTCTGAACCATGTGAATAGTTTACATTTTCAAACAATATACATGTAAATTTACAAAGACGGGGGACAAAACCTGAGCATGAGTGCGGGCAGGCACCGGGGCGCTCCGGGGTCCCCCAAGCACACGGAGGAAGAATGAACTCAAGGAGTCCTACACATGGGGGTCTGCCTGCCTTGGCAGGGCACGGCCCGACCCAAAGGCAGGTGCACAAAGGCAGTGCTGGGACAGTCGGCGACAGAAGGTTCCATGCACTCGGCCGGCCTGGCCATGGTCAGGTCCCCACTGGCCGTGGGGACTGCGAGATGCAGATGTGGGAGGGAAGGGAAGGGAAGACAGGACAGGACAGTCCGAGCCCCCGGTGGGACCCAGTGGCCGGGCAAAGCGACAGTTGTGATGTGTGCCGGTTAGGGGAGTTCCAGTCCAAGAACAAACTGCGTGCCTTCATGTCACAGCACGGATGGTGACAGTATGGATGGACAGAGGCTTACAGTCCCATACTTAGCCGTTGGGGATCTCTCTGTGGTTGAACGAGAGTCTGAAACAGAGCCAAGACGGCGGACAACCGTCGTCACAACCCCACCCTACAAGGGAACCAGCAGTCACAGGGGCCTCTGGCGTATGTGATCTCGCATGATCTTTCCAGCCCCTGAAAGTGACCCCAGGGTGACCTCGTATGCCCACTCCCTGCTTCCAAATTCATTTCTTCCAACACTTAAGACCATGGGAAGCAGAGAGATCGCCTTCCGATTCTACATGCACTGAATTTTAGGTGGGGGGAGAGACACGCCTGCCCCCAGGAGCCACCCCACAGCCACCACCTGAGCTATCCCAGGAGTGCCTCGGGGAAGCAGAAAGGGTCTGATGTCAGGCATGACAGCCTGAGGAGCGCTGTGGCAACAGACGTCACTGGTTCTCAGCCTGCGCTGCACAACAGTGCTAGAAATAATTCTGGGGTTTGTTGGGGGTGGCAGGGGGCAGGCCCAGAATCTTCTAAAGTCCCCAGGCAATGGCAGGTGTGGCAGGGTTGAGGGCTGGCGTTAGATCCAGCAAAGCCGTCTCCCCCACCCCCCCGTCAGTGCAGCCCCACGATCCGGGAGGAGGGGAGAAGCCCGCCGGCATCAGAGGGGTGCCGGGCTGAGCCTCTGTTCCCCAGATCAGGGGGTCACCACGCACACGCGTTCTCACGTACACCAACAGAGGGGGCGGGGGGGTGGTCATAAAAACGCCCAGACTGACCTCCACCACTGCTCTGGGCTGCACCGTAACGGCCGTCTCTGGAGTGCTGACGTAGGACCACTGGATCTGGATGTCCTCCCTCTTCTCTTTCATGTGGAGCTCCAGCTGCCAAAACACAGGGTTACTGGAGAGCTAAGCGGCCAGCAAAACCTCATGCGTCCGCGCGTGTCTGCGCACGTGTGTGCACGCGTATATGCTCGTTTATTTTCCGAGACGTCTGCTTGGCCCCCCCTTGCCTTTCACAATGGTAAGGAAAGCTCTAAACTCCCTGGGGCTCCCCTTCACCCCACCCCCGCCCCGCCAAAACCTTCCACGGCCTCAACCTACCACTCGGAGGGTTCTCAGTGTTGGCCGCTGAAGGCCAGATGTCATGAAAATTCTGCATTACGTGATTCTGTAATTACATGAGTAATTCTCTGCGCTTTGCATTCTCTCCTGGGGCTGACACCAAGGCAGGCGGAGAGGGAGGATCAGGTGGGAAGGGAGATGCGTAGCCCAACCCCTCGCTCCCACAGGCCCCAAGGGTTGTGCCCCAGCACGGGTGTCCTCGTCCTCTCTTGCCTGGGCCGACGCACGGCCTCCAAGTGGACTCTCGGCTCTTGCAACAACCTGTTGGATGGGACCCACGTAGGGAGGCAGCGTCATGCCCCCCACCACACCCAGATTCTCGGAACTGGTGATAACAGGACCAGGTACAGCAAAGGGGACTTCGCAGAAAGGACCAGTGAACGAGGAGATAACGCTGGGTCATCCCAGCGAGGCCTGAGAGAAGAGGAAGACAGGACAGCAGGCCAGTGCGAGGGGCGCGAAGATGGAGGGAGGATGCCAGGAGCTCCGGAATGAGGTGGTGGCTAGAAGCTGCCAACAGCCCCCGGCGGCCGGCTGGCAAGAACACAGGCCCTCAGTCCTGCGGTCCCAAGGAACAGAATCACACTGATAGCCCAAAGAGCAAGGAAGCAGATCCTCCCAGAGCTTCCAGACAGCAAGGCGGCCCGCCGATGTGAGCCTGTGCTGGACATCGGGCCTCCAGAGTGGCTCCATTTATGCTGGGTTTTCTTTAAAAAAACATTTATTCATTTTTTTTTTTTTTTTAGAAAAGAGAGTGAGCGAGCATGCCCGGGGGGGTGGGGGCAGAGAGAGAGAGAGAGAATCCCAAGCAGAGTCCGTGCTGAGCGTGGAGCCCAACACAGGGCTCGACCTCATGAGCCTGAGATCACGAGCTGAGCCGGAACCGAGAGTCGGACACTCAACCGACTGTGTCCCCGGGGCGCCCCCACGTCTAGGTTTTAAGCTAAGTTCGCATGCTCTGTCTCAGCAGCCACAGCAAACAAATACCCTTCCCTTCGTTCTTCAACGCGAGACTCTTTCCTAAGCACGGACCCCAGCTCTTCCCCTCGGGCCTCCTCCCCACCCTCAGCAAAGGAGGAGAGAGCGGCTTTCCAAGGTACTAGCCCCTCCTCGGGGCTGTTAGCTCAGGCTAGCACCTGGTAAGACCAGGGAGGCCTTTCTTGGTCCTAGAATCCTGGCTGATTCCCAGGAAGGTACACCAGCCCGGGCAGGTCCTGGGGCAGCGAGACAAGCGAGACAAACGCCGGGCAGGGCGGGGGCCCTTCTGCCCCTTTTATCCGAAGGACAACAGAGCGACAGGAGTGTCTCCTGCCTGGGGCTTGGATAACGGCTCCCCTCCAGCAGCTGCCTGCCTGTGAGAGGGAATCCGAAGAGCGGTTTTCAGCTGTGTTGAGAGATCAAAGATGCGATCACGTTACTTGTCTCTGAGCTGCCCGAAAGGGCACAAAAACAGCATCTGGGAAACTCCGTGTCCTCTGTGGAGGCTTACGGGTCTTGCCGACTCACTCTGTCCTGAAACAGCCATCGCGTGTCGGCGACACGTGTCCTGGACTCTGCAACTATTTGGCAATTACGCCGTCCAGAATGTTCAGGGGAGCGGGAGGGTACGCGCATCTCACGGGTGCGCGGAGTGACGCCCTCCTCAAGTCTCAGGAGGGGAGGGTCAGGGAGGGGGTTCGGCAGGGTTGGCTCGCGGAGAAAAGCCACGTAGGTGGCCAGAAAACCTTGCTGGCCCCGGCTCTTCGTAACCACGCCTGTGTAAGAAAAGCACACGGGACGTCCTCTTCCCCTGTGGCTGAGGGGGCCGTGCGACTTGGCTCATCCCCCAAACGAGCAGCCAAGCTCGGGCACAGAGGAAGGGGAGACACGGGGCCAAAGCTGCGGTGACCCCTAAAACAGACCCACCCAGAAATCCACAGCTGAACGGAACCTCGTGGACCTGCTTCATGGGAGGGACACGGCAGCTGGGTGGTTCAGCGACCAGGAACCCCCCTAGCCTATTACGATGATTAGACGTGTCTCTGTGTAATGACTGCGGAGATCGTCACTAATACGACGGAGCACACAGACCAGCGCCCCTCGGGGAGGCAGCGAATCGGCTTCCAGAAAACCACAATGAAGGAAGTAGCGCCACAAAGCCACCCAAGGGAGCGTTCTGGCTTCCCAGGGCGCAGAAAGGTCACGTTTGGGGGGCGCCAGCGCAGCTCAGTGCACTGAGCGTCCGACTCCTGATATCGGCTCAGGTCGTGGTCTCAGGGTCGCAGGATTGAGCCCCGCGTCAGGCTCCACGCTCAGCGGGGAGTCTGCCTCTCCCCCTCCTTCTGCTCCTGCTCCCGCTTTCACGCTCTCGCACGCACTCGCTCTAAAATAAATATGTGTTTTTTTAAAGCTATATTTACACTATCTTGTAGTCTATTAAGTGTGCAAAAGCATCACATCTAAAAAAAGCATAGATTATTGCTGAAAATGGTGACCCCCGTGTGAGCGTTCGAGCCCAGATCACCGGGACAAACGTTATAAGGGAAAAGTATGACATACGACAGAATCACCCACACGCGACAGAGACACACAGCAAGCGAAGGCTGCCGGAGAACACGCCGACAGGCAACCCCCAGGCTGGCTCCCACGAGCCTTCCGGGGTGGAAAGTGCAGCATCTACGAAGTCGAGTGAAATGAGCCGTGCCCGTACCGAGCCACAATGAGGATAATCCATGGGTGATGAGAAAAACGAGGGCCCTACTCATCTTTCAAACTTACACCGACGAGTAAGAGGTCTTTTAAAGCTGGCCTTTTCCAAAAACTAAAAAAGGGAGGAACTCCCACGCCAGCCCCTAGGCTGGAGCCCCAGCTGCCAAGGACGGCTGGGCTCTGGCACCGGGTCCTGGGACAGAACCACTGTCCTCATCTCGGATGTCTCTCACCTTCACTCCGCCTGTCGGCAACACGCCTGCTCTGGTTAAACACCTCGAAACGCAGCCTCTCTCCCGACAGTGGTAGACGGAATTCATGACCGCCACCCACACACACCTGTGTGTAACACGTATGTGGGGTATGCGTACACGTGTGTGCATGCATGTGTACGGTCCGTGCGCATCCATAACCCACGCTTTATTTCTACCCATTCGAGATAGAAGCTTACCGTCCAAAACCTACGAGGTAAATGAGGCCCCGCGATCACACCAGCCTTACCCTATGGGTTTATGAGGTTTACGGTCTCCCCAGGACCTGCTCGATCTCCCCGGACTCACCTGCAGATGAAACGGGGAGAGCCGTGCACAGTACAGCTGGTGCCCCGTGTCTTCGGGGGACGGGGATCCCGCACGGACCAGGAACTGAATGGCCTCGCCCGCCACGTGACAAGACACGACCTGGAGGAGGCACGAGACAAGACAGAAAGGAGAATTTGCACCAAACACCCCTCAATTTCAAGGAATAAAATAATAGGGACCTGAAAAGTTAGCAAGGACGGGATGTCAGAGTTCCAAACCTGCTAAGTACCCACATCCGCACCTTTTCTGTTATGGAATCGTCTGAAAACTGGAATCCACATTCCAGATCTTTTCTTCCCAATGCATTTCTCAAGAGCTAAACTCTGTTTTGCCCGAATCTAGTCGTTATAGTCTTTCCACATAAAAAGTTTCTCCTGGATACTATGTTCCGTTTCTCCCCACCAGCGGACTTAAAATTCCCCAGACATTTCCACGTCCATATGCTGTAAAAGCCATTAGCCGTCTCCTCTCTCTAAAAAGGAGGCTTAGAAAGAAAACAAGTGATAGATGTTGTAAGCAAAAAACTTAAAAATATACTTGGAACACCATCAATTGTTCTATCTAGATAATTTTCAACTTATTGTGGTTTCTAACGATGTGGGGATAATTCAAAGACCATATAAAATATTAAACACTGAGGAAATAATACAGCCTTAACAAAAATAGCATTATAAGGTGAGTCCGCTTAAGGACCTATAAGACAAAGAGAAGTAATTACACCAGGAATAAACCAGGCCACATTCCCGATAAAAATCACAAAGCATTTCAGAGAAAGCAGTTACCAAACAGAAATATCAAGTTTCTGCCCCCGGACCCCTCTACAGGAGAGGACCTTCTAGAATGCGGGGTCACCCCTGCCCTCGCAGAAGGCGAGCGGCCCCCAGAGACGACAGGGAGCCAGGTGCCAGGTGCTCACTGGCTGGGAGGGGCGCGGTGGGGGGCGCCGGGTAGGTGGCCAGCGTGCCAGGCCGGGGCCAAGTCATCAGGAGGGAGGAGCGGAAGGCAGGAGGGACCCCCCACTTTCCCAAGGGAACGATGCCGGCTGTCACTTGGGAGGGAAAAGAAAATTCTTTAATTCTCTGGTGGATTTATCAGAATCTAAAATAAAATACCAAGTGGAAAGATTATCCAAATAGTTCCTTTATCCGGCCTGCTGTTTCCCCAAGTTCAGGCTAGGACATCTGCCCCCTTCTTCTTTCTCATCTCCAGCGAACTCCTTCCTTCCCACCCGCAACGGCCCTGTCCAGAGCCTCCCCCCGCCCGGCCCCTCTGCCCCTCCCAAGGAGACTGGAGCCGGATGCTGGGCCCTCCCTGCATCCCCCCCTGCATCCATCCCCAGCATCCATCCCCAGCATCCCCCCACCCCGTCGAAGGCTCTCGATGGCACAGACTGAGAAGGGAGAGCAACGCCTGCTCTCGGCCCTGGCAGAAACCGCCCCGCACTCGTGTCCGCTGGCCTGGCAAGGTCGTGCAGAAGCTCGAGCTACGTGCGCAAGTTTACATATCTTCATCATGTTACCGCCTCTCCCGAGTTCACAAAAGGTTGGAACAAAAAAATGTTTGTATAAGAAATGTCGTCTATTCTTTTAAAAATAAATGCTCTATAAATAGTCCTCTTAGGAGGAACGTATTTTCGTGCCAGATGAGTTACAAACACAAGTGACATGACACGGAGCGCGTCTGCTGTCCCCATCTCGACGGCCCGGGCCTCGCACAGCTCTGGGAAAAACACCAGAGGGTGACTGCTGGGTTCCCGTTAGGTCTCTGGAACCTTCTGTCTCTACAAGCTGATTCGAATTTTCACAATATGTATAAAATCCCAGGGCTCCATCCGTGCTCTCGAGCAAGAAGGAGGTGGTTTCTGTTGTGTCCGGTTCCACACAAAGCTTCCCCCGACCCCATCCCCAGATACGTAGCAGCCTGAGCCCATGATTAAGCACAAATAAATAAACAAGCGGCTTTAGACTTAAAGGCTTTAAAACTTCTAGGATGCAAGACTCCGATGGCCGCAGCCCCTATTCAGGTCCCATCAAGCACGAAGTGGAGCACTAAAGACAGAGCATTTATGGGTCCCAACGTCCTGTCACCGAGAGCCGCTGGACGGTCTTCCCACCCCCCGGGCTCCCGACCCCTCTGTAGAACCGGCCGCACAGACGGACCGTTCCCCGGTCTCCCCGCAGCACTCAGTGGGTAGAGTTGGCCACAACAGCTGTCTGGGGTTGCCCCAGCGTTGCAGCTCAGCCCAGCGAAACGTGGCTAGCACTGTGGCTCGGAGCCCGTTAAGGGACAGTGACCGCACCGAGCCTCGTCCTGGCCGGCCGCTGGCCCTGCCACCCTGGGAATACTAATGCTTCATTTGTCAAATGGACAAGAACAAAATGGAAAGGCTTTAAAAATAAGTAATCTTCTTTTAGCTGCATTAAGGTGTTATCCACAAGGGGGATTAAATTCTCTCGGCCCCGGCGAACGAGGGACAAGCTTATACCACCACACAGGGGACCCCACTTGGGGCCGCAGAAGGTGGGGGCCCCGAGGCGATGCACAGCAGACCCTTCCAGCCGGTCGGGCCTCCAAAGGGACAGACCCTGCTCGTGACCCAGAGTCCCCCCACCCCATCCCACAGACACCAGTGTTTCTCAGGGTCCCTCCTGAGGTTTTCACAGTAGCTCCCCAGAGCATGCCCATCACACAGAGCTGTTTAAATGGGGCTTTTCAACCCTCAGTGCTCTGGCTTCCCACGGAGGGACTCCGATACTGGTACCAGATTTTCGAAGTCAGGTAGAAATGGGATCTAGTATCTGCCGTGGGACTGAGCTCTTCTCCAAGACAGATGTGAACCTCTGGGCCCAGAGCAGGACGCCAGGAAGACAACATCTGGGAGCATAAGGAGCGCCCGTGAAAAGAGCCAGCCACGAGCCCACCTGCTTCACGCTGGAGAGACTTTTTCCAAAGCAAACAGACAACTCTTCAGTCCCATAAACCATTTCAAAATTGCGCCCATGGAAAGCTGAACTGTGCATCCCAGAGACACCGCCCTCCTCTCCACAGAGAAGAGCATCTACCGAGGACGGGCTTCGTGGATGGAGGGGCCCCACGGTGGAGACCCGGTCCACTCCTGCGGATCAAGACCAAAGGCCGGGACGGAGGGGTCACGGGGATGCGAAGACGAGCACACGTCACCGTCATCGTAAGCGGCGCAGATAGAACAGAGCAGGCCGTGGTTCACGTTCCTGTGCTCGCTCCCGCTTCAGGATGGAAGCTCGGGCCGTCACACACCCTCCCAAGTAGGTCTTATCTTGAAACTGTAGCCCTTTGTTTACACTTGGGGCCAAAGAACGAGCCTCCATCCTAGGCAGTGCTGAGTTTGGCTAACGCTTGCCGGAGAAAGGCCTGGACTGTCCTCCAATCTCGCCGCACTCCTTCCATGTTCCTGTTCAATCAGCTCCTGGGACAGCTGACTCCGCTCCTTCTCTTGGAACCCTCTGGAGACCTGGAAATAGTTTAATTACTTCTGTCCCCAAAAGAACTAGGAACACAGCCATGAAAACGCATCGAAAGGGTTGAGGTCACCAAGTCTCTCTCCCTGTGATCATGCTTTGTAACAGCCCGAGGGAAGAACTCGGAAACAACAGGGAAGGTGTCATCTGTGCTCCCAACACTGCCGTCTAGACTGGCCTCTGTAAATGTTCTTGAAGACAGCACCAAGCTGATACAGACGATCCTTTCTACTCCCGAACAGAGATGCAACTTGTTTTCAAAGATTTTATTTGTTTGTCAAAACCACAGTGAGATCCCACCTCACACCGGTCAGAATGGCTAAAAGTCAGGAAACGACAGATGCTGGCGAGGATGCAGAGAAAGGGGAGCCTCCTGCACTGTTGGTGGGAAGGCAAGCTGGTGCAGCCACTCTGGAAAACAGCGTGGAGGTTCCTCAAAAAGTTGAAAATAGAGCTACCCTATGACCCAAGAATTCCACTACTGGGTATTTACCCTAAAGATACAAACGTAGTGATCCGAAGGGGCACGTGCACCCGAATGTTTATAGCAGCAACATCCATAATAGCCAGACTGTGGAGAGAGCCTGGATGTCCATCCACAGATGAACGGATAAAGAAGATGTGGTGTATATACACAATGGAATACTATGCAGCCATCAAAAGAAATGAAATCTTGCCATTTGCGATGATGTGGATGGAACTAGAGGGTATTATGCTGAGCGAAATAACTCAATCGGAGAAAGACAATTATCATATGATGTCCCTGATATGAAGAAGTTGAGAGGCAGAGTGGGGGTCGTGGGGGGCAGGGAGGGAAAAAATGAAACAAGATGGAATCAGGAGGGAGACAAAGCATAAGAGACCCTTAATCTCAGGAAACAAACTGGGGACTGCTGGGGGGTGGGGGGAAGGATAGGGTGGCTGATGATTCACAGACCTGCACCCCTGAAGCAAAGAATACATTGTATATTAATAAAAAAAGGAAAATATTTTATTTGTTTGCGTATTTGTTTAGAGAGTGTGGGCAGGGGGAGGGGCAGTGGGAGAGAGAATCTTGAGCAGACTCTGTAATGACCACAGAGCCTAATGCAGGGCTCCATCTCATGACCCTGAGATCACGACCTGAGCCAAAATCAAGAGTCAAAGCTTAACCGAATGAGCCACCCAGGCACCCCAAGACTCAGTTTCAAAGGTAAAATGCATTACGGCTAGATGCAATCCGAACATCTATGAAATTAATCCTGTTGGCCCCAGAAAAGACGAAAAATACTAGAAAAAAGACTGCGGTGCGGCCCAACCGAGGAATGCTGGGTCAATGCTCTGCTTTACAGTACACGCCATGGACCACACGGGCTCCGACATCCCTCCATGGCAACATTCCCCAACCCCCCTCTTGTCAGGACACTTGAAATGAACAGGAAGCGTTTCCAGTAATGCTGCTCTCCCAAGGGGGATGGCTACCGGGGAATGTGGTTTACTGCCGGCATTTTGGGCTCAAAGGTCTGTCTGTGAACATGGCATTCTCTTCCATCAACCCTATGTAAGAAAGACACATAACGGGACATTTCCTTTAAACTGAAGGCAGGAGGGAACGGGGTCCTCTCCAGGCTGCCTGTTAGTGCTCCTGGCATGGGGTCCCCGTCACTCTGTCACACCCACCCCCGAATGCTACTGCTTCGTAGCCCGACACACAAAACTCCAGTTTGTCTATGGGTCCTTTACCCGTCTTCTCCGGGCGATGTCAGGCTGCACCCCACGGCTGACTCAGCCCGGAATTCAGTCCAGCAACCCGGACAGGCATCGCTCCCGCCCCGGGCCGGCATCCACGCTGGGTCTCAGAGGGCAGGGCCTCCAATGAGAAACCGCCCACTGCCTTTGGAAAGACCCCGGTACAAAACAATTTCACAACCTGTTAGCATTTTAATAAATACCAGGCTAATGGGACACCTGGAATTTCAAGTCATGCAAAGAAAAAAAATGTCAACCGCGCATCCCATTTGCAACTAGAGAGACAAACGCAGGCGACCTGGAATCAGGCGACCCTTGCAGACGAAGGGGGCCGGCTGAGGTCTGGGGTGGGAGGATACGGGAGACCCCAGCCGCTTTCAGAGTCTATTTCAGCACACAAGCATGTCCCAGCCTTCGTCAGTCACACACAGAACTCAAGCTGTGCACTGCCCCGACGGACAGCAGAACCAGATTCTGGGAGAAATATCACGCCATCGTCCAAGTTCTGTTCGCTGCTGTGGTTTTCCAGAAGCAAAGGTGGGTTCAGGCCTCCCATGCGCGTCCCTCTTCTCCGCTGTCTATTCCGTGGTCGGGTGGGGTGGGGAGCACAGAGGATGGAAGGACACGGACATGAGGAAGAGAGGTCACAGCACTGGCGGTGGTGTCCCAGGCTCCAGCGTGTGTCCCGAGGCTGACTGGCCTGACCCAAGCCTCTGCCGCTGAGTAGCTCTCGGCCGAGTGACTTAGCCTCTGTTCGCCTCAGTCTCTCCGTCTGTACGCTGGGCGTGATGCTCGTATGGTGAACACGGACGAGAAGAGACAGAGCCCGTGGCTGCTCGCACGGCTGCTCGCCAAGGCCCGGGCTGGCCCTCGTTCTCCCCACAACCGTGCCAGGGAGGGACACACGCTGAGCAGACACCCAGCCTCCGGCTCCGAGGGAGAGGGTAATGCCCAGACATGCCCAGATCCAGCCAGTGTCTCCCCGGCTTCCGAGCCGGGCCCTCCTCCGTGCAGGGTGGGTTATTACGTGTGTTTAAAACTGTGACCTGCAAGTGATCGTTATACCACGAGAAGCCTCTCTTTACTTAGCAGAGGCACTACAGATGGAGATAATGACCGCTTTCCCCAGGACACCTGGCCTCACCCCTGAGAAACCCAACATCATTCCCCATCTCCAGTGCGCCAGGCAGGACCCGTTTCCACCGGCAAGCTTTCCGAAGCAACGCCGCGTCCAAGGAGACACACCGTGCTCCCTAAAGGAAATGCACGGCCTTCTCAGCGGGGGTCCCAGCACAACCCCCAAAACCCTGATTCAGACGGGGTGAGTCCCCACGTGCTCCTTGCACACCTCTCGTCTCCATGCAACCAAGTGTGCAGTTTCTGAACCCACGGCCATGCCGTGATCGGGCTCCTGGGACGCCCTATGGAGCAAGGGCTCGCTCTCAGGCCAACTGCGACACAGAGACAGAGGCCTGCCTTTTCTGGGTCAGACGTTCCGCAGCGAGCCTCTCCCGGGACGTGCAGAAAGAGAACGTGGGTAGAAACTCGTTGCTCTTGTGTAAGAGGGTAATTACAGTCTGGGAGGAAGGAATCCATTCAGAGCAGGTTGCGACTGGAAGAGAAGGCAGAGGAGCCCCTGGAGAGGAGCGTAAAGGTGACTGCTTCAGTGCGCAGTGTCGCGCTGGGAATTCCCGGGTCCTGCCTCCCGCCTGGGCCAGCTGTGCCCAACATGGAGGCCAGGTGACAGGGATGAGTCCAGTCTATGCCCGAGAGGATGTCCTGTGGGACAAGCACGGACTCCCCGCAGGAAAACCCATGACCCACAACACCTGCTTGGGGTCAGTAATGGGGCTTCGTCCCCAGTTTTGGGTTCACGGCTCCTGGCACCAGTGGATCACCCAAAGGATAAGAGGGTTTTCTGTGTGCTAAGGAGATGACTGGTGGTTGGGGGCTGTGTATGCTTCAGGATGGGGTCTGGTTACCCCCAACTCCAGCCATGATGTCGGGGGGGTGGCTGTTGGAACTCTCAGGCTCACCCCTGGCCTCCAGGGAGGGGAGAGGGGCTGGAGATTGAGTTCAACCACCAAAGCCAGTCATTTACCCAACCTGGGTCATGAAAGCTCCATAAAACCCCCCAAGCAGGGGCACTGGGGTGGCTCCCTGGGTTAAGCCTCTTGCCTTCGGCTCAGGTCATGGTCTCAGGGTCCTGGGATCGAGCCCCACATCGGGCTCTCTGCTCAGCTGGGAGCCTGTTTCCCCCAACCCCCCGCCTCTCTGCCTGCTTGTGATCTCTCTGTCAAAGAAATAAATAAAATCTTTAAAAAAAACAAACAAGCAAGCAATGGTGTTTGCAGAGCTCCTGGGATGGTCTATGCAAGGAGGTGCCCGTAGCTCCGGGCCCCTCCCCCACACCCCACCGGAGGCCTCCCTCCCACCCGCCTATTCTTGACTTGTTTCCTGTATCACAAACCAGTAATAGGAAATAAGCTGTTTTCCTGAGTTCCTTGAGTTGTCCCAGCAAATTATCAAACCTGAGGAGGGGCGGGAACCCCCTCACGTTACGGCCGGTGGATCTGAAGACCAGGGGGCCCAGCCTTGGGGCTGGCATCTGAAGGGGGGGCAGTCGTGTGGGGCTGTGCCCTCAGCCTGCGGGGCCTGCACTGCCTCTGGGGGGTCGGTGTCAGGACAGATAGGAGTTCGCGAACCCCCAGTGGGCGTCCAGCGAGTTGGGAAGGAGCACTGGAAGGAGAAGCCCGCCCCGCTGCTGTTAGTGCGCACCAAGGCCACTGTGCTCCGACCGAGCTACGGCTGGGCAGGCCGTGCGTCCGGCCCCCATCATGGGCTCTGCCACCTCATGCTGCTCCAAGCGACGAAGACCTTGCTCTCCAGGCAGGACGTGGGGGTGGGGGTCGCTGGGCGATCAGATGTCTGCCAAGACCATGACTAGGCACACGGCGGTCTTCAAGGGTGGCAGGAGAAGGTCAAGTTCAGGGCACCCGGAGAGCAGGGCAGGCCCGCGGGGAGACTCGACACTGAACTCGAGTGAGGAGGGTGAGCACAAAGGGGGACCAGGATCCCCATTCCCATCTAGATGACGGGACTGTGTACTCCAGCCCCACGGTGGGGCTCGTCATTAGCTCAAGTGCCAGTCACACGTCCCTTGTCAGGGCTGAGTCAGGGACATGAGAAAGATAGAGGCTGATGGTACGGAGCACGCCGAGGAAGGGAGGGGGACGTCCTCGAAACCACGCATCTGTATTTCTTCACAACCTTTGCTGGTGGCCCCGAGTGCAATTACAGATTTTCCCCCTCCAGCACTCTGCAGAGCACAACAGGACAGAGCAGAGAGAGGGTTCAACGCGCCTGAAACCCGGGCAGGGCAGTGGTTAGAGCCTAAGAGGAGGAGGACCTGGTTGCTGGAAGCGTCCTGCCCGACGCAGCGGTTCCAGAACACGAGGTCCTAGAGCAACAGTAGAGAGATCCCGTGGCGTGTGCCCCCCTCCTCTGATGCCCACAGACGTTAACACCCGGCACCCCCCACCTGGGGACACACTGCAAGAGAAACTCTGATTCACCCGGGGGTGATCCCTTTACAAAATAGCGCTTTCACGTGCCGTGCTCAGCCAAGACGCCCAGCCGTGAGTAGAGAAGGTGGTGGCGGGACCCACGGACTTGGGGGCATCCTACACCCAACTTCTCAGGAGCTATGGGTGTGTGGAGGCCACGGGCTGGTAAGTGACAGGGGCAGTCGTCACCACCACCACCCCCCTGGGACCTGCTCTCCCACACCCCTGGCCGGGGGGCAGGGGCCTGACACCCGACGGGGACACCACTACCCACAGCCAGGACAAGGCAATGACAAGCCCCCATTTCCCATTGGCCAAGGAAACATAAAAGCCAAGAACAATGAAGAAACTGGTAAAACGAAACATGCCCCACATGCACTGTGCCATTTGTCTGTGGGACATGAGGAGCTCGAGCATCCGCCATGGGCCGCGGGCAGCGGGCCCTTCCGGGGGGAGCGGAGGAAGGACGCTCCGTGCAGGGGGCCAGGGCGGACGGCGGCCTCATGCTCAACTTTTGCATGAGCGAGCACCGCTTCTGTAATTGTCTTCAGGTAAACACAATTTCACCAGCCCCTACGTAAAGTTGCTCTTCTAGCGCGAAATATCAAGACCTTGAAAAACAGCCCCTTCCTACGTCTACCTGTCAGCTCCCCCGTCTACACCTCTGGGCCTCGGAAACCAGGGCAGAGTCAGAAACACCAAACACCAAGTGCCCACCACAGCGGGACTCGGTCCTGATCAGTCGAAAAGAGAGAGGGGGCTCGCTGCACCCAGAGGCACTTCCCAGGCCGGGGGGTGGGGTGCCAACTGCCCTTGGCCCCCCAGTATTGTAGAAGCCCCGGGCCACCTGCTGGCCCAGCCGCGTCCAGCCCTAATGCGCCCTGCTGGTCTCGGCATCCTGAGCTATACCAGCCTAGGGTCTCTCGTAACCCAATACCTTCTAGAGACGTCCCCACACTTGTTACAGGAGTAACACAGCACAAGGCTCCAGTATTGGCAAGGAGGTGGGGAAGGAGAGCCCTCCTAGGCTGCTGGGGCCCAGTGGGCGGGGAGCAGTGCCCTGCTGACCCATTCTGGGACAGCTGGGCACTCTGCAGCGGGCACACCTGCAGCCTCGCAGCCCACGGCTGCCCCTGATCCACTCCCCTGCTCGTGCCTGAGGAGGCGGGGACAGTAAGCAGGCGAGTTCACGGCAGCCTCGCTGCTCTGCTGGGAAAGAGAGGGCAGCTCCCCTGTCCATCCGTGGGGGATGAAGACAGAAGCTCTGGTCCCTCCAGGGCCCTGAACTGTAGTTCAAGTGAAGGAACCAGAGCTGGTTAACGCTATGCTAGTGGGGACAGGGAGCAGAATCCGTGGGGGAGGGGGGATCGGGGCGGGGATCGGGGCCAGAGTGCTTTCTTTCTCCAGCAGGTGTGCCTCCCTCCCTGCCCCCACCCCCATCTGCTAAAGGGCTCTTTAGCAGCAAGGGACCCCACAGCAAAACGGAGACAGATACAAGGGCAAGCCTTGTATTTTCGAGGAAGTTTCTTAGGGGTTTTTACAGATACTTTCCATTAAAAAAATCTTATAAATTATTCACGGTATTTGACCAGTCTAATAAGTAATCCCAGCCTGTAAATAACCACAGACTCCAAAATGAGCTCGACATGGCATCTGGATGGTTCGGACCTAGGTTTCGGGGCACCTGGGGGGCTCAGTGGCTTAAAGCCTCTGCCTTCGGCTCAGGTCATGATCTCAGGGTCCTGGGATCAAGCCCCGCATCAGGCTCCCAGCTTAGTGGGGAACCTACTTCTCCCTCTCCCTCTGCCCCTCCCCACTGCTCATTCCCTCTCTTGCTCTCTCTCTCTCAGATAAAAGCTTTAAAAACCATCCAGTGTCTCATATACACACACACACAAATATATGCATTTCTGGGGACACAATTCACGTATCGTTTAATTTGCCCATTTAAACTGTATAATTCAGTGTTTTTTTCTTTAAGATTTATATGTTTATTTGTGGGAGAGAGAGAGCGAGCGAGCAGAGGGAGAGAGAGAGAAACTCAAGCAGACTCCCTGCTGAGCATGGAGCCCAAAGCGGGACTCGATCCCAGGACCCTGAGAGCATGACCTGAGCTGAAATCAAGAGTTGGACCCTTAATGGACTGGGCCGCCCAAGCGCCCCCAAGTCAATGGTTGTTAACACATTTCTGACTTGTACAACCATCATCCACGACTCTGAGAATCTTATCATCACCCCCCAAAGTCAACCCCGCCACGGGCAGTCCCTCGGCAGCCCCCCCACCCCAGGGCCCGGCGACCCTGAATCTCCTTCCTGTCTCTATCAACATAGCCACCCTGGACAGGCCACGTAAATGAAGCCACTCAAAGACGTGCCTTCCGTGACTGGCCTCTCCCACTCCGCGCTGTGTCTTCAAGGCCCGTGTACGTGGCATGTGCCGGCCTCTCTTCCTTCTCAAGGCCAAATGCCGTCCCAGCGTGTGGACCTGCCGCGTTTTATTTACCCATCCATCAGCTATAGACCACCCTTAATTTTGTTTTTCGTTTTTTGTTTGTTTTTTTTTTTTTAGGTTTTTAAGGTGTCCACGTTTTCAATAATCCCAAAACAGAATAACCTCCCCGCTCCCCCCAGCTCAGCTTTAAATTCACTTCCTCGGTGGGGAAGGGCCCGGGGGCGACCGTGCCCAGCTCACCTTCTCCTGGGTGGACCTGGCCAGACTGGAGACGCCCTGCACTGTGAGCTCCAGAGGCTGCTGGAGCGGGTCCTCCTCGAAGGACAGGAGCAGCGGGCCCTAGAACAGAAGGAAAGGCATGGTGAGGGCACGCCAGCATGATTATATACCAGGGAGAAAGTTCTAGAAACCTGGGAACTGGGAATCTGACCCCTTTCGGTTAACTCTGCCTCCAGCAGCAGCCGCGCTCACATAGCACGACATCCCCGCACCTGAGAACCCGCACACGACATAAGGCGCCCGGGGCTGGGATCAGTTACCAGAGCAGGTCAGAAGCAAGGAACACACGACTAAACCGGAGATCTGTCCGTAAAGACCGCAGAGAAGGTTCTGAAAGCTCACGTTTACAAGGGGCAGGGTGCTGGGTGTGGCTCTGCGGGTCCACCGCGCTATCTGGCCAAGCCCAGCAAGGTCAAGGGCTCTGTCCTCTGCTTCTTCCGTGAAAAGCCAGCTCTCTCTCTGGTTTTAGGGTCACCTCTCCCTGCTCCACATGGTGCACCCCCCCCAAGGGCTGGCCACCTCTCCTAAAGATCCACCAGCTGCTGGCTGTGCCCCAGGAGCGGGTTCTTGAGCCCCGGCTTCACAGACCTTCATGGCTGCCGGGCACCCACCACCCAAGGTCTTCTGGGTCCACTCGGCAACTACAAGCCACGACCAAGGGCAGGAGAATAAAATCGTACGAAATGGCACCAAAGCTCTTTTGGCAAGCCGTGGAGTTACCCTGAGGCTTTTTCTTAAGAATTCCTGATGGCCCAGAGTGAACCGAAAAGACCCAGAACATTGTCACTTAGACGCGTCCAACCGCGCCCAGCTTTAACATCTATCTCACCCCCTAAAAATCATCAGGGAGGAATTAAATCTACTTCTCAAGAGGGATGAGGTCACCGTCCGGCCTGCTGCACAGACACTGACCTCGGCTGGAGCAGCGTGAGTGGCCGGCCAGGGGCGGGGGCGTGCCTCGGGCTCGGGGAGGGGAAGGGTGGGAGGCCGTGCTGGGCAGGGGCGGGCAGGGGTGCTCTCAGCTGCCTGGGCTGCCTGGAGGAGCCGCTGTGGGTGGGGCACACCTCAAGCACCTGGCACCAACCCCCACCCCCCCACCCACCCTAGGATGGGTGGATACACTCTCGACACTCCTCCTTCTGACACCTTCTAAGCTAAAACCCAGAAAAGATTCTGCTGGGACACTGAACATCAAGGAGTGGGTACCCAGAGGAAATGAATTTTTAAATTAAAATAAAGACCCAGAGGTTCCCTGGGTCCTTTCCAAAGGGCCTAGTCCTTGGGTTGCAGGAAACCCAGGGCTCAGATGGGACACAAGCTTGTGCTGCTACACCTGTCACACTCTGTCCAAGTGCGGATGCCACCTCACTTTAGCCCAGAGCAGGACTTTACGCACACAGTCGCTGGGAAAGCACCAAGAAAAGAAAAGCACGAGGAGAGGAGGATGAGCCCTCCCCCATCCAAGACCGCAGAACCCCGATCACCCCTGTGCAGAACAGGTGCGTGGACACAGACGACCCAGTGGGCCAGATCCGCACAGAGAAACATCGTGGATAACAAACGCGGCATCCCAAATCATTGGATTAAAAAAAATGGATTAAAAAAATCAGGATGTGGGAGGAACCCCGAAGAAATACAAACAAACAAATGAAACTAAGCGCATTACCCATGATGCCATCACTCCCCGAAGGGTGGGAAAACACAGATCTAACCGGAGGAGCTCCGGAAGACGACATCCTGACTGCATAAATGCGTACCCTGGTCCGTCAGCCTGTGTCTCACAGGGGAGCAGCTTAGCAAGGCAGAAACTGCTGTATGTGTCTCAGAGAACTGACCAAATAAGTCAGTATGTCAGAGACAGGAAGGACCAGACGCCTGCCTCTTGGAGAGGGAGGATACAAATGAGGAGAGGAAAGTGGACGGAATTCTGCTGCTGAACCAGAACATGAGGCATCAGCCTCCAGACAGACAGAAAGGGACAGAACAACAGAAATGAGCCTGTGAGCTGCTGGCAGACACAGCCACACCTCCTACGTCTGTCCACCAGAAGGGTCTAGAAGCCATGAGACCCTGACAGTAATAGGCACATCGGATGCCCAGACCTTGGCTTCCAAGCACTTCTCCAGTAAAAGGCATCAGCGCTGCCCCACGAAGTGGCTGAACCCGGGCAGGAAGAGCAGAGAATGAAAAATACGAGATGAGTCTAGAACAAACATCTTGTGGGATCATGAAGAAGGGAAGTGCTAAGTCGATGTCTGTTTGTGTATCTTGAAGGCAGAACACAAGAGGTTACCGTGAAAGGCCCTACCGGCCAACACAAGAGCAATTCCACCAACCACGCAAGTGGCCGTGGTGTCAGATTACAGACCACAGAATAAAATAAATCCCCGAGAGTCCACACGGACGCAAGTCATCAAGGACAGGGAAGAGAAGTGGTAGCTCTTTCTCGAAGGAGAATTGCAAGGAATCCATGTGGGAGAGAAGGAAACAGAGCCATCGTCCAGCAGACCAGATACACGATGGGGCCAAAATCAATCAGCAGAAGATTGACAAGTAGCGGATTTGTAACAGTCTCAAAGGAGCTCCCCAGGAGAGCCGTTCACCACCAAGGGGAGGACAGAAGAAGAGACACAGGTATCTGGAAGAAAACCCAGCAGACACCATCCTCACCGGGGGATCAAGGCCAAGGCCCCTGCCGTGACTACTCTGACGTCACGAAGCCCATGCTACGGGACGTTAATAGGGGCACATCATTTCCGTGGTTTGTATAACCACAGTCCAACCCCGTGTAAACACCAAATTGAGGGACGTTTGGCAAAATCACAATCAGTCCTCTTCCAAGCTGTCAAGGTTGTGAAACACAAGGAAAGACTAGGAAACTACGACGGACTTTCGCACGACCCGGAGAAGCCACAGCTCCGGGCCTGCGGGACCTGCTGGGATCCGGGAAGGATACAAGGACACTGGCAGACCAGGTGAGCTTCAAGTCAGGCCTTCAGTCTCAAGGCTTTGTGCCAACTGTTAATTTCTTATACTGTCACGTTGTTAATATCACGGCACTAGGAAGTACGGTAACATTGTGCCGACGTTAATGTCTTGGCTGCGGTTCTGTAAGCCTGGGTGAGGAATGTATGGAAACTCTGAATTATTTTTGCAACTTTTCTATGTATCTAAAAGCAATAAAAAAATTAAAAGTTGGGTTTTTTTTAAGTTGCTTTTTCTTTTCTTTCTTCTTTTTTTTTTTTTTTTAAGGGAGACTTCACAAGAAAACAGCCCACCTTTACTGGCTACTTGCTAATACCCCCACGCAGACCTCAACCCCCTCCCAGCAGATTCGGTTTTCCAGACTGATCCCAAAGGCACCGTCTTTCTGCAGATGAAGCACAGAGAGGTCAGGGCTCGCCCAAGGTCACACGGAGGTGCCTCCCAGCCGAAACGCTGCTCTACTGAGCTGCGAGCTGCGTGTGAGAAGTCCCCTCCCTCCTCAGCAGCCCACGACCTGGCCGATGGGAATGGAAGTTAGCTTTGGCTGCATTTTCGTCGACGTTAACACTACACCCACTCTTCCTTCCCCTCGATTCCTGTCTCTTCGGGAGAATGGGTGAGGGCATGGAGCCGAGTCCCGGGTTTTCGTATGGGCAATGTGCAAAGTCATCAGAGAGCCTCCTTGACTGTTGATTCTTTAGAAGGGAAAAACAAAGCCCCTTAAACAGCTCGTCATGCCCAGGCTTGGCCGGCTCCCAAGCAGGGAAGGCCTATGTCCAGACGGGGTGATCCACATCGTCACCATTCCTCCCCGTCTGGTGACAAGTTCCTGCCAGGGCCTGTCATTCAGCCCCTGGCCACCGCCGGCTCCAAGCCAGCCTTGCGCTGGGCACCAAGGAGGCTGCGCCTGGACAGACGGGGTTCTGGGCTGGCCCCCGATCCCAGGAGCTGATGAGGACACAAGGTGCGGGGACCAGGACAGGTGGCCAGGGGCTGGGAGACAGCATCCTCTTGGATGGGAGGATGGCGGGGGGACCTCTGCACTGAGACCAGAAGGTTTACAGAAGTCAAAGAATGAGGAAGGTTAATTAAGTGCTCAGGACGAAAGGAATGATCTAGGCGCAGGCCCCACATGGAGAGAGCCCTGAATGTTTGGGCAGCAGACAGGCTACCCGCTAGGGGGTGGGGCAGGTCCACAGCCCTGACCCAATGTCACCTTCATGCTCTTACCAACAGACCTCCTGTGTCGTGGCCCCTGATGCTGCTCAAGGAGCTCAGATCTTTGTGAGCGTCACTCAGAGCTCGTGGTGAGACAGGAAAACTGTGAAGTCTTGTCGCTATGTTTACTTTTGAAAATGTCAAAGCTCATATAAAAGTCAGAGCTATTAATAATACGTTTTAAGTTGACACGGCGTCTTTTTTTTTACAAAGACCACAAATGGTCCCACGGTCTTGGTCATTTGCATTGAGAACATTCCTCTGAAAAAATCCTCGGGCAAATGACTAAAGCAACAAATAGCTCTGGTGACCCTCCTAACTGAGGTCCTCTGCAGAGCTGGGCGGGCCTTTTCTAGACGGTCCGAAGCCCCAGCCACAGGACACAGCCCTCGCCCTGTGGCTAGTGCTCCCCACAGGTGGCCCAGCAGCATCAGCCCCGAGAGGGGCTGCCTGTCCACAAGCACCCTGGCTTCCAGAGCCTTCCAGGTGGGTGTTGGGGGGGGGGCACCATGGCTGGGGTAACCAACGATCATCGAAGGAAGGGGGTACGTCCAGGCTGGTGACTGGGGCAGCCCTGGGAGCGCTCCGTTCTCTATGTCTGAACCGGCCACCAGGTGAACGGGAATTCAGTGTCCATGACACCAGAGCAGAGATGTCACAGGGTGGGAGGGACCCTGCTTGACTGGTGGCTGGCTGAGGGACAGGTGTGCACCAAGGGACTTCTCACGGGTGAGAAGCTACTCGGGGAGCATGTGAAGACCACTGCATGGTGCCTACGCTCTGCCAACCTACCGTGTCCGAGCGGGCAGTGGGGGAGCGTGCAGATTTTCTCGAAGCTCTCCGGGCAGCTCGCCTGGGCTCCCAGCACACCTGACATCAGCCTGACCGGCCGGCACAGCAACAACGGTTTCCCCTCGTCCCTCCCCACATCACCACCCTGTCTAGTTTACAAAGGCTTCTGCAGTGAGGGCTGGAGCCCCAGCGGCCCGTCTGACCCAGGCAGCCTACACTGCCAGGGTCAATGGTCAGCCAGGGTCAAAGGAGAGCGCCCGTTATTGATCAGCCGTCAGATGCCGGGAGACACCAGCCCCGTTGCTAGGACGGCAGGTTCAACAACGGCGCCATCTCACCCCTTCCCGCTGTGTCTCAATGAACGCAGCATTTGGGTCTCAAAGTTGAACTTGCCATCTGCGGGGGAATGTGACAACAGATGTTTGTACAGGAGTTTCGGGGTCCTTCCAGTCTTAAAATTCAAGGCCAGAGCAGGGCTTCATTTGGGAGGAGGTCCCGTCTCCCAGGGCAGGGCAGGGGCAGGCGGGCGAGAGCCACTAAGCTTTTGCTCTCCAGAGGCGAGCAGGCCCGGAGGGTCAACCCTAATCGGGGATTAGTGGGAGTCATTGGGAATGGAGCTGGAGGACGACAAAGAGAAACTCCCGCAGGGCTGGCGGCCGGGGCCGGGACACCCACTCATGCCACCTCACCCAGTGTGGCGACAGAGGTGGCCCGAGACAGGACAGACTATGCCGAGTCACCTACCCAGATCCTATCTGTCTGCAAAACCTGTCATTTGATTACAAATCAGGCAACACTTCTGGGCATCGGGGAGGGAAGACGGACGCCTCACGCACACACAGACACACACACACACACAACCAGTCTCCCCCCGGCAACACAATCACAACCAGCCTGCGTCCTCTCAAAACCATGAGAGAAGATTCCGCACATTTTCAGCGTGACGCGCGGCCCTTATTACCCCTTCCAGGCCGGAGTCTGGGACAACTGACGTCCGAGACTGCAGGGCAGGGTCAGCAGCAAGGAGAGGAGAGAGCACACGAGCCAATCTCCGTCTCCCCGAACACAGAGTCCCTCCTGCTCCCACACAAAGAGGCAGATGATTTGGGCAAAAAGCATTTTTTTGTGTGTTCTCCGCTTTACCTGACTGAGCAAAGACAAATTCCAGGGCACAGCGTTCCTCCTTTCTTCCTCAGCCTGCCAGGCGGATGGGTCATCGGGAAGCACGCTGTCTAAGGCAATCCTGTTTTCTGAAGCCGATCAAGAAATGTCGGGGGCGCGAAGCAACACGATGAGAGCAGGACTACCCTACAGCTGGCCGCGAACGCTTCTACAGATCCCTCCGCCTGTCCTTGCTCCAACCCCGCGGAGAACTGGGACGAGGCTCCCACCTGTTCACACCACCAGCCCAAAGGAAACTCAGCCACAGAGCCCAGGCCCGTGACACCAGGTCAGCTAGGGAGCTTCCTGGGGAAACAAATCTGTGTTTGCTCACATGTGTGAGGTCTCCTGGCTTTAGGTCTCCCCCCTAGAGATGGGGTGGTTCCGGGGCACCTGGCTGGCTCACTGGGTAGAGCATGCGACGCTTGATCTCCGGGTTGTGAGTTCGAGCCCCAGGCTGGGGCTTCAAAGAGGGGCTTGGGGGAGAGATGGGGCGGTTTCCCTGAATGGGACATGTCCCGCTCTGGACAGCTGGGCACAGACTCTAGGCATCAAGATGGACGGCAGTCAACTGCCCCTGAAGGCTTTTTTCACCCAAAAGGTATAGTGAATTTTTTCAATAGTTCAGAACACGGTCTTTTGAGCTGATGAGTTTATACTCACTGACACTCAAAGACTTTGTTTTTTTCAGTCCATGGCCATGTGAGTCAAGACCACGGCGCAAAGACCAGCAGCAGGCTGGCTACGGAGTATTTCTGAGGGCCAGGGGTCCAGACGTGCTTTTTTTTTTTTTTTTTTTAATTTATTTATTTATTTGACAGACAAAGATCACAAGTAGGCAAAGAAGCAGGCAGAGAGAGAGGAGAAAGCAGGCTCCCTGCCGAGCAGAGAGCCCGATGTGGGGCTCGATCCCAGGACCGTGAGACCATGACCTGAGCCGAAGGCAGAGTCTTAACCCACTGAGCCCCCCAGGCGCCCCTCCAGACATACTTTTAAAGCGAATGGTCACAGGCTTCTCCACGGAGCCTCGCGGGCATGTGGAGGCACGCGAAGGCAAAGGTGATGAGCGGTGGCGGGTGGGGACTTCCCCAAACACACCAGGCCTTCATCCCTCTCCGGAATGCCCAGATATTGCAGACACCCGGAGCTTGTCATGAAATGAAGAGGTCTTAAAAGTAAAAACAAGTCACCAAGGGACGAACCGTGGAAGAAACCACCTCAAGAGACTGCGGCAGCAGAGCGAGGCAGTGAGCCCCCCAGCCTGGAGGCAGGAGGCAGCAGAGTTCAGAGCGGGCTCTGCTACCCTCAGGCCATGTGACCTTGGGCAGGTCAGCTAACCTGTCTAGGCCTCAGTCCCCCCACCTGTGAAATGTGGATGACACCTCTGCCCCAGGAGTCGTGAGGGTCCAAAGAGAAGATCTACGCACCGCAAGTCCCCAAGACAACATCTGGCAGGTGCTTGGCCCTCGACGAAAGCCACTACCTCTATAAGCCAAGGGGTGCAAACCTTTTGGAAACATTCTGGAAAAAATTCATTTCTGTAGATGGAATCATATTTGGGTCACGGTTATTCATCGATCAGGTGCGGGAGGAGAAAGTGTTCAGCTGGGTGCGGGAACCCACCTGGGACTCCAGGAAGGGCAGTGGCCCCCTGACAAGTCCCTCCAGGTCCCACGTGTCCCTGCCATGGGGACCGAAGCCTGGCACACCTGATGGGCGGTGAGTACCATCTAAGCTTTGTCTTGATTCCCCATCAAGGGTCCTCGGCCCCCCCCCCGGGTCCTTCTCCCAACTTTCAAGAACGCTCTGCCGCGGGGAAGGCTCACTTCCACCGGTCCGGGGCGGTGGCGAGGCTCCGGGGACCAGCTCGGCCCTAAGTGCCGGCACCGAGCCATCAGCCTCGCAGCTACGACCCGCCCTCAGACACTCACCACTTTCCGTTTGGCCTCATCATTCAGGGCGGTCACCCAGGCGGCCTGCCACTGGCTCCTCCAGCTGTTCAGCGTCAGGATCCAGGCGAGCAGCGCGTCGGACTCGGGGCGCGGGCCCTCTCCAGGCTCGGCAGCCCGCCGCGGGGGCCGGGGTCGCGCCCTGGCCAGCGCCCACTGTGCCAGGTACAGGCCCACCGTGCCCAGGGCCACGACGAAGAGCGACACCAAGACCAGCCACTGGACCTCCCCGAGCCACGAGCTCAGGCGGGACATGGTGATGGCGCATACCCGGCGCGCCTCGCCCCAACTTGCCAGGGCAGCCCCCCGGCCGGGGGCGCAGAGCCCGCGGGCGGCGAGCTCAGGGCATGAGCGCGCGGCCGGCCGGGCTCGCGGGGGGCGTGGAGGGGGGCGCGGCGGATCTGGGTCGGCGGCTGGCGGCGCGGGCCCGGAGGCCGGGCGGCCGCGCGGGGCGAGCTGGAGGGGAAATGCCGGCCGGCGCACGACGGCCGCGGCCCGGGACTGCGCCCCGGCCCCGCACGCCTGGAAAATGGGGACGCTGCGCTCGCCGATCCCGACTAGCGCGTCTGGGCAGGTCCCGGGCCGCGGCCGGCGCGCTTCCTCCTCCGCGCGCCGCCCCAGGCGTCCCGCCAGCGGCCCAGCAGTGGCCGGAGGAGGCTCGGGCCGGGGCGGGGCGGGGCGGGGGCGGGGCCTGGGGCGGGGGCGGGGCCTGCGGGGCCAACACCGCCCCAGCGCCCGGGCCCTCCCGGACGCGTCCCCCCCCAGGCCCGCCCCCCCGCCCCTCCGGCCCCTTAAAGGCCCCGCGGCCTCGCGCGCCTGCGGGTCCCCGCCCCGCCACGTGCGCGCGCCGCTCGGCCCTCTGGCGACTGTCGCCGGCCGTGGCGGGGACGGAGGCGTGGAGACCGGCTTCCCCCAGCGGGGCTTTCCAGGTAGCTGGACCCCAGGCCTGCGGTGCGGCCGGCTGGCTTGGCTTTAGTGCGCGCCTGTGCGCGTGGAAGGATGATTTCTAGGGTCACCATCTGCCCAACAACGAGACACTGTTTGGCTTTAACGTACTTGGAAAGTCCCTAGAAATCCACAACTTGCACCCTGAAGTCTGGAGGTCCTGGAGCCTCGCCTCGGGGGCTGCGTGCTCCTGCCCAAGGAGGGTCTTAGGAAAAACGCCCCAACTCTGCAGGGATGTGTTATTTGTTAAGAATTTTGTGCACGTGTGTGTGTGTGCCTGCGAGGCATGACTTCTGCGCCCCTCACCTTGCAGACTCAACTCCTATTAGTAGGAAATCCCACAAAACACTAGCCCAAGATTCTCCAAGGCCGGATGAAAGGCCTAAATCACAAAATAGTGATTCTCATGTATTTTCTGCAGCTGTTAGGAGACGGATTTGACCTTCAGTTGGCTTGGCTGCACCCCAGCGCTTAGCCTTCTCTCCCACAGCATTCCGGGGGCACCAGCCTCCTTGATAACATCAGTGGGGATGCTGGCCTTGGAGTGGCCACATGAAGGGTCCTCCCCGGTTCCACCTCAGCCCCTCCCCGCCACTATGCTGGGGAAGAAAAACCTTGGAAACTGGTCCAGAGGGGAGTTTGCTAAGGAGACAGGCTGCTTTGGCAGATCAGGGATTAGGAACCTAGATCTGGTTCACAGGATGGTGCCATTTTGGACACTTACTATGCAAAGGCCCTGGGAAGAGTAGAGCAAAGAGAACCACAGATGCTAAAGACAGGAGGGAGGCACCTCCCAGAAGGGGGGAGGTCAGTACAAGGGTATATGAAAATATATACACGCGTGCACGTTTGTGTGTGTGTGTGTGTGCAAAGGCCCTGAGGCAGAGAGGGCAAGTGGGTATGAGAGTTGAAGGTAGTCGGGAGGTGGGCAGAAGCTGCAACTGAGGCCTCCAGAGGATGGATAGTGGATTGTGCCATGGAAAAGGAGAAGGAACAAGCTCTCTTAAGCACAGAGTGAAAAAAAAAAGAATTTTACAAATATCACTTCCAGCAGCAGGTGGAAACCAGGTTGGAAGGAAGGGGGAGGGGGTGGACAAACCAGCTAGAAGGTGATCCCAAGGGTGCAAGAAAACAGTTTAAACCAGGCCTGGTGCACGGCAGGGAGGAAAAGGCGATATTTCTTGCTTAGCGGTGGGAGGCCAGGAGAGAGGGAGGAAGGCGAGTTTGAAGTTGCGGGCAGGGAGCAGCAGAAGGACAAAGGAGTTTACACCCAAGGGGCCTGACTTTCTTTGAAAAAGAGGAAGGGACTGGGAGGCAGCTAGTCTGAGAGCCCTTGTGGGAAACAGAACAGGAAGCTGGCAGAGAGTGCCCAGGTGAGCTGGGGTAGGGGTGGGGGACGAGACCTTACTTGGCAAGTCCCATATCAGAAAGTGGAAGCAGAGCGATCCTGTGAGCTACCTGGTCACTTGACACTAGTTCAATGGCGGGGGTTGGGGGGTGGGCCATGCTTTCCTTCTTGCAGAAATCTCTTCTCATTTGCAAGAAACAAATCATTATTTTCTGATCTGTCGCCAAATCCATGCAGCTGAATAATTCAAGTGCTGCGGGCCCCCGTGCCAGAATAACAGGGATAACTAGATACCTGGGGCTCTGTGGCTCCCCGGGCAGGCAAGGTGACACGTGTTGGCGGTTACCAGAGAGCCCGCCCCGTGTGACCGGTGGAACCTGTCTCACTCCACCGCCGTGTCTCCCAGGCACGCTCACCCACAGGCTCATTCGGAGGCTCGTAGCAAACTGTAAACTAGCAACCAGCCCTGGTTTGGAATTCGTCACGCTGCTGGAAGTTTCTGCAAGGGGAATGTAAACACAGAGATTCTGCATTCCTTCTGGGTGGAAGCAAATTGAGGGGTAATGAGGAATGGCACGGGCTTGTAGGAAAATGCTGTTGGCCAACACATACGTGATAGAAACTTCGACATTTACAATCTAGGAAAAGACCAGGCTCCTTCTGACTCTGCTCCCAGCCACTGCCCCCTGTGCCCAGGCCCGTTCATACCTTGCGTGGAGGACCCGGTCATTCACGGCCCCAGCTGGCGACACTCCTTGCTCCCAGGGTGCTCCTTCCACCACCCCATCTCCCTGCTGCCCAGAAATGACTCTCCTCACCATCAAACCTTCGAAGACACGGTGAGTTCCAACACTCACGGCAGCTGCTCTCTGCTTTAACCACTCCTAAAAGGGAAACACGCTGCTTTGAATTCAGCTTCTGTGAGCAGGTGAGGGGAGTGGGGGCTCAGGTCTCAGTGCATGGGTCCTGGCCCTTGTTCCCGAGCTGGGCTCTCACCCTGCCCCCTGTACGAGACCATCTTCACATCAACCCACCAGAGACCCACCAGAGACAGCCGACTGCCTGGAATTCTCTAGAAGGCATCACTCTGAACCTTGGACCAGGTGAGTCCCACGGTGGCAGGGAAGAAACAGTAAGAGCGGGGTTCCCAAATTTTTCTTCAGAATGTTCTAGAATAACTGGGTGTGAGAGCACAGGACCCAGCAGTAAGGTTCCATGGTTCCATTTTTTCTTTAATGTAAAAATCATTCCCAAAATGCTTTTCATGCAGACAAACACTGCTTGCTGGGCGATCCCGCCCAGTCACCCAATCTCTGCATCCAGGCTGGGAGTATTTCGACGTCTTTCCCCACCAAACCAGGACGTGCTGTGATGATGCCACTTTTTTTTTTTTTTTAAGATTTTATTTATTTATTTGACAGACAGAGATCACAAGGAGGCAGAGAGGCAGGCAGAGAGAGGAGGAAGCAGGCTCCCTGCTGAGCAGAGAGCCGGATGCGGATGCGGGGCTCAATCCCAGGATCCTGGGATCATGACCTGGGCTGAAGGCAGAGGCTTTAACTCACTGAGCCACCCAGGCACCGCTGATGCCATGTTTTTAAAAATTCATACATATGTCGAGTGTCATGTATGTTTCCTATCCAACACATTACTACTAGACATTGATCATTATCGTTAAGCCTGGAATTCTTAGGGATTTTTAAAAAGGGTTAACAACAACAAAAATCGGGACAAATACTTCAATACTGATTTCCAAGTAATTATCTTAAATTTGTAGAAGAGGAGAGGAGGAGTTTCCGAAAGTTTGTAGTTTGTCTCTGACTTGGTAGAGAAGCTCCTTTTTCATGATGTGTGGTTATTATTATTGTTCGAATTATCACGTTGGGCTCTGGTCCCGGACAGCCCTGGGCGTGGAGGGCTGGGACGGACGACCCTGGACTTGGTCGGAGGACCTGGGACTACAAATGTGCAGCTTCCCCCAGCGGCCCTCCAGGGAAGGCATTCCGAGAATTCCCTCTCTGCAAAATGCTTTTAAGATTTGGCTCCGTGCCCTCGGCAGTGGGGGTCTGTGAGGACATCTGACCGTCTCCTTGGCTACGTTTACAGGGCCCTAGTCATTTCCACAATCGGGAGACTCGGAGAGCTTCGGGCTGGTTTCCTGTCGTGCCCAGAGTGGCTGTGGGGCACGCATGCACCCTGCCGAAGGTCACCTGGGACCAGAGCCAGGCCCTGCACCAGCTAGCCACCGCCCCCACCCCGCCCCATTAGAGACCTTAAATTCTTCCAACCAGACCATTCGTAAGCTGAGACGTGGTTCATGATGCCTTTGCGGGGAGGAAAGCAACAGTCCCGCAAATCTGTAGGAACTCCCAAAGCACAGCTTGCAAAGGCTGGGAGAGCAGCTTCTGAGTCTGCAGACTAGACCGCGCGTCAGCCTCCCCTGGCAGGAGTGACTGGCACAGGATGGGCGCCAGTCTGCAGCCAGCCCCCTGTGCCTGCAGGACGGGCCCCGAGCCCGCAGCCAGGCCCCCATGCCCCCAGCTCACAGCCAGCCCTCTATGAAGGGCCTCACGGCACGCATCCCTGTGGGGTGGGTCCCTGGGATGGCCTGGGTGTGGCTGGGCACCTGACGGGCTGTGTGCCAGCAGACGGATGCTGCAGGAGGCGCTTGGCTGGGTGGCCTCGCTCCATTTTCAGGGCAACACGCAGAGGATGGCATCATCCCATTTTCAGAGTGAGGAAGCTGACTTCAGAGAGGCTGAGTCACTTGTCCGAGGCCACGCGAGTGAGGAAGTGGCAGAGCCTGGGTTTGAGCCCAGAGGGAATCGGCCCCCAAACCCGTGTTGTTTCCAGCACCTTTTATAAAGCAAACACATTCTACTCTAAAGAGAACAATGTTAGAAGCTGGGGAGGAAGGGGTCCCATTTCTCAAGCGCTCAGGCAAAGATCTGTCCGAAGAAGATGCATTGCCTTTTGTGTTCTGAAGTCCAGGAGACACGGCCTCTTTCAAACCCAGAGGGGAAGGAAGTTCATTTAGGGTTCATCCGAGGGACGTCTGTGGACCTTCTGCTCTGTCCCAGCCGAAGACACAGAGTCCAGTCCCGGGGCCTGCTGGAGTGGCTGGGGAAATCAGGCCCCCATCCCGCAGATGCCCCCCAGGGAGGGTCCCAGGGGCCACGAGCAGGGCCTTCTGGGCTGTCCACCTCCCACCCTGAGTGAACTGTCAACAGGATGGGCCCACTGAGTCATGCGAGAGGGGGAGGAGGAGAGATGGGGTGGGGGGAGGGTGGCCGCCCGCTGCAGAGCCTGCCCTGGGCCAGCCTGATGAGGCAGCCCGGTAGGCAGCACGGTGCCCAGGCCGGCGGATGGAGTAATCTGACCCAGATGGCAGGCTCCCTCCCTGCCAGGTGCCTCGCTTAAGCCTCCCCGGGGATGGCCCGACAGCAAGGTGACAAGGCAATTTTGCTTATGCCCAAGGCTGGGACCTAACTGATGAATGAAATATTTGACCTTGTGTTTCTCTTCCCCTTTTCTCTTTTCTGTGTTTGAAAATGTCCTTCCACAGAGGCAGCGGCCTACGATGCACACTCTCCCTCACTCAGGAGGGTGCGGGCGCCGCACTTGTCCGCTGATACGTGGGATCGAGCTGTCGGAGCGTCAGATCTGCCCTATAGACGTCCGTTCCTAGTGCTTCCTCGGTGGACGTGGGGCCTGGCAAGAGGGCAGGCTGGGAAGAGAGAGATGAAGGCACCGGAGACAGATCCCTCCCTCCTTGTTGCTGTGCCCTGCCCGCACCAGAGGCCCCAACTCAGAGTAGCCACCGTGCAGCCTTCTAGCTGGGCTCAGCCTCCTGGGCCGCACGAAGGGGGCTGCTCCTAGCTTCTTGGAATGTGCTGGATTCACCCTGCAGTCCTACTGAAGTCCCTATTCCTGGTGCTGACTTCGGAAGAAGAAGGGCACTAGCGAAGGGCTCATGGCTGGTCCGCCAGGCCCCGCAAGCCAGGGGAGGGCCACAGCCCGGCCCGCCTGTCCTCATGGGGGACTCAGGAAGCCTCCCCACCTCAAATGTAACCTAGAACTTCCCTTTGCACGCGCGCGCGCGTGTGTGTGTGTAAGCCTCTCATGGCATCAGGATAGAACCACTAACTATCTTGAGGGATAGCTCCCGTCTTTGGAGAGTTCAAGGAAACCACCCTTGAAGGGTTTTCCAAACAGCCCAGGAGCACCTGTCACCCTGCGAAATCATTCACATGCCTATTACAGATGACGCCTGTCTCTTCCAGGGGCGCTCCGAGCAATCCAAGGAGACAAAGTGAACAATTTTCCTGGCCTGGGAAACTAAAAAGTGTGGGAACCACTGATCTAGTGCTAAAGGGAGGAAAACAGGAATAGCTTCTGTCTGTCCCGCCCCTTACAGTAATTCCACTAATAAGTAACTCAACAGGGACAACGTGGCCTGGGTGGGGGGGCGGAGACAGCCCCGGAACGCAGGTGTTCGCCAGTGATGCTACCCGCTCCCCGCTGGCTAGTCTGCGCGATGAGCCTGCAGAGTCTGAGAGCAAGTCTTCACACAGATTTACTGCGATGTCTCACTTTTTCAATGATTCCGATGGAGTCATCACCCCCCCACCCACTACTCAGTGTGCGGTGTACCTGTACCTGTGAACACCTGGGGTCACCACACCCATTCTCTTGGTGTATTATTTCCCGGAAGCTTCCAGCTCCTTCTGCACACCAACCCCGCCACCCCCACTCGTGGCTGAGCAGGGGAGGGAGGAAGAAGCCAGTGGAGCAAGGTGGGGAGGGGGATGGGCTGCCATCGTGGCTCCAGGCTCCCTTTCCCAGCTCTGCCTCCGCATCCAGCCCAGTCTGATGTCCCCTGGGTTGAGAGGGCCACAGAGATGACGCCAAGAGCCCTCGGGAGGGAAACAGCCCAGCCTATACCCAAGTGTTGGAAGGAATGGCTGACGGGCCTCAGGGGGAGGAAAGGGTCCTGCTCCCGCCCTACCTTTTCTGTTTGTTTAATACATAAAGATCGTTTCTGGACGTGTTCCTGATGATCCATACAGGTATTGCTTTAACTCATGCTTCTGTGTCCAGTAAGATCGGGGAAGAACAGCCTTGCAACTGTCTAGGAGCGGCACACGAGCCACACCAGCAGCCTTTCCAATGACAGCTGGGCTTGGCTGAAAAACAGCGGTGGTGCAAGGCTTCCCCAAAGGGATGGGAAAAAGAAGACAGGAATGATTTCCCATTGTTCTAGGGCAGGACAGAGCAGTGCAGGCTTGGTGTCTGTGTCACCGAGGTGTGGGACGTTCAAAGCCAGACGGCAGCGGATGAATACCAAACAGGTGGAAATGTGACTCCCACATTGAACAGACCCCTTCGAAAGGGACTAGAAAATGCATGTTTCAGGAGCATCTCAAGGAAGCTGGTCTTCATTTAAAGGAACATCTGCTTCTGCATGATCTCAGAAAGTCCATGTGAACATTTATATAAAAGGGGGTATCAGAAGCCCCCCTGCAGGGCAATGACAGTCGCTGTCACCCCTTGGCTTCACTGCTTTGTGGAACAGATTCCAAGCTATAGAATCTCTGGGGAAGTCGGCCGATGAGACCACCTACAATCCTGTCAAAAAGAAAGCCCCCGGGCGCTTGGGTGGCTCAGTGGGTTCAGCAACTGCCTTTCGCTCAGGTCATGATCTTGGAGTCCCAGGATCAGGTCCCACATCCGGCTCCTTGCAGGAGTCTGCTTGTCCCGCTGACCTCTCCTCTCATGCCTGTCTCTCTCTCTCGCTCTCAAATAAATAAAATCTTAAAAAAAAAAAAAAAAGGCGAAAACAAAACCCCCAGCCAATAAGCCAAATCCCCATGCCAGGACTTCATCCCTAACCTAACTGCAGTTCCAACCTCCCCTACAAATGCAGTCCTAACCACCCAGCGAGAATGTTCTGATGGGAACAAAGGAGGTAACCTGTCTCAGGGGCCCTCTGCCCAAGGAAGAGGAGGGAATCTGGGGATAAGATCCCTGCTCCTCCCCTTAAGGGAAGGTGACCCTGCCTGAAACAATCCTTTCTTTTGCTAATAACTTCCTTGTCCCACTGCTCTTCCTCTAAAAACCCTTCACGTGTACAACTCCAAGCTAGATGGAAGTGCTATCCAAGTGCAAAAACCTATGAATAAAACCAGTTAGATCTTCAAATTTACCCAGTTAAATCTCGCTTTTAAACAGTGTTAGCAGATACAGCTGAGTTTAGGCAAGCCAATAAGTGAAAAAGAACAAAGAAGCTTTAAAGGGAATCAAAAACGTGAAAAGGGAATCCGCTCCCCACCCCCAACCACCACCGTTGGGTTCCGCCGCCCTTCGCTGTGCAGTGGTGGCAAGCGGAGAGGGCTGCACCCGCAGAGGCCTGAAGTCCCGAGTTCAGCCAGGGTCACCAGGAGTGTCCCACGCTGACTACTCAGGATGCCCCTGGGAGCTGTAACAGCCGCCTTAAGCAAAGGCAGCCGCCGAGCAACCAGCGGAGCCGCTGAGCCACGGTCTTCCGGTCCCTTAAGGCCGCGTCTCCCTCCGCCGCACCTTTGGGAATCACTCGCTGGTTAGTCCGAGCTGTTGGAAAGGGCCGGCTGGCATTATTTGCTCCAGTGATAAAGCCATGCTTGCTCATTACAAAACATCAGGGTTCCTCTGCAGTGGGAAATGAGGGGTCCAGGTCAGGCCTCACCGAGGCCCCCAGCGGGCAGACTCTGGTCGCCCTTGCTCCCTGTCCGCAGTCCACCTCTCAGATGGGCTTATCCACCGCATTTGGGGAGAAAATGGTCTTGAAAAAAATTATTTTGTCTTAAAATAAATTTGATCTGGGCGCCTGAGTGGCTCAGTGGGTTAAGCCTCTGCCTTCGGCTCAGATCATGATCTCGGGGTCCTGGGATCGAGTCCCGCATCGGGCTCTCTGCTCAGCGGGGAGCCTGCTTCCTCCTCTCTCTCTCTCTCTCTCTCTCTGCCTGCCTCTCTGTCTACTTGTGATCTCTCTCTGTCAAATAAATAAATAAAATCTTTAAAAAAAATTAAAAAAAATAAATAAAAAAAATAAAAAATAAATTTGATCTAAGAAGTCATGCAAAATTGAAGGAACAGGACAGAGGTGGTTGACTTGAAGTTCTGTTGGTGCTGGAGATGTGGTCAGTGCGGGAGACGTGTGGGGCGGGGCCAACGGATGGTGGGGCTGTCCTGCTCCACATGGGCTGAGTCCCTGGGCCTCCATCCTCCCACCCCACCGCCCATCTGCTGGAAGCCACCATGTGGGGTGCTCAGACCCTGGGGCATTGAGGGTTGGGGGCAATGTGACTCAGAACGTGCCTCCCCCCTCTCTATATCACCATAAGGGTGTCCTCCTCTGGGAGGTCCAGACATCAATGGGGGGGGATGAGTCACCCAGGGGGCCATTTCTTCAGCAAAGCCACCCCCCACCATGTGAGGAGCCAAGCGTGCTAGATGCTTCCTGCTGGTGGGTTCCTAAGATGTAAGGAGAAGTCTAGTGAGAGATGTGAGGGGCTGGACTGCCATTACTGCATGTAATAAATGAGGGTCCTTGGAGGATGTCCAGGAGGCCATTGGAGGAACATTCCAGAGCTCAAGGCCACTTGCTGGACCGTCCACGCTACTCACCAAGCTTTGTCCCGGGAAGCTAGGAAAGTGGGATCCAGGCAGGCGACGGGGGGCCCACAGGAGTCTGGGAGGCATCCTCTCCTCCAGCCTGCAGCTCTGAGCCTAGCCCGGAGACCCTAAGACTCTACTTCCAGGAAACATCCAGAACTGGCAGATTCCCCGAGGCAGAAAGCGACTGGTGGTAGCCAATGGCTGGGGCAGGGGGAGAAGGGGCTTCTTTCTGGGGTGAAGAAAACGTCTGGATTAGATGGTGCTGATTGCACAGACACTTGGGAGGTACTAAATGCCACTGGACACTTTAAAAAATGGTCAGCTTGCTCAGGGTGCCTGGGTGGCTCAGTGGGTTAAAGCCTCCACCTTCGGCTTGGGTTGTGATCCCAGGATCCTGGGATCGAGCCCTGTATTGGGCTCTTTGCTCAGCAGGGAGCCTGCTTCCTCCTCTCTCTCTGCTGCCTCTCTGCCTCCTTGTGATCTCTGTCTGTCAAATAAATAAATAAAGTCTTTTTAAAAAAATGGTCAATGTGCTCAATGTGCTCAACATCATGTTAGGTAGATATTTTTTAAAGATTTTATTTATTTGAGAGCGAGAGAGAGCAGGAGCGGGGAGGAGAGGGAAAAGCCGTCTCCCCGCTGAGCAGGGAGCCTGATACCGGACTCCATCCTGGGGCCCCAGGATCATGACCTGAACCAAAGGCAGTCACTTAACCAACTGAGCCACCCAGGCACCCCAGGTGTATTTTATTTTAAGATTTTATTTATTTATCTGTGAGAGAGACAGAGATAACAATAGAGAGAGAGAGAGAGGGAACATGTGCTGGGAAGAGAAAGAGAAGCAGCCTCCCCACTGAGCAAGGAGCCCGACACGAGGCTCAATCCCACCACCCTGAGATCATGACCTGAGCCGAAGGCAGATGCCTGACCAACTGAGCCACCCAGAAGCCCCAACACAAATTTTTTTTAAAATAAGGGAATTGATCGATTGTTTTAACAAACGCTGGAAAGAGTTCCCCACTTTGTGTTCATGATGCAGCTTCAGCTTTTAATAAGGTCCCATATAAAGACGATTCATTTGAAGAATGTTCCTGTTTTTTTGGGGGAAAAAAAAAAGTTATGAAATGCGTGTGTAATACTCCCCCCGCACACACACAGACACCCTCACAGCCGGGTCAGCTCTCGGATGACCCCGAGACGTGACGGGGTTAGGCAACCCCCCACGGCTCCCAGCTGCCTCTGTGTTCAGACAAACGTTGCACAAGCGCCCATCTCAACAGCTTGCTCCCACTGGTTTCGGATCCGTCCTTGGGTTTTCCAGCGTTCTGGTCTGTATTTCGTGTACTTTGCTAAGGTCCCTTATAAGAAGGGACTACAGCAAGAGGTTTAGCTGTAAACCAAAGTGTCCGGATTATCATGAAAAATAAAATTCAGGTAAGGACACATTTATGGATAAAGGGGTGCGTGGGACCCATCTCCCTTGACACACACAGTCCTAGAGTCCTAGGGGACCACACTGTGCTAACTACTCTCTTGTTACCCGGGGTGGCGGGGGACGCACAGCCACTGGCCAGGAATAAGGGGACCGTGCTATGACAGTGATGTCCAAAATAAGACTGCTTGCAGATAATTTTTAATCTTAACTTGTTTCCCATTTCATATACTCATATCTCCAGCTTTTAAAAGGAAAGAAGTCCGTGTTTGCTCTCCTTCCTCTTTTTTACCTCCGGGGACCTGACTGCGTCCGATCACCACCCAGTTCTGTTCAAGCCCGCACCCCGGGCTGGCCCGCCGCCAGCACATGCCAGAATGGGCTTCCCCACATGCGGCTCAGGGGTTTGGTGATGGCCTGGCGCACAGAGGGGTCGAACGGGTTCTAGAGTCCCAGGTTGGGGCCACACCTGAGACGAGGTACTGTCCCCGCCTGTGGCAGGTGCCTTGGGCCCCACCTCCTATCCCTGTGACCTACTTCTTCTCTCAGCCCTGCTCTGGCAGCCCTGTGCCTCGCTGGGACCAGGGATCTCTGCCCTCGGTTTCTCTGTCATCTCCACCAGGGATGGCCCACGTAAATCCCGATGTGGTAGGACATGAACAAATGTGCTCTGGGGCAGAAGACAGAGGGCCAAGACTTCCTTCTTGCTGCCCTCCTCCTCCTCGGAGGGCCCCCAGCGGGAGGCGCCCCCAGAGTCCTCAGCCTAACTAGCCGGATGCTTCCCTCCAAGGCGTGGCCCCTTCCTCCCTGCTTTGCTCGCCCCGGCCCCTGCCAACATGTTCGCAGGAATCCTTCCCAAAGTAAAGCATCAGGGAGTAAGCTCGTGTTCTCTGGGGAGACCCAGCTAAAGCCTGCATAAGGGGGAGTCTTCACAGTCTAGACAGATGAACCAGGTCCCCTCGGACAATGTGGGAAGTGCTGGCAAGGCTCCTTCCCCCAGCGTGGGGGCCACGGATGGAAGAGAAGAGGGCGGCCAAGGCCAGGGCCAGGTTGGGCTGGGACGTGGGAGTATGCGAAAACAGACAAGGTAAAGAGGAAGTAGCCGGGGAGGGGGCCGCGGAGGGCGCTCAGGCAGGTGGGCCCATGTTCAGGGCCCCGAGTTCAGAGGCCTGGAGACCAGCGCTGGCTGTACCCTAGGCTCTGGCGGGATCCCCCCAGATGTTAGCGGGGTTGGGGTGCACCTGACTGAGGTCTGCTTGGAAAGGAGGCATGACCTGCTTGGAGCGGTCAGTTCTATCCAGCAGGGATGGGGAACGGTCGGAGGGTTGGGCAGGGAAGGGACATCATGCTCCTTCGTCACCTGGAGCCTCACTGTTCAAAGCGTGGTCTGGGACCAGCGGCTTTGGCATCACCAGACCGCTTGTTAGAAAGGCAGACTCTCAGTCCCGCGCCAGGTCTGTGGAATCAAAACCTGCGTTTGAATAAAACTTGAGAAGTCCTGTCCTAGGACACTCCGCCCGGAATGCTTCTGCCTGGGGGTGCTGGGGGCAGGCAGGCCTGCGGCGGGAGGCGAGCCGTCTGGGAGGGGGAGCAGGGGGTACGTGCGGGTAAGATGCCGCAGGGAAATGTGGGCTGTGGTGGGCTGGAGGGAGGAGGGAGGCAGATGAGGAGATGAGGAGTTCCGTTTGGGACAGGCCACCTCTCAGGTGTCCTTGGGGACGGGTCGAGGACTCGGAAACCAGAGATGTTCATTGGCGGTGGTTTTTAAGGAACTGGCTGGCCTCGGGTCTTTGCAAACCACCCGTTTCATGCTCCTGTCTGAAATGTCAGGAATCAGTGTCAGCATTAGCAGATCTCCTTATGTTAGGATGTCCGAGGGAGACCCAAAACATAGCACCCTCTTCCTCACTGGGGGGCTGAATACGCTGGGGGTGAAGAATGGGTGCACTTGGCCCCGGGAGCTCAGTGCAGGAGGGGGCTGGGGGGCCCCAAGCCCAGCTGGTTTGTTGATGACGAGCCCCCAGATCTCATGGGCCCAGACCTCAGAACACAGGCAGAACTGACGGGCAGCCCCCTTTCCTACAGCCAGCTTCTTCCTAATGGTGCCACCTGTCCCCCCGAATTTGCCAATCAGAGAGCTGCACCCCCTTCCTAGGAGGCTGAGGGTCACAGAAAGGAGCCGGGGGGTGGGGAGTCGCCGTCCCACTACACGCCTGTCTCAGGTCACTCAGCTGGGGGACACGATCCTGCGGTCACACCTGCGGACTCTGCGGCACCTTTGTCCTGACCCGGGGGGCCTGAAGCTCTGACCTGGCTAAGGGCTGAAGGAGGTCTTGCTCTCACGACAACACTCCATCTAGTCCCACCGAGTGCTTTCCGTTTGCACACGGCTGTCTTGGGGGAGGAGATGAGAAGCAAAGCGGGATGGGGGTCCCCTGAGCGAGGAGAGGTTTGCTCCCCCTGAGAACGCAGAGCCGTGCAATTGAACGGGGCACCCGCGGGGCGCGCACTCACAGGGCAGTGTGGGGGGCCCGGGGCCCCTTCGGCTGTTCCCAGCCCGGGCTGCACAGACGAACCGGCCGGAGTCAGGGCTCACCCGGAGAAATTCCGCAGTGGGGCCCCCAGATTGTAGGTGTTACACCCGCTTTTTGACGGTTTGCTTAAGTACAATATAAAGAAAAGCGCATGTATCACGTGTTGGGTGTTTCCCACGGGGGCCACACCGGGGAACCCAGATCAGGAATCAGGAGGTGACGTCCCTGGGGTCACTCCCCACCCCGCGGGACAGTCAGGTCACGGCTTCTAGTGGCGTAGCCTTGGGAGGCTTCGTTATCTAAGCGGCTCACCCAGTCTGCTCCCTCCTCCGTCCCTCTTCTGCCGGCGGGGTGTCACGGGCGGTTGGGGTCGCCTGTCCGCACGGTTCTGCCCAAGTCCTCTGCGCAAACTCACGCCCTCCTTTCTGCTGCTCACCAGCAGATGATAAACTCGCCACCTGTGCCCCTTCCTGGTCCCCGAGATCCCAATGCAGAGCCAGGTCCAAGAGCCACTGCCCCGCATGATGCTCTGTCCCCACCAGGCCCCGAGATGCCACCGCGCCTGTCCGGGAGGAGCGCGCACCGTTGCGATGACATGGCCTGGCCCGCTCCCATCACCTTCAGAGCCCACTGAGTCGAGGCTGGCTGCGGTCATTTTGGGTGTTTTTTTTTTTCTTATCCTTGGTGTCCAGGTGTCTGGGGATGACAAAAGGCCATTTCTAGAAGCCTCTGTTCCTCCAGGAGAGCAAGAGCTGTGATATAAAATCCAACCTTATTTTCTTTCCGTCAAATGCTCTGATGAACAACGCTGTGGCCTCACACACACGCGTCTTCGAGCATCTGGCCAACGAGAACATGCCATGGGGCTTCCTGCCCAACCTTCCCACTCCCGGCAGGCGGATGGTGCAGAATGGAGGTTGGGCCCCGCCGCTAAGGACGGGAGCGAGAGGGGGGAGTCGCTTGTCTGAGGTCCAAAATTTAAGAGGACACCAAATACTCAGCAATCTAGATAAATGCAAATTTTTAAAATATTTTATTTATTTATTTATTTGACAGAGATCACAAGTAGGCAGAGAGGCAGGCAGAGAGAGAGGAGGAAGCAGGCTCCCTGCAGAGCAGAGAGCCCGATGTGGGGCTCGATCCCAGGACCCTCAGATCATGACCTGAGCCGAAGGCAGAGGCTTAACCCACTGAGCCACCCAGGTGCCCCTGGATAAATGCAATTTTAATGCAATATTTTAAAGTTCTAAATCAGTGCAAAAAATAGTAAATAAAGCATCAACGTTTTAAATAAAGACCGATGTAAGTTAAACCATACTGGGCCGTGAACAACAACAAAAACCCCCAAACCCCCCAAGAACAGTGAGCCCCTATGTACACATTCTTATGTGTTTCTTTAAGGTTTTGGTTTTTTCCAGGACATTAATTGAAAAATATTAAATAATGGAAAAGGAAGTATATAAAACTCAAAACATTATTTTCAATTTAAATGTTCACTAACACTATAAACAGAATTTGTTATAATTTTGCTTCCCTGATTTTACTGGAAATGAACGTATCACTGGTACTTTGACGATCTCCTTCGTTGCTTATCTTATTTTCAGTTCAGAAAACTCCTGTGTCTGACGATTTCTCTTGACCAAGGGATAATCTCAAATATATCTTAGTATTAAATGACATTAAACATCAAAAAAGTTTTTTAAAGATTTTATTTATTTGATAGACAGCGAGAGAGCACAAAGCAGGGGAGTGGCAGAGGGAGAAGTAGGCTTCCCGCTGAGCAGGGAGCCCGACTCGGGGCTTGATCCCATGACTCTGGGATCATAACCTGAGCCAAAGGCAGACGCTTAACTGACGGAGTCACGTAGGTGCCCCAACATCATATATTTTAATGACATTAAAATTATCTAAAATTGTCACCTAATCAAGAGAAATTACTCCACAGGGCAACTCTCTCATTACCATTAAATATCATTGTTATCAGATATTAATATTAAATAGAATTAAACATTTAGCATTTTCATTACATTATTTACGAATTGTCACTTCATTGCCTAGGGTCTGGTGTCTTGGGGACCGTTGGCTCATATGTTTTGTCTGGAGTTTTAGGGGGAAGAGGCAAACCCCGTCCCTATTACCCCATCTTGGCTGGAGTGGAAACCTCTGTGTCTTTGAATTTTCCCTTCATGTTTTTAGTCTCCTTGTTCCTTTGCGCTGACGCGGGCGATTTCCTTCTGACATATCTGCTAGCTCGTTAGTTCTCTTCAGTCATGTGAGCGCTGTTCTTTGACCCACTATCTGGGTCCGTCGGAGCGGCTATAACCAAATACCTCCGACTGGGAGGCCCATACACAGCCGGCGTCTGCTCCTCGTGCCTCTGGAGGCGGGGAGGCCAAGGTCACGGCGTATGCAGGAGCCCTGTCTGGGGACACCTGCTGCCTGGCTCGCGGACGGCTGGGGCCTCTTTCCTAAGGTCCCTGACCCCATTCCTGAGGGCCCCCCACTCCTGACCTACGCACCTTCCCAAGCCCCCACCTCCAAACGCATCCCGGCAGGGATTCCATCTCTACACGGGGACTTGGGGAGGACACGCATGTTCAGTTTGCAGAGCACCTCCAACCCCCGGCACTGAGTTTATTTCTAATCATTTATGCTTCTTTTTCCAGAAGTTCCAGTTGTTTCTGAAATCTGCCCGCGTACCCCGACGATGTTGTTATTCCCCTTTTTATTATTATTTATAATGTGACCCCTATAGCCTTCGGTGGGCTCGCTCTGTTGCTGGTTGTCCCCGCCACGCTCAGGCATCGGGCCTGCCTCTCTGTGTGTGCGCTGTGACCTCTTGGCTCGCTCTGCTGGAATCATGAGCGTCTACATGTGGGGTGCTTTCACGTAGACATTGTCTGATTCGGTCGTGAGCCAAAGGTGACGTGGCCTTGAAATCACGTGTTGGGGCCTCCAAGGCCACCCCAGGTTTGGTGACTTGCTGGGACTCACAGGACTTGGGATAGAGTCCTACCCATGGGTGTGATTCGTTGGGGTGGCAGGACACCAGGCAACATCGGTCAGGAGAAAAGGCGCATGGGGTGAAATCCGGACAAGGCCACATGAGGCCTCCAGGAGTGGCCCCAGCAGGGTCTCACAGGGTGTGCTGAGTTCCTTCAGCAGCAAGTCCTGACAACACACGTGCACACTGTCTACCGGGGGAAGCTCCCCAGAGACCCGGGGCCGGTGTTTGTACGGGGGGCTGGGCCTGTGAGCACCTGCTGCCTGGCACGCGTCCAAATCCCGACTCCCAGAAGGAGGGCAGGTGTTCCTCGTATACCTTACTGTCTGCACGCACCGCCTGGGCGCCGGGGAGCCTCTCTTATCAAGGAATAGTGAGAACCCTCCCTGATACACGTTCCCAGACACCCGCCAGGGGCCAGCCTACTTTCTAAGGTCGGCCGTCTCGTTACGAGAACACGTTCCTTTCCGCACACTCCGTCAGCCCCATGCTCTGCAGAGTGAGGCTCCCCCAAATCTTCAGTGGGGACCCCGGGACCATCCACCCTCAGGGAACCCGACTCTCACCCCACTCGCAAGGGTTGCTTCCTTCTCAGAAGCGGGCTGGGAAGGGAACTTGGAAAACACCCTACTTCTGGTGGGTCTGGTAATTCGTCAGAAAGTGTGTCTTATCGAGAATCCAAATCCTCCCAAGTGGGGAACCTCTCGGAGCACCTCATTCATTGTGTGTCAGAAATAAAAATACTTTGAATTTATTTGAAAAATAATTTTTAAAAATTCCGATATGAATTCCGAAGTTTGGTCATCAGGCTAAAAATAGCCCTAATTGTTGGGAGGTTGTCATCCACGGAATAGCGTTCACACAGATACCCTGGAACCCCGCTTCCATTTCGCTACCTGGGGACCTCCTTCTCTTGGCATGCCCGCACACTTGCTGGCCTCATCTGTTCTTTCAACCAGGCTGACTCATCTGTCAGGCACCGCACAGTGTTTAGGGTTTATGGTACTTTCAGGGAACCACAAAAATGTTTTTTTTAGGGACCACAAAAAGAAAAAGGCTTCCAACTTGAATGAATTAGAAGACTGTTTCCCAGCTCTGGTAACCTTCAGCTGGAGCTCTAGATCAATCAAAATAAGTTTCCAGGGAAAGAGCTTTAGTCCCTGCGTTGTATAAGGCCTTTCCTTAGTGGTAGGCTACAGTCATTTCCAACTATTCAAACTGACAAATCAGGAAGTGTTCATGGATGTTTCTAGAATTATGGGGGTGGACAGGGGGCTAGAAGCTGAGACCAGCCCTTTTAAGAGACCCAACAGCACTCAATATAATTTTTTTTTTAAGTGAAAGGGCTAGTAGGGTATTTTGTACTTTGTCTTTTTACTGAGAAATCAGACAAAATAACCATGAAACATTACACACTAGTCAAGAATCTATCTTTGGTCTTTGCTTTCATGAACAGAAACTGGTTCTTAATAAGCTCATGACCTCAAATTGGAGATCCAACTTTAATACCTGTGAAAATTTCCTTTTCATCATTGAGATCATTAAGGCCAAATCTCTGCTTTCCTACACATAAAATTTCTATTTCTGGTGGTATAAATTAAGGTTCCTTCTTGACTTTCCAATGTCTTTAGCACATGATAGAGAAAAGGAAGTCAAATGGCATCTGCCATTTTAACTACATATCACGTTTGCCACCAAAAACATTGCAAATCAAAACAGATGGCTCAAGTCCGAGGTCATTCCAGCATCTTCCCAAGGAGTACATCCTTGTCACCTGGGCCATAAGGAGACCTGGACAAAGCAAAGGGTTGTCTCACAGCAGGCTGCAACTCATGATCAGATTAAAATGTTCACACCATGGGTTGTGGCTGAGGTTCCTCACTGTAAGTGAATGAAACAGAGGTAGGTTTGTCACGAGGCTGACAAAGCTCAGGTTCCGGGGCCCCTCACTTTACAGGTGACTTCCATCCCGAGACATCTTACTGTGTTGAATTTAATAAAAACGTGACCACACATCTGAACACGAGAGAGAGAGAGATCTCTTTCTCTCCATTCTGACACCCCCCCCAACCATTGTTTCTTTTATGATGGTTCATATTGAGGTGGGCTTTTAGGACCTAAGACTGAACTGAGGAGGGGATACATTTCGTTTTCACTGAGTGAGATCTGTATGTGATCTTTTTGGTCAAGTTGGAGAAAATGTCTACTGAGTTCTTTCAAGCTTGGAATTTGGAAGCATTTCACACAGGCAAGTTTTTGGCATACACACGTGGATATCCAGTGCGAGATGCTTTAGGACGTGTTAGCAAACCTGTTGATAATAAAATAATAAAACTTCAGTTCCCCTTCTGACCAAGATGGGGTGAGGGTGGCTGGATTTACCACCCTACATGAACAGCTAAACTCTGGACAAAAGTACATGAAAGAATGAGTTTGAAAACATTGCATTTCGGACAACAAAGAATAGTAACCACTGAGAGATGAGAAAGAAATAAGGCAATCTAGCAGTCCCGTTCCCCGCCCCCACACCCATTGAGAAGCTGGAGTCCAGGGAAGAGAGTGGCCAGGGCTCTAAGCGTAGAGAACTGGAGAGGAGAGAGCTGTACAGAGAGAGGCCTCTCGACTTCTCCGTCAAGTACTGATCAACACGTGCACATGAAGGAACTTTCTGAGACTGAGAAAAGGACCACCTGAAAGGCTTACACTGGACAATCCCTGTAGTTCACATGTGCCTGAAATAAGACATGGGACACTGGATAGAAGGAATGTGTTTCCCTCAGTAGTGGAGCAAAGTTAGCCCTATATTAAATGCTGCTCTGATCCAACATAACACAGTTTAAAAGGAAAACCTAAAAGGGTAGGACTGTTTCCAAGTAAGTTAATTACATCCTCTAAACAAAGCTCTAGAACATTTATAGGAATACAAAAACACCCAGCACCCAACAAGTTAAAATTCGCAATGCCTGCCATCCAACCAAAAATTACCAGAGATGCCGAGAAGCAAGCAATTTATTTCTCTTCCTCCTCTACCAGGAGGAAGAGAAATAAATTGAAACCAACCCAGAAATAGAACAAATGATAGAAATAGTATATAAGAACATTAAAAAAAAACTGTATTCCATCTGTTCAAGAAGTTAGAGGAAAGATGGAGCATGTTAAGTATAGACATAGAAGATATAAATAAGATCCAAATCAAACTTCTAGAGATGAAAACTACATCAGCTCGTTAATTACAGATTAGACTTTGCAGGAAAAAAGTTAGTGAATTAGAAGCATAGCAAGAGAAAATATTCACAATGAAACACAGAGGGGGAAAAATTCAGTAGAGCAACAGTGACTTATGGGACAATTTTAAATGGCCTAATAAATGTTCTAATAAATAAAAGGAGTCCATGAAGGAGAGGAGAGGGCAGGAAAGAAAAAAAAAAACAACAAATAATGGCTAAAAAAATTCCAAATCTGATAAAAGCTATAAATTTGAACATTCAAGAAATTAAATGAACCCAAGAGGGTATGGACACACACACACACACACACACACACACACACAATTTACACCATGGTACATCATAGGTTGTATAAAGCTGGTAATAAGGAGAAAAATTTTTAAAAAGCCAGAGTAAAAATGATACCCTCCATATAGGGGAACAAAGACAAGAACTGCAGATTTCTCACTGGAAACAATTCAAACTAGAAACCGTGAAGCAACATCTTTAAAGTACTTAAAGAAAAAAAAAAGCAGAACTATCCATCTAGAATTCTATACCCAGCAAAACTATCTTTCAGGATTGGCAAAATAAAGACTTTTATAGCACATGTAGGCTGAAAGAATTCAGCACCAGTAGACCTACACTACAGGAAATACTGATGTCCGTGTCCTTAGGAGGACAATTATACCAAATGGAGGCTTGGATCACTGCAGGTGAAGGGAAGAGCTCCGGAAATGGAAATTTACATGGGTAAATATAAATACTTGTTTTTTAATAATTGGATTCCTTTAACAATTAGTTGACTATTTAAAGTGAAAACAGTAACAATGTATTATGGGGCTTATACCATACACAGAAGTGATCGTTTGACAATTGTAGCGCAGAAACTAGGAGGGGAGAAAAGGACACATATGCCATCCATTCTTGCATCACACATAAGGTGGTCTGATATTCATTGGGGGTAGACTGTGATAAGGCAAAGATGTATACTATAAACTGTAACATAATTACTAAAATAATAAAACAAAGTTATAGATAATAAGCCAATAAAAGAGAGAAATGGAATCTTAAAAAAGAAAAACAAGGGGTGCCTGGATGGCTCAGTCAGTTAAGTGGTTGATTCTTGATTTCAGCTCAGTTCATGATCTCAGGATTATGAAATCAAGCCCCACGTTAGGTTCTGCACTCAGCAGGAAGTCTGCTTGAGGATTCTCTCTCCCTCTGCTCCTCCCCCAACTTGCCCCTGCTCTCTCTCTCTAAAAGAAATAAATCTTTAGGGGGGAAAAAAAAGAAAGAAAAACAAAACTCAGTTAATCCAAAAGAAGGAAGAAGAAGGAAAACCACAAACACAGAATGGACAGGATAAGTAGGAAATGAATGATGAGATGTTAAATGTAAATGGTCTAAACACTCTGACTAAAAGGCAGAGGATGTCAGATTGGACCAAACCAGTACCCAAATATATGCTTGCCTGCAAGACACATACTAAATGTAATGACACGAACAGGTAAAAAAATGGAAAAAATGTACCATGTTAAAACTTGTCAGGAGAGAGCTGGAGTAGTTATATTAATAAAAACAAAGTGGGTTTCACAGTAGATAAAGAAGCTCATTTAAAAAATAATATGGGACTGGCTAATCAGCCTTGTACAGGATGCTGTTAACCTCAGAGTACTTAGACTACACGAAGAAAAACTGTAGAACTAAAAGGAGAAAAGACAAATAAGACAGTCCTTCCTCCCTCCCTTCCTGTCTTCTTTCCTTTCTCTCTGTTAAAAAGCCATTAGGTTGCTCCCCAGGAAGTTGGCATGTGGATGGCAGGTCCAAGAGGGCTGGAGGTTGGCTACACACGGGGAGACTGAGGCCATGGGAGGCTAGTCTGTCACCACCAGAGAGGGAAGGCATAAATATGGAAAGGGAGAGCCATGGAATGGACCATCTGGCATGGGGTTGGAATTGAAGCTATCAGTGTGAACTCAGAGATTCGCACATATGCAGATAGGTCTAGAAGATTCAGAGATAAATCCAGATGTCCCTGTATGAGTGCACGCACGTGTGTGTGTTTTCCCTGTAAGCCCTCCCCTGAAGGACCCGGTGCATGCACACCTTGCCACCTTGCATCAGTGAGCCCACCTCGTGTCCAGATCCTGGTCTCCAAATGCTGTTCTCCACGAAAAGGAACCAGCATCTTCAGAGAAATGCCTGATTTTGCAGCTCTGGTAGGAAAAGGACAAGGTGAGTCTGGAACACCTTGTTGGGTGAGAAAGCAGGAAAATACTCCAAGAGCAAGAGGGACGTGTCACAGGTCAGAGAAGCCAGGCTGAAGCTCCCATTGGTTAAATCTGGGATATCCGAGCCTCGAAGAACAAAGAACAACGGTGATTGATTACAGCCCCTACAACAGACTAGGAATTCCTGAGTCCACAACACAGAAATAACAAACAAGTTAGTGGGAATAGCAGACGTTTCTTCTTGCAGTAGTGAGCACATGGGTAAATGAAGTCGTGACGGTAGCAGAAAATGCCCACGTGGCAATGACCATAGAAACAAGGAATTCAGGCAAACCCCATCAACAGATCCTAAAACTAGTGGGTAAAAATGGAGATGAAAAATGAGATTCTACATAGCCTGAAAATATGTCCCCACTGAATCTTTATTAACTGCAGAGGGGGAGAAGGCATTGAGGAGAAACCCGCAGAAACGATACAAAGAGTGCCTCCCCGTGACCGCACTCGGGCAGTGAATGCCATGCGCAGGTCCAGATGAAAAGAACGGTCACAGCCTCCGTGACGTTCTGCGGCAAAAATGCGTAACTGGGGTCTAGTTGGGAGGAAACACCAAACTCTTATTAAGGGGTGTCTGCAACACGATTGGTCCATAATCCTCAAAAACGATCAGGGCTATGAACGTCTAAGAAACCCCGAGAAATATTCCAAACTGAGGGAGGCAAGAGGACTGGGCTGTCTGAGCACGGGAGAAAGTGACACCACGTGAGAGGAAAACGAGGCTGCTCCTGGTTTCCCGACACCTGCATAGACACGTGCAGGCAGTACCACAACCCACCGGCAGTAGCTGGTCACAGCTCTCGGGGCTCTGAGGTTGGCGGATGAGTTTATCCGGACAATCCGCCGCCCCCAGGTGATCTAATGGGCGCTGTGGCCGGGCCAGGGGCACACGCCGCCTGCCACACCCCCGAAACAATGACAGCCGCACAAGAGTGTGCCGCATTTGCAAAAGGCGTGGGGCTCTTCCATCTGAGCCCGGCCATCTGAACGCCTCCGTTCTTCCCCGGGCTTACTGGGAACAGTTTAAAAAATTAAAATACGCTCTGGGTCTCTGAGCAGCTGAATCGGGGTCTGGGGGTACACGCAGAGACTCGGCAAGGTTCTTCCAGTGTTAGCTGAGGAGTGGCTGGTTGCTGGCTGGCTGCTGCGTCCGGCAAGATTTCTTCACTGTTTTTCTGAGACTCAACACACACCCCCTTCCCCTGCCCGGCCCTGGAAGCGCCCAGGTGAGAACAGTCGTGCCCTAGGACACATCTGGGTAGACCAGAAGGTGGCGAGGGGCTGACAGGGCTCTTTGGGGTTTTGTGGGAACAGAGCTGGGGTGAGGAGCGGGTGGACAGGGGTCGGAAGAGTGTCCTGGAAATGATCTAGCCCGTGTCGATGGAAGCAAAGACATTCTGCTGGGCAGAATGCAGGGGTGGGGACGACGCACTGGCCCGGGGACCCTACCTTGGAGGATGGGGGCTGATGGCCCGTCACAGGGCACCCAGGCTTTTTTAAAGCGCTCCTGCGACAGCTCGGGGAGGCTCGCCCTCCAGACACACGCCCGGGATGAGGAATTCCTGACGCTCAACCTTCCCAGCTCATGGAGCTCACGTGCTCAGCGGAGCCGAGGGAGCCTCTGGCCGGGGAACACATCACGTGCTGGAGACGTGATTTGACCACCACAGCCATTTACGGTCCTGAGTGTGTGCCTAAGACTGGGGAGGATGCCACAGGACCGCGACAGGCCCATGAAAAGGCTGCAATTACTACAAAGGAAAAGGCCCAGAAAAACATTTTCAACACAACAGCGTCTGGTGGCCATCAGGGTAACAGGTCGCACGGATTATAACAAGATCATATTTTTTGTTGGGGTGCCGTGCGATCACAGAACCGTTAGCTAGAGGCCCCCAAGATGGGTCTAGGGGGTCAGGCGAGGAAGAGAGCCCGAGACCGGCCCCTTCCCTGCCTGCGGTCAGCGTGGTGGTGGTCATTAGAGATGGCTGCGGCTTGGCTCTCCGTCCCGGGGAAAGCTGGCAACACAGAAGCCGTCTGCCCCGGGATCACGGAAGGGGCTGGTTAGGGTGACCTGGAGGCCGTGAAAATCAGGCAATAAAACTAGATTATCAATTGCTATGCTGAAGCGTCAATGTGGGGTAATTAACCCCGTTCGGTGCCCCCACAACTGTTTTCAAACTAATGCGACCAATAAAGCAAGAGGTGGGTGGGTGAGGTCGTCGCTTACGTGAGGTTCTAGCAATCACGTATCTGTGGTGGCCGGGCGACCGACCTGTGACCACAAACCCGGTTATCCAAGCAAGCTGGACGTGCTGGGGACACAGCACCTCACCCGGCTCTCAGGGGCTACTCCCCAGATCCCCCCACAGCAGCTTCCTCTTTACTCTCAGAAGTGTACACGCTACTCCGCGTTGTTACCAACGTCCGAAACACAGCAATGAGACCACGACTCCAAACAAAATACAGTACAAATTTATTGACTCCAATCATTCGTAGTCAAGATGTAAGCAAAGGAAACGGACAACAGAATTGGATACAAATAAGCCATGGTTTAACGTTAGATAGAAATCCTATCGGACCAGGAGTTTTCAGTTCCCAAAAGCTCATTCCTAAATAAAACCAAACAATGATTTAGTCTGCTAAGGCATCTGACGACAAAATATACACAATCTGTTTATAACCACATTTGTTTAATAGTAAGCATTACTCAATGAAAAGTTTTAAGGTATTGGATTAATGTCAATAAGAAATTATCCCCAGTTGAAAATCAACATTAACCAAGTGTAACTTTGTGGAAAATCTGACAACAGCACTAATAAATGACTAGAGAGCACTCAGTTCAATTATTTTCAAGATTTACAGTAAAATACTTTGGTTCCCAAACACCGGTCTCTGGAATTCCTGAAAACCCGGACACTGCCCCACGCCCCTGCCTCCGGAACGTAAACGCGACCGGCCAGTGTCCCCCGCCACGCAGAAGCAAACGTGGAGACGCGCTGAACAAGCACGTTAACCATGATGGGAACATAAAACTTCTTAAAGTGCTAAAGCCACAAAAGAAAACCCTATTTTTTTTTTAAACTTTAAAAAAAAAAAAAAAAGCCAGTGTTAAAGAACTTATTAAATGTACTAGCATTATTTAAATAACTTTTCACAATTACTACAAAAAACATCAATGAGAAATCAGAAATCGACAAAGCGGACTTGTAATATCCCAATATGAATTAGTGCAATTTATCAAGAAACCTGCTATGCATGACATTTAATTGTTTTTGCGGTGAGAAAATTCAAATGCCTTTAATTCCTATGGTTCTGGATTCTGGTTGTACACACACACACACACACACACACACACACACAGAGCGGATTCTCCTGTCTCCCTCCCCCGGATGGGCCACTGGCCTGCAGAGAAGGGCACATTTTATTCTGGTCGTACAGCTTCTCCCCTCGTCAGCAGCAGCGGGTGCGTGCGTGGGTAAGACCAGCACTGACTGACAGGAACTGGAGCATGTTTTTCAAAAGGCTGTTAGGGATCCGCTCCAGAACGGAAAACCGAGAACCACACACCTGCCCCCCACAGATGCAAAAGTGACATCATGGTTGAATTCTTAGAGATTTTGGTAAAACAATAAATGCACACTAGCCATAACTAGTTTTAACGGTGAATATTCTGTTAAGTTGAAATATTACTATAAAAAATGCACACTATTTGTAACCTCCATTGCTGACTTAGATAAAAAGGTGTTTTAGGTTTTTCCTCTTCCCCTCTCCCACACGAAGAAAATGATTCAATATCGAGTTCTCAGATTAACAAAGAATATATTAAAACATCTTACATTCTTTTCCACAACTGCATAAAAAAAGGCAGCCTGAATACTTACAAGGGATAATGAGATTTCTACGTTTTCAAAAATTAATTCTAATCAGAAAAAAACGTTTTCGAGAATACCTTTACAAGCCGGAGTCCTAACAATGAAAGACCAACCTGTCTCACAGACTGAGGATCTGCCCGCCGTGTGACATCGACATTCTTAAACGGAGCGATGCGTGTCTTTCATTATTTTACTTCCGAACATTTAAAATAGTTACATGAGTGGAAGCCTATTTTCTTTATTGACCACCAAAATAAACTCTTTCAGCCTGACGCTTTGAAGGTAGAGTATAAAAAGTAATAGAAAAACCAGAACTGCATTATAAATGTTTTTGGCTCAAAATTTTATTTGAAATCTTAACGCTCCTTGCCTAGACAAAAACGTGAAAACGAACGAGACAAAACACTGGCGAATTTCAAAATCTAACAGATAAGCTGAGCCTGTATTTAGATCAAAAATATTTTTTTTACTGATTAACATTATTAAAAAATCTTCAAAAACGTAGCATAAAGGTTCAAGTCCTGGGATACTGGATTTACAATGCCAAGATCACGTGTGCCGTGGAATTATCGCACATGGTCTGACGGCCAGAAGCAAGGACTACTCTGAGAGAAACCGTCTTTTCGGAGAAGTGACGGCTGCCAAGGTGTTCAGAGTAAGAGAACAGCACATTATGCAGGGAATTAAGTCAATGAACAATAACCCACCCAGATGTTTCTCGAAACATCACACGCTTTAGTTTCATCTTTAAAATGCATAGATTTCTTCAAGAAAATATAAAGAGGGCAGTAAGTGGTTACTGCAACTTCGTTTTCTTTTCCTTTCTCCAGCAAATTTAGGTAAGAACAAAATTAGAAAGGGGCCACTCAGTTTGTGACTTGTGATAGTTTTCACATGAAAACAACAAAAGGCAAAATTTCACATGGGAGTTCTCTGATCTGCAAAGCCAGTCGGCATTTTATGAAAATGCTTGCGTTTCGATCAGAAGTTGAGAATGTCTTTCCTACCGCTGGTGTGGGATGTGGGTGACAGGACAGACGAGTACGGAACTCTTTTCTGCTACAGCGGTACACACTGAAGTACTCAGCAAATTATTTCTTAGTCACAGTAAATTTTTTTTTTTTTTTTTTGAGAGAATAGCTTGCAAAAAAAAAGAACTTAATAAACTTGGGAGCCTTCGTCCGTAGTACTGCCTTGGAAAGATTTTGCGGTTTCAACAGTATCTCCCCTTGTTCATACCTAAACCCTCCCCTGTACGAGTGAAACAGAGTCTTCCCTTTAGAAATACCCGCCGAGCTCTGGGTAACCCCTACAAGCACCTTTTAATCACAACTTATACAAACTAGAAAAAAAAAAGGCAGCCCACACCCTATGGGCCGAAACAGGTAGCAAAACTCATTTTGGACCCTCGATAGTGCTTTGACACAGATTTACGAAACGCTGAAGCAGGGACTCGGAGCAGGATGGCGGCGCTAAGGACATCTCACCACGACGAGCTCCAACCAATCCTAACAGAATGGAGGCAGGAAATGGAACGCTACGAACACTGGTCTTGAGAGCGCGTGGAGACCCTGCGTGGTGTTTTCCCCCGGGGCCCATCTTGGGGGTTCCGTGCTGACTTGGGACTCACAGCAGATGTCCTGACTGGGGGCGTGGGACCGAGGTACTAAGCGTCTGTCCCAACCTTCACTGTTCCTCTAACACAGTTCAACTCAAAAGGAGTGCGTGCCTCATGCTACCTTTGTTGTCTGTCCCTGACGCACTCAGATGTCCCCACTGGTGACAGCATGAACCGGAGGAGACCCAACCCGCCCAGCCCTCCCAGCACCGGTCAGAGCTGAGACCGGAGCCCCACGCCCATGGCACAGTGGTTGCGATGACCACGCCTGTCGCCACGGAAGCTTTTGTAAACGGGCTTGGAGGCCTTCCAGAAACCCTCACCTTTTCATTTCCCAAATCTTCCATCATGAGTTATCGTAAATGACCCAAGAGCAAGCTTTTGTTACTTCATAAAAATCTAAATATTACTATTGCTGATTTAAATTTCTCACCGTTTTCATACAAAAAATTTTTTTACAGGACCACAAAATACCAAATATTTATTGTTATCAAGTGTCAGGATAACTTATTAATAAAGTTGAGGCTTATCATTGTTTTATTGCTAAAGTACCCTAAGATCTAACTCGAGGCTGCCAACTATACTCACTTGCTCCTGACACGCCGCGGCCTTCGGAACGTGGCCGAGATTGAACTAGAACTTAGGCGTCTGACAGAATCGAAAGAAATACTTGAACCGTATTTCACTGACTGCGAATCAGTAAAAACCAAGACCACCTCCGGGAGAAGATTACACTGACACCGTGGAATGAGGAACCATGCAGACAAGTGAGATCAGTCAAAATTCAACAGGAATGAGGTCCAACCATCCCGTGACGGAAAGGTCCGACGCACGACAGGCTTTAGTCTCCCTAGGCTGAGTGAGGACATCATCACTAATTAGTACCAATTTCCCTCCCAACTTCTATTCAAGCGTAACAATTTCCAAGCTTTATTATTCTCTTTTGAACAATATCTCGCTTCTGATGCACGTTTCCCAATTAGGGTCGCACTCTGGAGACACCGCCCCTTCCGCGACAGGTGAGGAGGGCCGGCCTTTCAGTTGTGGCTTTGCTCGTGACTCCAGAGGCTGAAAGCCGTCTTGAATGTCCTGTGGCACAGTTTACACATGAACTGTCTCTTAAAGGTGATCGCAGAAAGGGGGGGCGCGTGGTAGAAGAGCGTGTCGGACTCCTGGGGCACGAACAGCTTCTCCGTGGCGGGCGCGGGGCTCTCGGCCACACCCGTGGGGCTGTCGGGCTCCAGGGGCTGGATCTTGGGCAGCGGCGGCGGCGGGGGCAGCGGGGGCGGGGACGGAGAGTTTGTGGGCACGGGGCAGGCCTCCGAGTCCTTATGCGCCGAGTCCTCCGTGGCCTGAGACATGTGCGACTGGAAGTGGCTCCAGAGCCGGAAGTTGGTGCGGAAGGCTTTGTTGCACACGTGGCAGATGAAGGGCTTCACGGAGCACAGCAGCTCCTGGTGCCGCTCCAGCTGCTTGTGCGCCGTGAACGTCTTGCCGCACTTCTCGCAGGGCCACAGGCTGGCGTCCTTGCTGGAGCCGGCGTCCTTGGGGGCGGCGCGGGCCTCGGGCGCCTCCTCCTCGGCCTCCTCGGCGGGCTCCTCCTTGACGTGGATCTTGAGCTGCCTGGAGAGGCTGAGGTCTTCGGGCAGACAGGAGTCCTCCGAGTCGAAGTTCACCTGCTCCGAGCAGTCGCTGAAGGTGGTGTCGTCTTTGGCAGTGACCGCGTGGTTGGCCCTATGGGGCTCGGGCTGCGTCGGGGGCCTGGCGGCGGCCGTCGCATCCCCGTTGTGCTCCAGGACAGGCAAGGAGAAGTTCTCGGCCGGCGCCATGGTGTTCTGGTTATGGACCTCGACCTGGTGCCGCCAGATGCTGAAAGAGGACTTGAAGGTGCGCATGCACTCGAGGCACGTCAGCTTCTTGTACTCACACCTGCCCTCGTGCTCCTGCTTCAGCTCGGGCGAGAAAAACCTAAGGCTGCAGTAGGGGCAAACGGTGGCGTTCCTGCACAACCGCTCGTGGTTTCCTTGCTCTAGAAGAGAAGAGAGCTTAGCATTACAGAGGCGGCACTGGTAAACCTCCTTGTTCTCTACCGGCCTCTCCAGAGAGACGTGCTCCCTGGGCTTGGCGGCCCTACTGACGCCAACGGGCTTCTCTCCCGGGTGCATTTTTATGTGCTGCTTGAACTGCGAGAGGAAGCGGTAGGCTTTTCCGCAGTACGAACAGACGTACGCTCCTTTGGCTCGCGACCGCAGGTTCCTCTTGATGGCCTGGGCCTGGGAGCTACTCTGGCCCTGAAAGCCAGCCTTGCCGCGCCTCAGCTTAATGATCAGGGCCTTCTTAATCTCTCTCTCGCGCACTATGTCAATCAGCTTCCTTTGGAATTTCTCGTCCAAAACGGCATGTGAACTAGAGGCCGGCGACGGGTTCTTCACTATGCCGTGCTGGGTCTGACAGTGCGTCCACACTTTGAAGTTGGTGTGAAACCGCTTGTGACAGATGTCACAAGCGTAGGGCTTCTCTGGGTTATGGTACATGTTAACGTGCCGGTGAAGACCCGCCGTCGATCTAAAGATCTTAAGGCAGTGTTTGCACTTAAATTTTTTGTTGGGTCTTGTTCCCTCCAACTCACCAAATTCATCTTTGTTCAAGTCAGAATCTGGAAACTCTGCATCGGGGAGGGGAGGGCTGGAGCCCTCCTCGAAGGTGTCTTCGGACGCCGGAGACCCGTGCTCGTCCTCCTTCACCTTCTTCAGCGGCAGCCTCCGGTCCGCCTGGAACCTTCTTTTTGCCGGGAGCCTGCTCATGTCCTTCTGGTCGTCTTCGGTTTTCACGGGGAGGTCCCTGGCGGCGGCGGCGGCGGCCGGGTCTCCCACGGTGACGCGGATGATGTCGGAGGGGTCAGACAGCGGGCTGCGGGGCTCCGTCTTGATGCGGACCTCGGTCACGGCCGGCTCGCCCTCCCTGTCCGTGGGCTGCGAGGCACTGAAGGACCTGAGGCGGTGCGGCTGGGGCGCGGGGCTCCGCTCGTCGACGGCCGCCTTCTCCCCGCACTCCTTCAGGGCCGACTTCTGAGACAGGGCACAGAACACGCTCCCCGGCACCTCGCCTGCCCCAGAAGAGGGCCCCTGGGAAGACGTGAGCTCCATGGCGGGCGAGTAGACGGGCACCTGGCTGTCCATGGACAACGAGCGTCTGAGCAGACTCTTGACGAGCGGGCCGCTCCTGTCGATGCCGGGCTTCCCGGGCCCCGCGCCGCCGGACGGGACCACCAGCCCCAGCCTGGAGTAGTACAGCAGGTTCCTGTCCTCGCCCTGACCCCCTCCTTTGTGCGTCTCCTTCAGCACGTAGGGGGTCTCCGACGCGCTTCCGAGGGACAACACCGGCGGCCGCGGTCTCTTCAGAGCCAGCTCGATGGCTTTGCCTTTGGGAAGTTTATCGTCCGCGGCCTCCCTGTCCTGCAGGGGCCTGGAAGACAGCGGCGCGCTCCGCGTCCCCAGCCCGCCTCTGCCGGGGTCCTCCAGAGGCCCCGCGCGCTCCACCACCTTCGCGAAGCCCACAGAGCCGTCTCTCGGCCAGCCCTTCTCGGCCAGCGGAGAGCCGGGCAGCGGCTCGGCCGGTTTGGGGACGTGGGGCTTACCGGGGCCGGTCTTGACGGCGGTGCTCGGGGAGGGCCGGGCCGGGTGGCTTAGGTCGGGCTGGTTCTGACTCCCGGTTTTTCCCTGGGCTTCGTTTCTACTCTGGCACACGATGACGCTTCTCTTCTGAGAACTGCTTTCATCGTCCTCGATGAATACTTTCTTCCTGTTGGGACACGTCGGAAAGGGGGCCTGAGGGGTTCTGGAGACGATGTTGGTCAGGAAGGAAATCCCGAGGCTGTAGCCGAGCTCCTGCACGGCCGCCAGACTGCTCTTCTCGACGAACAGGGACGAGGAGTAAATGTAGTTCAGGACGTTATCGAACGCGTCCGGCTCGCAGAAGTCCAGCTGGAAGACGGTCTGGGACTCGTTGTCCTTGCTGGTGAATAAGGTCTGGAAGTACTCGCTGCTGGCGGCCAGGACGTTTTTGTGCGCTCGGAACTTCTGGTCACCCACGATCAGGAGCACGTCGCACAGCTGTCCCTTGAGGCGCTCCTCGTTGAGGGCGCTCAGCAGGGAGATGGCGTGGGCCGGGTTGATGTAGTGCAGCAGCCCCTCCATCGCGGGCGCCCACCTGCAACACAAAGCGCACGGTTACTGGGGAAACGCGGCCGAGAGCTCTCCGCGGGATGGGGCGCTCCTCCCCGGCGGGACCCCAGCGGCGCTCCCGCGGACGAACGGGCTTACTTCGACAGCACGAGGAGCGGCCGCGGGGGGGCTCGGGGCTCGCGGGGCGCGCCGGTCACTGGCTGAGCGGCTCTGGGACGGGGGATCGCAGCTGCGGTGCCCTCATACCAGCGGGGGGCTGCTGGGCCTCGGCGGCTGGGCGGAAGCACGGTTTGCAAGGAAAGGTCTGCTCGTTAGGGGTCTCATCCGTTCGAGGCTTGGTTCTAGCCCTTTCTCTCCGGAGAGGAAGCATGAAGAACCAGAGCTGCTGAGGCCGTGATTCTGAAAGTCAGTCAGTCTTATTGCGGGAGGCACTTATCCACCACGTGAACTGTGACCCCTGGGTTGCGGGGGGCGGGGGTGCCTCACCAGACCTTTAAAAACATGGAAGAATCTGGAAAGAGAAAGAATTTCATTTACAGATCACTCGCGCATCGCAGGGTTTAGCCAAGGTCAGAACGTTCAACACCGGAGAGCCTGGCTGCCTTCTCATGCTAACCCCTGCAGCCCCGAGTGCTGTTTTCTTACCAGTTCCCGTTCTCCGCGACAGCACAGAGGGAACTGTGTCCCGATCTAAACACAATTACTGCTCCTTGCAAATTAAGGGTCTGAAATGAGATGTCACTGTCATTCTCTTCCGGTCTAAAGGTGAGACGGGAAGGCCTGGTGGATGGTGCAGGCCCGGGCACAGGCGCCAGGGTGAGAGGCTGCCGCCTTCCCCGCTGAGTACCAAGTCCCTCGCGTGAAACGGGTGGGACGACTGTGCCCTCCTTTAGCCTTGGGGCAAAGGGTGGCTGGGCTAGCATCTCGTACAAGGCAAACATTTAATTTGGTATCAAAGAAAAAGGTCCCTATTAATGCCACCCATGCTCTCAACAAAGGGAAAGCCATTTCCCACAGAAACAATCGCAGACTCCAAAGCCGACCCTTCACTCGGGCTTCTGTTACTAGAACACCTCATCTCTGCTTTGACTACAGCGTCTTCTTTAAAACAGTTATGAGGTTTGGGGCACTGGGGGTCTCAGATGGTTGAGCATCCAGTTCTTGATTTTGGCTCTGGTCACGATCTCGGTGTCGTGGGATCGAGCCCCAGGTCCCGCTCTGCGCTGGGTGTGGAGCCTGCCTGAGATTCCCTCTCTATCCCTGTGGCTCTCCCTGCTCTAAAAATGTAATAAAATAAAATAGTTACGACATTTATTTTTGAATGGATTCAGAGTAATTAAGTCTGTTGGTGGCAGTTTTCTCATTCTCCAGAAGGCAGGCTGTAAATGTACCAAACTCGGCCCCCAGGACACTGGCAAGTTCTCCTCTGGTTTCAAAGGCTCAGCCTCTGCCGGTCCGCCAGCACGCGGACTCTTGCCAAGAGCCCACGAAGGAGCGTGTGCTGGGCCACCGGCCTGCAACGACCAAGCGTGCTGCACGAACTTCTCTCCTGCTCTTCTGACTCCCCACTATGGCGCTGACTGAATTTAAAGGGCTCCGAGACACAACCACATCCAGGGACAATGTCCCCAAGCAGATGCCTCGGTCAGAGCGCGCGGAGTTTCTGCTCA